>NW_027466992.1:0-318661 GCF_046128005.1 Genypterus blacodes | reverse complement strand
TGTGAGAACAGAAACTTTTAAATGCACCGTGCACATTCACACTTCCTGTGGCAATTTGCAAATGTGGCAAGTTCTAAAAGAAGACGTCAGCTGCTTGGAGGGGGATTTGTGTGTGTGTGTGTGTGTGTGTGTGTGTGTGGGGGGGGGGGTTATGTCTCATTGTGTGTGTGCTCACCGAGGTACCGGCCTTAGCAGCAGACGGTGTGCCCCCGAATGCAGGATAGTCCACCTTCTGAGCGAGGCGCGATTCCTTCTTCATCCTGCGGGGGGAACCACAGTCAGGAATGAATCGGACTTATGAAACAGTCCAAACAAATCACATAACATGAAAATCTGAACTTCTAATGAATCAAACCAGGTGCTAAGGGATGAGATATTGAAGATTTTTTTCATTCTTCACAATCACAAATTACATAAATGTCTTATTTAATGGATTTAAAGGAGGATTTTGGATGATATTTGTTGTAATGTGCATTAAGATGCGTTTAGGTACAAAGAACTCTGGTCATTCTGGTTGTTCAGTCTTACCTGACGAAACATATGGACGCCAGGATCACTGCCATGGTCCCCACGATGATGCACAGCGAGATCATAACTGAGGGGATGAGAGGAGGGAAACAGGCTGACTTCCTCGCTCATTTTGCTCATTCATGTCCGCTTTGATCTTGTAGCGATGAGGCGTTTGTTGTCTTATTTTTCCGTAGGCCACTAAAGCTCGACTCACCCACGATAATGGCGTCATCCCTGGTGGACGGCACAACTACGGGTTGAGCTCGGCCTCCCTGTTGGGAGGAAGTCCCTGGGATGACCTCAGCGTTATGCTGGGTAGAAGTTGTCTGTGGCGCTGAGGTGGTGGCGGTGGTGCTTGGGCGCTTGGTGACAGGTGGACTCTGGCTTTTCTGCTTGGGTTTGGAGGCATGGGGCTTGACTTTATTTACATCTGTATGTGAGGAAGAAGAATTTGGCTTGAGATAAAGGAAACGCTGCAGACGAAGACCTGAGTGTAATGTTCTGTTAGACTTCTTTCTTAGGATGTCTTACGCTGCTGTTTGGGTTTTATTGGTGACTCTTCCTGTTTGGCGATGACCGAGTGGAGGAAATCGATGGCCTCGTCCTCATCAGTGTAGATTGCCGCCATTTTTCCTGCGAGGGGACACAGAAGAAGATGATGTTCCAGGGATTTAGTGCGATACCAAACAGGCTACCTTTAAATCTCAATTAGAAAGAATGACTGAAGGATTCAATGAAAGCACAATAAGGTGCTGCTCATGGGCCAACTGATAGCAGAGAGAGCAAGGGAGGGAGAGAAAGAAAGGTAGAGAGGGAATGAAAGCAAGGGGGGGGGGGGGGGGCAGCAAGCAGGAGAAGCAGCAGAGGAGAGGGGGTGGGGCAGGATGGGGGGGCATGACAGAGAAAGAAAGAAAGAAAGAAAGAAAGAAAGAAAGAAAGAAAGAAAGAAAGAAAGAAAGAAGAGCAACAGATAAAGACACAGAGACAGTGAAAAAGAGAGAGAGCGACAGGGAGAGAGAGACAGGCAGACAGACAGACAGAGAGAGAGAGACAGGCAGACAGACAGACAGAGAGACAGAGACCGAGAAAGAGAGAGTCAGAGAGAGAGGGGGAGACAGAGACAGAGAGAGAAAGGGAGAGAAAGAGATTGAGAGACAGAGAGAGAGAGAGACAGAGACAGAGACAGAGACAGAGACAGACAGAGTGAGAGAGACAGAGACAGAGAGTGAGCGAGTGAGCAAGAGAGATAGAGACACAGAGACACAGAGACACAGAGACAGAGACAGAGACAGAGACAGAGAGTGAGAGTGAGAGTGAGAGTGAGAGTGACAGTGAGAGTGAGAGAGTAACCAGGGAGTGTGCCGCTGTGTGTTATTTGTTTGCTGCTAGTAAAACAGGAGAAACAGAGAAAACACTAAAGTGTTGGTTAACAGCACAGGAGGCCAGACAGAGAGCCACATTCCTGCAGGACGACCCAGGTCTCCACGGAAACCAGGGTGTGTGTGTGTGGCCGGGGGAGGACACTCTGCAGGGGGTGGGGTGGGTTGGGGGGGGGGTAAAGATCCAAAAGCTCATTGCTACTTAAGCTGATCAATATCCTATCTGCTCTGGATTTAAATAACAGAGATCTGCAGTGTGTTGTTGATGCTCCATCTGCTCAGCAACCTGCTCCAACACACACACACACACACACACACACACACACACACACACACACACACACACACACACACACACACACACACACACACACACACACACACACACACACACACACACACACACACACACACACACACACACACACACAATTCAGGTTCTGCTTCCGCTTTGGAGGACAAGGATGTTACATTACAGTATCTTCAAAAGCAACAACTCTTGCTACTTGAGTAACATTTACATTGGACTGAAGCATTAAGTGTGTAAGAATCGAACTTTGACCTTAAACAAAAGCAACCACACAAATCCAAACTGTCATGTTTCTCAGCATAAAGGCAGCGTGATGATTTTGGGGGCAGAGTGAGATGACTCATGTTTAGCCCCGAAGCCACCCTCGTACAGGACTGACTACAGCTTCACCTCTCGCTCCAGAAGGCTCAGCCATCTGGCTCAGCTCCTGCGTCCGCCGCCGCCGCCGTGACGCACCGCCACTTTCACTGCCAGCTTTTGTTGCTCCCCGGCCTCCCTCTGCTAAAGGCCATTTAGTGCACTCCCATAGCAGGTGTCTGAGGAGGCGGGCTGCACCATCTGTACTTTGCAGGTGGTTGCGAGCTCCAGCAGTGCCAGTAAGGGGCATCCTGCACGTGTGTGTGTGTGTGTGTGTGTGTGTGAGGGATTAGAGGTTTGGATCTTACAGTAGCCACACACACACACACACACACACACACACACACACACACACACACACACACACACACACACACACACACATACACTCTCTCACACACACACACACACACACACACACACACACACACACACACACACACACACACACAGAGTCACGCTGTATCAGTTTCAACCTGGAAGTGTGATTTCATGATGATTAACTGCCCAAAGTCAGTATTCACCTACAAAGAGAGTCAGCAGTGTGTGTATGTGTTTATGCGTGCATCAACACACACCGCCTGAGCGCACACACCTTCTCATTGTGTTTGAGAGTTTTGTCACTAGCTTGATAATGACCCATAACCCCTCGGCAGGCACCCGGGGGGGCAGCCGGGTACTACAAACAAACACTAAACAGCTCAACAGGGATCACGGCTCACACACATCTGTGCAGTGCTCTTTTCCCACTTAAAAACCATTCACACACACACCCCCCCCCACACACACAGCTCCTGCTTCCTTCTCCTTGTCTCACTGTAGCAAACGTGTGTATCGTGATAAGAACTTTGAATTGTGGCCAAATTTCACACTAAAATCCCTAATCTATTTAGGAGTGTACTGATCTGTTTCTTGTGTGTGTGTGTGTGTGTGTGTGTGTGTGTGGTGATATATCACCGACATCTTCACTACATGAAACAACCGCAAAAACTAAAAATTTATTTTTGCAGAATCTCAGTGCTCAGTGTTTGACATTGTGTGTTTGTTTTCATCATCACTTGTGTATATTTTGTGCAAAATGAGCAACAACCATCTTTTAGATTCAAGACAATAATTAAAGATGCTCATAGCAGACACGTTAGTCTTTGGGTCTTTTCCCCGTGAGTTACTGTTTAAGTCAGGGGAGGGTGGGGAACCTCCGGCTTGCTTAGGGCTGATGGCAACATCAAAATGGCCCGCGATAGAAAAAAAGTTCCCCACCCCTGGTTTAAATTCTCGATCCTTCACGTTCCGTTACTGCTCCATAATGAGGAGTCCTCTGGCGCCCTCCTGTGGACAATGCGCGGTGGAGCAAGAGGCGGGCAAGAGCGCAGAGACAAGCATGCAGAGTGGAAAAAACAAATAACAAAAATGTATTTAGTTAAATAAAATATTGAGAACATTGTTAATTAACAATTAATGAGGTTGATTATTAATTAACAATTCTGTCTCTCTCTGCCCCTGGACTTTTTGAGGAAAGGTCTACTAATGAGTGAGAAGCACTCCAAAAAAACTACTGGTCAGTGTGTTCACATAGGGGAGCCACACACAGTTAAAACGCCACTTTGTACACCAAAGCAAACGGTAGTAAAGGTGACGCCACTCCAAAAGTGTCTCTTTAAAGCTTTACTAATGCGTTGAGTCAACACAGAGAAGGTCTGACCTCTTCTTCTACTAAGCCGCCACACATTTCAAACAAAAACCTGTTTCCTTCCTAAGAACTAAAGGAGGAAGCGGAATAAAAAGTTCATACCCGCAAGCCACGAGATAAATGTTTTAAAAGGTAATGGGTTGCGTTTCAATCTAACAGCGTGTTTGTGTTGAGCTGTTAAACCTCTGATCCCTGCAGCGTCCTCAGATTACAGTCATGTTAATCTCCTCACATGCCAGACCAGACCAAACGCTTCAGACGCCCCCCAGAGGTCAAAGGGAGACAGACGCTGGACCACCTTGAGACAAAGCTGAAGACAGACAGAAGACAGGCCGGGTCGCTGCCTGTCAATCAAACAATCAAACACTGACACAGGTTCACAAAAGGAGTGAAACTGAGCGTGTGCGTGTGTGTGTGTTTGGTGGTCAGACAGGGAGTGCCCTTCCTTGAGCACATACACTACTTTACTGTACATGATGCTTTCATAGGTATGTTGTGTTTGTCCATGGCTCCAGGCTCCATACAGTAGTGTGTTTACCTATGGGAGCGTCCGCCTCCATGTTAAATACAGGCAGCTTCTGCACACACACACACACACACACACACACACACACACACACACACACACACAATTGAAGCTCTTACTGCAGTAGACCTCACACCACCCAGTGTGCACTCCACTCCATCCCACTGGAGATTTGATTTCCAATAATAAAACCCATAATACCCCGGCCCCTTGAAAATCAATGTCTGTATAGAAATACATGGATAAAGAGTCGACTTCATATACGGAGCGGCTCTTTATTGCTTTCTCTATACATGAAGTAAACACTGGATATGGGTGAAGCTCCAGGGTGACTGTTTGATTTCTGGCAGTATAAATGTGTGTGTGTGTGTGTGTGTGTGTGTGTGTGTGTGTGTGTGTTAAGATGGAGACAAAACGTTTTGCTGATAAATCAAAGCAACTGCATGAGCACACACATGGTTTTGGGTGTGTGTTAGTCTGTGTGTGTGCGTGTTTAAGTGAGAGGGAGACATTTTAATATACTGTATATAAGTGTGTGTGTGTGTGTGTTTGTGTGCGTGTGTGTCAGTGGGAAAGCCAGACAGAGTGCAGATCAGTGTGTTCTGTGACCTGTCAGGGGTTTATGTAACCACTTCAGGGAGCTTAAATGAGGACGGACACACACACACACACACACACACACACACACACACACACACACACACACACACACACACACACACACACACACACACACACACACACACACACACACACACACACACACACACACACACACACACACACACACACACACACACACACACACACAGCTGTACATTCCTCTCTTTCTGCAGCTTCTCTACACGTTTAAGCCACAATTAAGCCACGTTTCTACTGTGCCCTCTGCTACAGACCCATATAAATTATTAATCCTGCAGAGACCCCACACACACACACACACACACACACACACACAGAGGCTCAGACACACACACACACACACATACACACGCAGAGGCAAAAGAGAACAGTTTTGATTGCTCATTTTGGTGGCGCCTGCCAGCAGAGCAATACCAAGGAAATGTGAAAGCAGGAGATTTATTCCTGCAGTTTGGCCGAATGCTCTTGGATTGAGTGTTGGAGATGAAGGGCGTGCGAGATACGTGTCATCTACGTGATTAATCTGAGTGTGCGGGGGCGGTGTGTGTGTGTGTGTGTGTGTTGCAGAGCCCTGGGGGCGGATTAGAGAAACAGATCAGACTGAGCCGCCGCACAGATATGGACGGAAGAACTCATGTGAGAGAGAGGAAGAGGAAGGGGAAAGGACTGACCCATAACAAGGAGGAGGGGGAAAATTAGAGGAGACACTGGGAGGGAGGGAGGGAGGGAGGGAGGGAGGAAGGGAGGGAGAGAGGGAGAGAATTAAGCTATGGAGCAAAGATTGATGGGGAGGGAAAGGCAGATGAGCGGATCGATGGATGAAAGGAAGATGGAGAGTTTAGGGAGGCGTGGACAAGAAGACACAGAGACAAAACGAGAGAGGACAGAGACAGAATGCGAAGAAAGAGACAGAATGAGAAGAGACAGAGACAGAATGCGAAGAGAGAGACAGAATGAGAAGAGACAGAGACAGAATGCGAAGAGAGAGACAGAATGAAGGGAGGACAAACACGGTGACTCACACTAATCAGGTTATCTGTGTTTGTGAATCTGACTTGTCTGGCTTCCCGTCCCTCAGTATCGCTTCATTTCAGATTTTCCTAAAGGAAGCAGTGTGTGTGTGTGTGTGTGTGTGTGTGTGTGTGTGTGTGTGTGTGTGTGTGTGTGTGTGTGTGTGTGTGTGTGTGTGTGTGTGTGTGTGTGTGTGTGTGTGTGTGTGTGTGTGTGTGTGTGTGTGTGTGTGTGTGTTTGTGTGTTATGTTTTGGTACCGTGGGTGGCATGGTTCCTCTTCTTCACCACGCAGCCTCCTTCCTCGTTCTCCACCAAGGCGTCCAGGCAGGGGCCGCAGTGGAAGGAGCCGTGCTTGCAGAAATGGCGCCCCTCTTTGGCACAGTCTAGAGGGGGAGGGCACTTCCTGCCAGCTGGGGAAGAAAAACAAACAAACACACAGACAAACAAACAAACAAACCGACAAACAGCTTTTAATTGGTCGATGTCAGGATGGCTTTACAAATTCACAACGGCAATGCACTTATACTCCATCAGTGATTGTGCCAGTGTGTGTGTGTGTGTGTGTGTGTGTGTGTGTGTGTGTGTGTGTGTGTGTGTGTGTGTGTGTGCTGATGTATCATCGCAGCTTCAATTTAACAAGGATCCAAGCCAATCTTTGGCCTCTCACACAGATTTACAAACAATCACTAGACCTGATTACTGCAAGTATAACCCCCCCCCCCCCCCCCCCCACACACACACACACACACACACACACACAGCAGGAGGGGCACACAGTGGAAGGAGTGGGTCAAAACCCCACAGCAGGTGTGACTGACAGCAGAGAGACGCGATCAGAGCAGATACTGATCCAGGAGCTGCCGCAAGGTACTGTGTGTTTGTGTGTGTGTGTGTGTGTGTGTGTGTGTGTGTGTGTGTGTGTGTGTGTGTGTGTGTGTGAGACAGTTAGAGCAATGACTGTTTGTGCTCCATAGCTTGGACAGAAAGGAGTGGATTGATTGATGGATCAGTCAGGTGACAGAAGATTATGCAACGACGTTAAACAATCAGATCAAAGACAATCCAAAAGTCCTTAATCAAGTCAAAATGCCAATCTTTTGCTTCTTATCAACTTCTTAAATGTGTCAACATTGATAGATTACACAAGAATCGGAACTGTAAAGGCTTTGTAAAGTTTATAATGTAAAGCAAATGTGAAACTTGAAAGAAGCGAGAAAGAGACGACAAAACATCCTCTGTGAGTGTTTGTGGTGTGTGTGTGTGTGTGTGTGTGTGTGTGTGTGTGTGTGTGTGTGTGTGTCACCTCAGGTCTGTCACCTCTGGCTCTATTCAGCCTCACCTGCCCTGCCTTGTCGTGACCTCACTCCACATCAGTGTGTGTGTGTGTGTGTGTGTGTGTGTGTGTGTGTGTGTGTGTGTGTGTGTGTGTGTGTGTGACGCTCCCATGTTCTGCCCCTCCCTCGCTCCTAACGTCCACGATTACTCTCTCAATCCTCTCATGGCTTCCATTTTTATCTGACACATCCTCTTTCTTTCTTTCTTTCCCCGCCGTATGATCCACACGTTCTCACAGAGCAACACCAGAGAAGAAGCCGTGATTACAATTTCATTATTCTGCCCTCACGACTGTGTTCTCTATTCTGCCTGTGCCTAAATTAAATTACTGTAGATTCATGTTCACTTACAGTACAACCACCTACCTGACACACACACACACACACACACACACACACACACACACACACACACACACACACACACACACACACACACACACACACACACACACACACACACACACACACACACACACACACACACACACACACACACACACACATTCTGCGAGCTGTCGTGGCGTCCCTGTGGGTCGGTTCTTCTGTTTTGAATTCACGGGTTTGTCGGCATGCAAACCAAACGTGTGAGGCACAGGAACAGAAGAAAAGGTAAAGTAAGAAACGAGGAAGAGCTGCAGCTTTATGCATCAGAAACGCTCATTAACCCCTCACAGCAGCAGAAGAAGAAGAAGAAGAAGAAGAAGCCATGGTATAAATTGCAATAAAACGCTTTTGGTGGATAAAAAGCTCAGCCTGATTTTTATTACAGCACTCTCTCTCTCTCTCTCTCTCTCTCTCTCGCTCTCTCTCAGATGGTCATTATCACTATCATGACAACAACCTCAAATGTATTCACCGGCATAACAAACGCAATTGGAGGAAAGTGCTAATTCGCCATAGGAGGCGGCCTTGTGCCAACACGCCTCCCGCACAGCATTAATTAGAGAGCTCAGTCACAGTGGGACACCGAGAGGGAGAGCGGGAGAGCGGGAGAGCGGGAGAGCGGGAGAGCGGGAGAGGGGGAGAGGGAGAGAGATGGAGAAAGACAGAGAGAGACATACAAAGACAAATACAAAATGGAGAAATCGGGTCGTTTTTAGCAGCGGTGTGAATCATTGTGCATCTCAAGGACATTTGTCCTTGGACTGAGTGAAAATGACTTTCGACACCATCTGCTGCTGTTGCCAGGCTGTGCTCAGCAGCAGCAGCTCTGCCAGAAAGGACAGCGAAGCAGACAGCGAAGCAAACAGCGGCGCACTGACACAGCCATCAAACACCTACACTCACACAAGGTCACTCGCACACACACACACACACACTCTGTGCAACTTAAAAACTTGTGTTCCTTCAACTGCAAAACAGTGATCGTCATCCGTTCTGTAATTGTGCGTGTGCGTGTGAATGTGTGTGTGTGTGTGTGTGTGTGTGTGTGTGTGCGTGTGGATCAGAGGGGTCACACACTCCATTGTGTGTACTTCCTGCCTCTCTGATAGCATACAGGAAGTAAGCCAGATACTGAAGGATCAAGTGGAAACATTACTGGGCAGTCTTTACTTAATGCATGAGCACGGACATGGGTGTGTGTGTGCGTGTACTGTGGGTGTGTGTGTGTGTGTGTGTGTGTGTGTGTGTGTGTGTGTGTGTGTGTGTGTGTGCGTGCGTGCGTGCGGTGAGTGTGTGTCATACTCCCGATGCTTCTCTTTATCCACCTTTCATATCCACACTCTCAAATGGCAGTGATGGACAAAAGCAAAACAAACAAAAGACACGTTGTTCTTTAGCCTCCATTAGCGTTTGGAGCCTGGCGGTTGTAAACAAACGCTGCCTTTGTGAGATGTATTCAGACAGGAGACAGTCAATAGCAGAAAATAAATCAACTGCAAAAAAGGGACTCAGCTGCAGAGAACACACAACCGGTTCAACCAAACAGCTCATTACCTCATAGTATATACAGTATGAGGGCTGACTGATAAGTTCTGAGCCCGGTTGAGCGCGGCGCTAAATGAAGTTCCTGCTTCAGCCGGGCTCATAATTTATCAATCGAGCCTTTTGTACCGTCAATCCTTTAATTCCAGTAGCAAGATTTAGCCTCTACTGTAAAACCAATATGGATCTGATACTTTGACTAGCCCAGCCAATCTGAACCATGTATGGGGGTTGATTGATAAGTTTAGAGCCTGGCTGTGATACGTAGCTTTGAAATAGTTCAGCAAAGATCCGACTCACCCGATTCCCCTCTTCTCAAATGTGACGTCTTACACTTGGCTCAGAATTTATCAAACAACCCTAGCGTACAACGAAATCCTTCATTTTGGCAAGACAGGTTTATCCAGACTATAAAACACACTTTTAATCTGATACTGAGCCCAGACGATCTAAATCTTGAGGAAATGGAACTAAAGTTGATTGTCCCTTTCTTTCCTCCAGGAGAATTGCTTATTCAATCACCCGACAGCCGGGCCTTCATCACTCAAAGACTCTTCTTCAGTGTTAAAAAAACAAAACATCCGCCTCTAATGCTGAAATTCTCAGAAAAACCCAGAGCCTGGAAACTGTAAAACTGTTCCAGGATACGACTTTGCGGCGTCGGTGTTGATTTTTCACAATACATTAGTGCAGTGACGCGTTCATACACACCGACATGTTTCTCCCACACTCGGCGCAAAATGGGCCACGAGTTGCACCTGTTTGTTTCACTGCACACACACACACACACACACACACACACACACACACACACACACACACACACGGAAGGAAGTGCTCATAAAAGTGAAAGAATTTCTTCCTGGAGGTAAAACGTGTTTTTAGATCTACTCGTCACGTCCCCCCCCCGCCTCCTTTATCTGTCCCTCCATCAGTGGTTTGTCTGGGTTGCATGTCAGACGGTGACGTTTCTAACTCGTTACACAGGGGGGAAATGATTGTGCCATTATCGTCAGCGTGAAGCAGAGCAGCACACCCTGCAGCAAACAGGACAAAGGTTAAACAGATTGGTACAATTTGAGCTTATAGGAGGAAAATCAAAACTCCAAACTCTCACAGCTCGCCCTGTTGGAGTCCAAATGCATACACACACACACACTCATACTGGTTTTGTACGACAGAAACAATTAACAACCGTCTCCCTGAGTGGATGAATTGATCCGTTAGCCACAAATCCACCAAGCTCCAAAGGGTGGAAAAGCCTTCAAATGGGTAGAGGTCATTAGTGGTTGTTTCATGTTTCTAGTCCCATTTGTTACAGCAAATACTGGAAACTGATATTAGCTCAGATGTTAGATTATTGGAAGCTTTCTACACAGAGATGGATGAAGAAGAGGAGCTTGTGTATCTCTCATAGATGGATCAGCTGGTACTGCTGCTGGTCCAGTGGGGTGAGGTTGAGTTGGGCTCAGTCAGTTAGGTTAAGCTCAGGGGTCTGTTAGCCTTTAGCTGAGATCAGACGAGAGGTTTCGATCTTCTATCATATCTTCTATCTAATTAGCCCGCCCACCCACACAGAAACCTGCACTGCCTTCTGTAACACGTTTATTGTGCAACACCTCATCCTCAAAAGCGGCAACTCTGAGATCTGAAACAGACAGACTGCCACGTAATGAAAATAATCTCTCTCTTCCAGTCATCAGTGTTAAGTGTTAAGGATGTGGTTATGCACAAAAGCAAAAAAAAAGAAAGAAGCACCAACGTGATGCCGGCATGATTTGTAATTACGGGCAGAAGCGGATGTGACCCTGTTTGAACCACAGGGGAAAGAAGCTCAACTGGCGCTTCCATCAAATATCTGATCCGAAGCGTTCTGTAAGTAGTTTAATAGCCAAGCTCTGAGCAGTCAATCATTAAGCCCTCCAGAGAGAACCAAGCAAAGGAGAGCCAGGGAGGAATGGAGGTAGAAGTGGTTTAAAGTTGCCACAGCAACCAAAGCCTTGAATGGCGGCGTATTGTTCTTCTTCCCAGCCCCTAGGTGCGCCCACAAATTACCACCTTGAGCACCACAATGGAGCAGATCGCTGTCACCAATAAGTCCGGCCCCGTGGTTATGAATGTCACCTCTGATGGTTTCAGTGATGTACCCGGGTCGCAATTCTCTCTCTCTCTCTCTCTCTCTCTCTCTCTCTAACCACACACAGGCTATATAATCCATCCATTGAAACCCAAAGAAGCACTTGTTGGGTTTAAACACCATTTTCTAAATATCTTCCAGGAAAGACAATACATCAAAATACCCCTCATATCAAAGAAAAGCAAAAAGTGCTTCCTGTCAAGGCTATTATTTTGAAAAACTACATTACAACTACATTACATTACATTACAGTCATTTAGCAGACGCTTTTATCCAAAGCGACTTCAAATAAGGCATCTGGCAGTCATCGCCTGCATCACTTCAGCTCAGAATAAACAACTTTCCTTATATTTGTATTGAAAAGAGATTCAGTTCACTGCCTCTTCCTCACTCCAGCCTCATCCTCACTGCAGCATCTTTCCCGGCTGCTAATGAACCTCCAGCGTCACTCCGCAAAGATTTAACGATCTTTGCTTTCAAAACCCCTTTAATTCCATTGACTGGCCCGATGGAGTGTGAATGAAACCCGATGAGGTCTGACGGAGCGAATGATCCCCGCACAACACACACCTAAAATCAGCTCATCTGTCTCTATGTGACGCAGGTGTGACCATACAGCAACTATGACGTACGAGTCCAGTCAGTGTGTGTGTGTGTGTGTGTGTGTGTGTGTGTGTGTGTGTGTGTGTGTGTGTGTGTGTGTGTGTGTGTGTGTGTGTGTGTGTGTGTGTGTGTGTGTGTGTGTGTGTGTGTGTGTGCCTGTGTGCGTGTCAGCCTGCATGTGTCCACACGACCCGTTCTCATTTTCCATCACATGGCAGATGAGTAATGGTGCTGCGGGACGTGGAGGGTGAATGATCTGAGAGAGTCTGGGGTCTCAGTGGGAGCGAGTGTGACGCCGCACATATTAACCCCTCAAGATTAATCCTGGTGTCAAATTTAATCAAAAAAGCACCAGAGGCAAAGACCCGCCTGCCTGATTAATGAGCGCAATGAATTCTGTGTGTGTGTCTCTGGGAGCAGCAAACCGAGGCAGAGTGTGAGTGAATGAGCCTGCAGTCATGGTTGACCTCCTTCTCTCCAAGGTGGTTTAGTTTCCAGCTGCATTTACTGATCGGTTTGTTATTACCATTACACAGGTGCTATTAAACGGGGCTCCGCCTGGGAAAGAACTTAGTCTGGACATTGAGAGTTTCTTCAAAAGTAAACAAAGCAAACTCAGTGAATTTGTGTAATTATCTGATAAAACACAATCAACAGGTGCAATTTGGGCTTAAATAAATAAATAAATGCTTCTTTTCCTGGATTCCATGGCTGGTTTCCATCCCTATAGGCCACGCCCATTTGCACCTGAGCAGATTTTGCATCATTTTTAATTTGCAGTGGGCGTGGCTTCAAAAAGTGCTGACTCATGCAAAAGAGTCAGTCTGCTGTGACCTCACTACATCAATCAGCCTGATGGTGGCGTTAATAACAACAACAACAGTTACATTTTGTCAATACAGCTTTACAACAACCTAAGCAGACTTGGAACAACCAAACATTTGTTGGTTTTGTCAGTCACTTGTTAACTCTCACCACCGACACATAACTAGAGGACAGTCAGGCCTTGGCGGAGGTATGATCTCCACTGATGTTATTGTTGTTTCTCTCTGTAAGAACGATCTATGATTCCAGTTACTTAACTTCACTGTTTTTAAGGTTTTTGTCCCAGCAGAAACGTTGTGTTCTGTGAGAGCTTTCTGACATGTTGACATATGATGATGTGTCCATGTTTGCAGACTCCACCGCCTGATTACTATGCACTTGGAGCCGATGACACACACTCCAGCACGGCCCTGGAACCTGCCACATTTGTCTCTGAGGCGTAAGCAAACACATAACTGCCATACTGGATACGGGTTACAGCTTCTGTGGACGCCTCGCCTCGCCTCGCTTCCCTTTCCTCCTCCTCCTCCTCCTTCTCGTTCTTCTTCTTCGTCAAAGCAACGTTAAGGCTTAATCCGTTTCTGTCACATCTGAGCCTGACTGAGTTTATCTCCATAACGACTTGTTATCGACTGGCTCGCATCCAAGCGCCAAGTCACCTTGTGCTGTAATGTCAACACTACATATGGAAACAAGCGCACAAACACTGCACAAATTGAAACACCCAAGATATTAACAAGCAGGGATAAACTTTAACGTCCTGATGATGCAGAACACAAATATCTAAACAGGAACACCGACGGCTATAAGGACTTTGAACTCTGAACACTTCTGCCTCCATCTTATACATCTTATACTTTATACGAGTGTTGATAATGCCTTCATTCATGGTAAACCTCCTTTTTCTTTTGACACAAACACCAATTCCAATTGATGGAATGAAGAGTCTGGCACTGTGAAATGCTATCAGCATACATGCAAGTGCAAAAAGATCATTTCCTTTGATAATGTTTGTTTTTTTGAGAACTCGGGGACTGAATGAGGTTCTACCTGTTCCCATATTCATAATAGAGGGGGAAAAACACAAAGTCCCCACTGCGTCACCTCGTCTCTGTCCATGTTGTTATGCCTGAACCAAATGAATTATGAACGCAGGACACACTGTTATGACGCTGTGCACAGGCTCTCGTGTGCCAGAGTGACCCAGTGAGGAGGGGAAACGTGTCTGGGCTATACTGTGTCTGTGTGTGTGTGTGTGTGTGTGTGTGTGTGTGTGTGTGTGTGTGTGTGTGTGTGTGTGTGTGTGTGTGTGTGTGTGTGTGTGTCAGTTGATAATGGTGAAAGATTACACGGGAGAGGTCCAGCTGTTCGCTCTCCCACAGGGTTTCTGTGTTAAAAGCTGAATAATCTTCCCTGCACACGTCAGCAGCATCCATTAGAGCCACGACCACACAAACTCTGATTACAATGGGTGATAACATAAATAAATACTAACACAATCATTTGTCAATTCATCTCAATCAACCACTTTGATTACAACAAAAAACAAATCATTTCACTTCAGTTGCCACGCAAGAATAGAGGTCGGAGGTCAGAGGGCGTTGCTGTTAACAGCACAGGCTGAAGGCATCAGTGTCACATTGGTCCTTTGTGCTTGATTTGATTGTTGATCATCTTATAGACTCAGATCAATCATATAGATTGATTTAATAACACAACACCACAGGATGGTTTGAACATTCCCATGTATTTCCTCTACTTACAAACCAGTTGGGTTGGATTGTGGCCATCAGTCCACAAGGACACTTACACATGCACACACACACAAACAAAAGATGGAATTTAGCATTTTTTCGTTCTTTATGTTCTCAATGAGGACTGAGCTGAACATATGGGATGTCCCGTTTAGAGCTTCTTCTCACACACACACACACACACACAGACAAAACTCAACTCAAAATTACTTACTTAAATGAAGCGCCCCAATAGAATTTAAATTCAAATTTTACGTGCCTAATCTTGACATAAAAGATCTGCTATGAGATCATTTCATAATCGATGGGCTCAGTAAAGGTGATTGACGCGTCGATCTGCCGATGACCTGAATAGTCCTGAATGTGTGTGTGTGTTGGTGTGTGTGTGTAAAGTGTGTGTGTGTGTGTTGTTACCTGGAGGGCTGCCGCGGACATCGGAGAGGATGAAGCCGAGCAGGACCGCGGCGAGCAGCGGCAGCGAGGCCCGGCGCGGTCGTCGGTTCCGCGGGCTGGAGAGCGGCAGCATCCTCGGTGCTTGTTAGCGGAGGTGCGCAGATGGAGGCATGGAGGCGCCTCAGTCACTCCCGCATCACACACACGGATCTCTGGAGCTTTATGGAGGAACTGTTCTGTCTGCTGACGTCCGGAGCGATGTGGCACAGAGAGGCTAAGCCGAGCAGGTGGCGTCGGGACACGGCAGCGAGCGATCACACACTCCGCTGCTCTGCGCACCGTAATCCGTGTTTGCTAAAGATAGGGGAGCTCCGGGCAGAGGGGGAGGGAGGGAGGTGTGTGTGTTGTGTGTGTGTGCGAGAGAGAGAGAGACAGCGAGAGAGGGAGAGAGTGATGCTGCCTTCACTGTCTCCTCGTAAACGCCTCACGAGCTCTTCTATACGTGACGATGTTCAACGCGTTGAAAAATATATTTATAAAAAGCGACGCCAAAATACAAATAAGGGAAAACTCTGTTTTAAAAGTACGACATTCAAATATGAAGCAGAAGTAAACAGGTACCGGCAGCAAAGTGTATTTGGTGGCAAAGTAAAAAGTATCGATAGCTTCTCCTTTCATCTTTCGACTATTATTGATCCATAGTTGTAATAGAAAGTGTCAATTGGACTTGAACCTTACTGTACAGGCTAATAATACATACACATCCAATTTCAATTGCAATCAATCTGTTTACTATCAGTTACTAAACGTTGTTGGTGTATGGTTTAGATTTAATTATATTCATCCTCTAGTTTCCTGGAGAACGTGAAGGCAGCACAGGAATCCTCCACACCTGCCTCATTATGAAAACTTCCTGTAAACATCAGATCCGGTCCAGATCTGTTTCCTAACGCAGCCACTGATGCTGAAACATAAAAGTTATATACTTTTATACATGTAGAAATAACAGAAAAGGTTTGAAATCATGGCGAGACCCTTTATTGACATGATTGCCTCAGCTCAGTTATCAAATCAATACTTCTCTCTCAGGAGGTGAAACAGAAATGGGACCCATGTCATGCATCCCTTTGGCACTTTGGGGGTTTATGCAGAAGCAGAAACAGAAACCAGGAAAAAAAATGGTTGAAAACAATAATAAATAACAGAAATAAACCTCCCCCTACTTGGTGTCCGTGGTCCTTTGCTCGAGGTGAACACACACACACACACACACACATACACACACACACCACAGTCCTGAGGTATACGGGTTGGCGATGCCTCATGTGGAGGCGAAACAAGAAAATCAAACGTCATGTTGGATTAAGACTCAGCAGCATCAGGAAAAGGTCCCGGGCACAAAGATGAAAGAAACCAAACACTGGCATCATCATCTGCTTCACCCACATCAACGTCACACTTCCACTTAGATCAATCATTTACACCCCCCCCACACACACACACACACACACACCTCAAAAGCAATCATGCAACACAAGACCAGAAAGAATAAAGTCAAACGTGACCAAAAAGGCCATTTAAAGACATGATATCATGAGTTACACATCTTTAGGTGCAGGAAGTGAGTTCCCCTCATATTAATGCCCCAGGATCACTTCAGTCTGGAGAGCGGTCAGAGCTTTACATCCAAATCTTTACAAAAGACACAAAGCTGATTCCAAAAAATGAACCAGGAAACGTCGCAAATTAAAAACCACCGTCGTTACCGCCATAGTTTGGAAGCCGCCGTCCAGAATCCACAAAGTCACGCCTGCTGTGTTCAAACAAACGCTGCAGGCTGCTAAACTTGAACAAACATCTAAACACTCACGGAGGAGCACGGCCAGCGTTCATCTATGCACACACACACACACACACACACTTACTCCATACGGTGTGTTCGCAAGAAAACCAACTTTGGTATTATTAGTGATATTCTAAAAAGAGTAAAAGTATTCATTCAGAGTATTTATGGGATAAAAGAATATTGCCTGTTTGGCCACACACACACACACACACACACACACACAGACACAGACACACACACACACACACACACACACACACACAGAGCATTCAACCTTGAAATTCCCTGAAGTCGCCCTACAAGTAAAGAATAAAACAAAGGTGTTGGTTTCCACCTTCTGAAGCTCCCAGGGTTTCCGTCCCCGTTGGTAAATATTAGACAGTGCTAACTGGAGCGGAGCTAATGGAAAAGCTGAGAACAGAGTTAGGTGCTTGTTCACTTCTTCCACTGTAGTGAAAAGGAGCAATCTAGACTAACACACACGCGCACGCACACACACACACACACACACACACACACACACACACACACACACACACACACACACACACACACACACACACACACACACACACACACACACACACACACACACACACACACACACACACACACACACACACACACACACACACACACACACACACACACACACACAGACTGGACTGCATCTAATGGAACCCGGCACATCTCTGCTTTCCACATCTTCTTCATCATCTATGTCAGCGTTATAGCCAAACTACAGTATGTGCCTCCGACTGCAACACTACAGGCCCAGAGTCTCTGATCACTCACAAGATGGAACCTCTCACTTTGAGACGGACCTTCACCAACAAGTTCCACTTTAAAATGGCCGTCTAACATCTAAAGAAGCATTTCTAGGCTTCAGAGTGGGCCACGTTCTACTCGACTGTACTGCCGGGTCGGTCGAGGCTCCACGCAGGGCAGTGAGGGGCTCCGATGGCGAGGGAGAGTGAGTGTCAGCAGCGGTCGGGGGTGAGCGTGGGGGGCTCAGGCGAGTCCGCGGCGTCCGAGCGTGTCTGAGCGCCGACGTTCTCAGACGCCTTTGTGCAGACCTGCTGCTGCGATTGTCTCTCTGCTTCCGGCTCGTCCTCCACCTCTTCCTCCTCCAGGAGCATCTCTCCTTTCTCCAGGACAAACTCCAGGGTGGTCCCTCCGACTGACTCCCCCTCCTCTGCCAGGCGCAGCTTGATGTTCATGCCCATGGGTCTTTCCGTCTTGTCTGGAGAAGAGAGAAGAGGGAAATGAGAGGAAGCAGGACGATCAGGAAATTAGAGAGAGACACTAAACTCTGACAACATTCATTACAACATCATAGTCAACATCAGTATCTCATTTGAATCATGGCGGCTGGAGTGTAAACCAGCGATGTCGTGCCTTCACAGTGCATCCATACGCCATGTTGTGACACAAAGGAAAAGGCAAGGGTGTAGCGCCCTCCTGAGGCCACCAAGTGCAATGGCAACAAACACTGACAAAAAGAATCCTTTGACCAAAAACCTCCAAGTCCATAACTGGATCAATGAATCACAACATGTCAACCAGCCTGTGGATCTTTCTCTCTGTGTTGGGGATTATAACTTCTACATTCTGCCTCCTCCTCCTCCTCCTCACCCTGTCCCAGCTGCTTCTCTTTGGGCAGCAGCAACACGTCCACATTGTGATGTTCTTTGAGGGCCGCCGTGAGCACGGCACCCTCGCGCCTGAACAGGAAGACCAGGGGCACGTCGATGTCTTCAGTGGGCTCGCCGTCTCCCACCATCTGGAAGAGCGGCGTTTCGTCACTGTTGCTCCCCTCGCGGTGATCTGAGGAAACACCATAACAACACGGTGACGACTCCTCAGAGCCCCATTAACAGTGGTGCAGGCGTTTGTGTGGCGATGGTCCTCACCTATGAAAATTACTCCTATGGCTCCTGCCTCCTGCAGCTTGCGAGCCTTTCCAGCAAACATACAGTCGCCACGCAGCGCCAGAGCGATGTGGCCTTTAAGCTCAGCGCCGTTATCTATGGGTCCACATGCTGTGTATGGGGAAGCTTTCACTATGCTGCCCTTCACCTGTGCATTTGAGATTGTTTGTGTGTTCAAACAGATATGAAGAGAGGGGGACGAACAGACGGGAGACGGAGAGAAAGGTGTTATCATTTGGCGACAGCCGCAAGAGACATGTGGACAGGCCCGTCAGCCGCCGTAGCCGGAGTCTCACCCCGTGTTCCTGCTTGGTGAGGTCCATTCCAAACTTGGCGGGTCCGGCGGTGAGAACGAGACGGCCCAGAAACGGCGGAGAAATGAGCTGAACAACGTGCTGCACCACCACTTCCTCCTCCAGCATCTGACTGACCTCTGCCACGAACTTCACCCGGTACACTCCTTTATGCTCCTACAGTGAGAGCAGACACACACTTCTTTATTCTGGCTTCATTCGGAAAATATAGGAGCAGTGACTCAACATTTCTTTTACTCTGGTGAGTGCAGAGTAACTAAATGACCTTCAGACTTCCGGTGTCTCCTGCCAGGGCCTCGTGTAGCGGTGTGAGAGAGATGCCCATGCTCTTCAGGAACTCCACTGGCTCCATGCCGTTGTCATGGAGCGGCAGTTCAATCTCCCTGGAAAGGAAAGCAGCCGCACAAAAAAATACGTTAAGCAAAGTGACGAACAATTCCTTACTCCCAAATGAGTGAGCAGACACACACACACCTGAGGGGCAAAGGGTGGAAGGCTCGTCCCACCCCGGTGAGGTACTTGTAACTGTCCCGGATGGTTTTGGCAAAGGAGGGGTTGTTGGGGAACAGAGTCTGCGTGCTGGGACAGGAGTGTGTGAACAGATCTTCTTCTTGAGAACCAGGAACAGTCACCTGGAGCAAAGGAACCACAGCTGAATGGGTTAATGGCTCAGTGTGCTGATTAAGACAGAATAACCAGTGACATCATTCTCTTCATACTGCTTGCATTAATGAGTGAGACTGAGAGAAGCTGGAGTCCTCACTGTGTTGTTCCCCTGACAGGCCCGCTGGGTGATGGACAGAGAGACGGGCAGCAGGTGAGCCTCCGTGGTGAAAATGTAGTCGTCGATATTGATGGGCATCTGATTCTTCTCCGTAAAAAGCAGGTAGAGGTATTTAAACATCTCTGCCAGGAAGAACGAGTCCATCCTACACACACACACAAATATCAAGGATTTTTATCACATAATCATAACAAATGCTTTCATTACAACTGGACTGAAAGAAAGAGATTCAGTTTCCCATCCGACACATTACCTGTCTTCATGCATCCCAGTGCGGACATCTTGCATAGCAGCGAAGCCACAAGGCACCCTGGTGTAGGCGTTGAGCTTTTCCACGATGGACTGTCCCACTCTGAGGTAGTAGGGGTCACCAGTGGCCTGCAGGGAACACGTGAGCCCGACAACACTTAGATCAAAAGAAGCTGAGCTCTCTGGTTCTTAAAGAAAGGTCATTCTACTGTAATGTTCTCACCTTAAAGAGGTAGTAGGTGCTCTCTGCAAACTCTGGTCTGAGTAGATGCTGGCCCCAGTGAACTCTGAACTCTGTAGTGAAAGCCTACAGGAAGATAAACAAAGATTTGAAGAAGAATCGCATAAAAATGGGTTGAAAACATATTCATCTTAGTCTTCTATTTAAAAAATTTAGAGACGAGAAGAGGTTGTTTACCTCTGGAAGAAACTTGTGCTGTTTGGTGACCTGGTAAAGCATTTCGTGAGTCTCAATTGCTGGTTTCAGGTCTCCTCTCAAAACCTGTAGATGAGGTTAAGAAAGTGTTCACACATTATACATCCTGCTGATCAATGTCTTAAACAAGAGTGCCTGTGCTGAGGATCACACACACCTGCAAGCCAGGGAAGAATGCAAGCAGCGAGTCCATCCAGCTGCGCACGCTCACGGTGGGGTTGTGCATGTGGACGTTGAGCAGCAGGGGAGGCTGACTGATGTACTTCATTATGGCACTGTAGTGCTGAATTAAAACAACAAATCTCAGAACGCCGCCCCGAAGGTGTCTTCAATTAAAACAGTTTACATCGACCGAGCCGCTGGTTGTTGTTGTCGTTGTTGTTGTTGCCACGGGAACAGAGCGGGAGGGAATTTGCTGCAGATGTATAAAAGCATCTTACTTACAATGTTGAACCGCTCCAAGAAAACATCGTCTCCCAGCAGAATGTAGGCCTTCATCAAATATTCATAGTACGAGTCGATACCAGCGCCTACTCCACTGTCTGCAAGGAAGAGGTGAACATACGGTCACAATATGAGATGGGGCAAACATGGGGGCTGTGTGTGTGTGTGTGTGTGTGTGTGTGTGTGTGTGTCTGTGTGTGTGTGTGTGTGTGTGTGTGTGTGTGTGTGAATTACCCTGAGTTCTCCATCACTGTGATCACATTTTACAATTTCTGTGCATGTTTTACACAACGGTTGGTCATTCTTGACAGTATTGCGCAATGCAAGCGCGTGTGTGTGTGTCTGTGTCGCCTCACCTCTCCTGACCCATTCTCCATTATGGATGTTAATGACTGTCCCCACCAAGTCGCTGCCCCTCTGTCTCCTGTCCCAGAGGACATCCAGAGCCTTCCTGGCATGCTCCTACACAGCAGGAAGAAGAGGTGTGTTGTGTGTCGTGTTTACATTCCTGGTTTAAGACAGAGGCTTCATCGTGTTTGGACAAATGTTAGAGATATTCTCATCTTTCAACAGATGACATGAGATGTTGCCAAGTACAATCAAGTTAAGAGCGATTACAGATTTAGTGCATTCAAAGTATGCAGAACACTTCTAAACATACAAACAGGAGTAAACAAAGAGTGATACCTCAAACACAGATTCCCCAGACAGCCTGCTGAGGGCAGCAAACTCCAGGATCATGGTTCCTGCACAGGCTGTACAGGTGTCCGACTCAGTGCCTGTGCGTGAAAGTGGGTTTAGGACCCCATACCGCAGATTCACCTGGAGAGAAGAAAAACAAAAATACTTGTTTGGTAGATAATTACATTTGACTGATACAAACTAATGATTGCAATGAAAAATGGACACAGTTTTGCAGCTTTACGTCTTATCGATGAGATATCAGTAAACAAATCCATACTGGGACGTCCCACACACAGTCAGACGGATCCATCTGCTTGTGAAACGGCAAAAATGTGATGCAGTGATATTTAAGGAGCACCTTAGGGTAAGGAAGGCCACTTGTGGTGTTGAAGGCAGGCAGTAATCGATGGCCCAGCTCTTTGGCCATGTGGAGGAGCTCATCTTGATACCACTCCATCCTCTCTCCACGCTGACGCAGCAGGTCAGCCATCACATGGCCCCCCAGAAGCCCCCTGAGGAACAACAGGGAAGGAAACATTCATTTAAAGGGTTGAATGTTATCTGTTATAAATACATGATGGTGTATAGGAGATCACAGACATGTTTCATACCCCAAGACTCTGATGTTGGTCTCAAACACGGACACGACCACGTCATTGTCCAGGCGTACCTCACTCACTGTCTTCCTCACTGCATCTTCAAACTCATCCAGCTTGTTTAACACCTGATCACACCAACAAACACAAATGGATGTAACTAAGGGCACAAACTGGAAAGAGTGGAGGAACATGAGCAGGAATTCAACTTCACGCATGTAAACAGGGCGGATGGCAGATACTCACCACCAGGGTGTCAAGGGTGTCAATCAGTGTGAGAGAAAACCTAAAAAGAACAGAGAGCACATCATGATGAGACCTCGGCATGGCTCAGGCTCAGTGGAGCTTTGTCACCAATTTGCTGTGCTGTTTTCTGTCACTTGCTACATTGCAACTTTGAAGATTGAACCCATTCCTATAAACAAAAACCCTTTGATGTCTTCAAATACATCAGAATGTTTAGATGAGGCGTTCAGACGGCAGCGGATGATGAACGTACTTCCCCAGGGAGTCGTCTATGTCGCCTCGGTTGGGCTCCAGCCCTCGCACTCTCCCCCTGCAGCTCAGTGGCATCAGCTCGTCTGCTGGGTACGCATACTTCTGCAACAACAACAACAACACTAACCGTCAGTCTGAACGGATCGGGACTACAAATATGAGACACATGAGCACATCTCACTGAAACAACACTAATGTCAATCACACTCGCCTTTACTATTACAGCAAAGTGATATTGTCCTATAAATGCTTACCATATAGCTGCCATACGCATGGTCAAACATCTCAATGATCTGGTCCCTGAAACAAGCAAAGGTGGTCACAAGTTAAAGCCTGTGGAACTATGAGACCCTGTGAAGCCTCATTTCCATGTCTGTGATGTTATCCTGTTTCACACTCACACACACACACACACACACACACACACACACACACACACACACACACACACACACACACAAAGACAGTGTGTTGATGGGCCTTATTCCCCTCCATACACACTGTCTCTCACCTGATGTCAGCCTTCTCCTCTGGTGTCATGTTCTGGCTCTCCTGGCATCGTGCCCAGCCCAGCAGACTGGTGATCAGCAGAGTCTTCAGCATCCTCCCAGCTCCGGGAGTTTGGTCCATTTCCCCACAAGAGCTGAATTCAAACTCTCCTCATGTACAATCTCTCCTCACCTCAGGCTCAAGCTGCGATCAAACCAAACACACTCCCTCCCACGCGAATCAAACCGCCCAAAGAGCGCAGCTGTCCGCCTCCAGAGCCCCGGTTGTCCTCATTCTACTGGCGAATTAGCTGTCAGAGTTCAGACGCTAGCTTCCTCCTAGAACGGCGTCCATAGTCCTGCAACGGGAGGGGAACAGTATTTGGCTCTGGCTTGTTATGAGCGCCACATGCCCGCAGGGTTCATCAGCTGACCGCTATCCTTGTAAACAAAAGGAAGAGGCAGCAAGCGAAGCTGTCAACAAACTGATGAGTGAAGTTAGCTTGTAAACTCACTGAGGGCTGCTGTGAAACACCGAGCACTGCCCGGAGAGTGACGGTAGAACGCTGAACCTGCTCGTCTCCTCGGTCTCGTAATGAGTAAATGTGGCGGTTTAGTTTATTTACCGACCAGGTGGCAACAATGGAGTGGCTGCGGCTAACGCTGGTTAGCAGGGAGGCTCACGGGAGTTAGCCGGCTATGCTAGTTAGTTCTCTATGAGACGAGCTTATTTAACTGATTCGCAGCGAGAAATGTCGCCGAAACGACGTCTTCGTGTTGAAACTAATTAGTCATTCAAACCGACTGTCGGACGGTTGTATGTCCGAGACGGAGAGCCGAGGATCACCGTGGCTGGAGCCGAACCTTTGACGTCGATGCCGAGCTGTCAGAGGTGAGGTCGGAGCTGTGTTTTCCTACTGTGCCCTCAACGCACCACTGATACGAGGAGCATTACCGCCCCGATCTTAATCTCTCAGGGAGAAATTACCCTCAAGTAGCCACCAGAGGAATCCGCCAATTAAAACGTCGGGCTTGAGTTAAACTTAGGTATTAAAAGGTTAAACTCAGGTGAGCAGGTGCTGCCAATCTGACACTTTCATGACATTAGTGTACCTTTCAGTCCATACTCGGGGAATAAAACTCATGATAACACTTTGGTAATATCTTGGATGGAATTGGCTGATATTTACATTATTCATTAATCTGTTGTGATTCATATTCATAAGTGACAATAACTACAAGCCCCCCCCCCCCCCCCCCCCCCCTCTCTCTCTCTTGACTCATCCTTGGTTCTGCCCTCAGAGCAAACATGACTTTGGACCTTGTTGCGTCTCATTATTATATGTTTAAAAATATCTCATTATACAAACATACACATGAATGTAAAATGCAAATGAGTGATGGACTGGCACATTTAGTTTTTAATGTTTTATAAGGAACTATAAGCAGTAAGTATGTGCCACAATTGTGTAATATGAAGGAGGGTGTGTGTGTGTGTCTGCGTGTGTGTGTGTGTGTGTGTGTGTGTGTGTGCGCGCGTGTGTGTGTGTGTCTGTGTGACTTCACTTCCCGTTGTTAATGGGCGTTGCCTTCTAACAAAAAACGAAATTCCTCCACTAGCCGACCTCATTCCTCCCTCTCTCTTTGGTAAGACATGGAACTGTAACTGCTCTTTTTCCCTTTCCTTTCGCTTCTGTAACATTTGACTTTCGTAGTTTTCCATTAGTTCGCTGCGTCATCTGCTTGTGCTGCATCTGGCTTCGATTTCTCTGTCGCCCCTCACTCACTTCTGCGCGACTTCACTTCACATTTTGCTGTGTGTGTGTGTGTGTGTGTGTGTGTGTGTGTGTGTGTGTGTGTGTGTGTGTGTGGGTGTGTGTGTGTGTGTGTGTGTGTGCGTGCGTGCGTCCTGCCAGTGGAAGTCTTAGCGACGAGAAAGCAGAGAGCAAAGTTGGGACGTGTCATATAGATAAATTGCATCATCGTTCTTTTCTAATGCGCAGTAACACGCTCATTAGAAAAGATAGACGCTCACATATTCTTCCTCCTTCTCTCCACAGTTTGACTCTGTCCTCCACCACCATGTCTGTTTGGGTGAGTCAGTAACATCAATGAGAATATCATGACGTATTACAACAATTTCGAATAAAGTCTTATTTTTGACCCTGAAATCTTGAGAAAATCAGATTTTTGTTTTGCTTACTTACTCCAGGATGACCTGGACCTGCTGTTGGATTCACCTTCCTCCCTGACTGTAACAGTACGCCACAGTCTTACCTTTGATTGACATTTAGATCTTATTATTTTATTTGTGTTGACTGGATTTGAGATAATTACACGCCACCTTGTAGCCTTCAACAAATGGGACTAAAGCTTCAAATATTGACGTGGTTGTAAATGACTTTGTCCTTCCTACACACTCAGTGATTGCTACGTGTGTGTGTTTGTTCCTACCAGTCCAGTGTGCGAGGGACTGTGAAGGACAAGGTGAATTTCAAGGCAGAAGAGGATGTGAGTGCACTGAGGAAGGCCATAGAGGGGATAGGTAGGATCAGCCGCTCGCTATGTCAGAGGGAAATGTAAACACAAGGGAATGAGGTCAGAAGATCATAAACTTGATCAGATAATTGTACTGTTTCCTCTTTTTGTAGGTACCACAGAAAAGACCCTGGTTGAGGTGTTGACCCAGAGGAGTAACGCTCAGCGCCAGCTCATTGCTAAAGCCTATCAGAAAGCCACAGGGAGGGTAGGAGGACGTTTACTTTCATGTCCCAACTGTGATTGTCAGGAGGAGACACAGACCTCACTAAGATGGGGAAAGAAGGTCTGTGCTGTAAACACACATCTCCTCTTTTACCCGTCAGACGCTAGTGGCTGACTTGGAGGGCGACACCCACGGAGACTTTGAGGACCTGCTTGTAGCCTTGGCAACGCCTCCGGCTGTCTACGACTGCCATGAAGTCATTACAGCCATTAAGGTCAGATTGTGTCCAAGTGGCCGATTCAACTTCTCTCCTCTTCTTCATCTTCCTGCAGAAAAAACACAAACTGTTGAATCTTCATTAATCATCTTATCAGTTTCCCATCCAACGTATGTGCCAAAGCCTCATGAGCTGTTTTGTGTGTGTGTGTGACAAACAGGGGGCCGGAACCACAGAGTGTACGCTGACTGAAATCTTTGCTTCTCGGTCCAACAGTCAGATCCAGGCCCTTGCTGAAGCCTACCTGGCAGGTAAGAATCTTCCATACTCATGTTGACATTCCTCCAGCCTGAGGGCGTGGTTCTCATGTGTTCTCTTCTGTTCCATCCAAGAAACTGGGAGACTGATGATTCATGATCTGAAGTCGGAGGTATCTGGGGATTATGGCAAAACACTCCTCATCCTGGCTGAGGTACATGATGAAACACTGTGTGTGTGTGTGTGTGTGTGTGAGAGAGAGAGAGAGGGAGTTTCCTCTGCAATATCACATTTTATCTGTAAGAAATCTGGAAATACTGCAGAAACTCATTAGAAATGTTAAGTTGTAGTTTCTTAAGATCCCAGCTGTGCTTGTTTTACCCTCAGGGAAAGAGAGATGAGAGCAAGAACGTGGACAATGCCAAAGCCAAGGCAGATGCTAAGGTACTGTCTGCTGTGTTGTCTGCTCCAACAAGTTTAAAATCCATTGTTTACTGCCTGGCTTCACTCATGCATGGAGCTTCACCTCATCTGACACATGGACTCCCTCACTAAAGAGCCTTTACCTTCTGCAGGCTCTGTATGAAGCAGGGGAGAAGAAGTGGGGGACTGATGAGAGCATGTTTATTGACATCTTGTGCCACCGCAGCATTCCTCAGCTACGACAGAGTGGGTACACCTTATATAACACAGCCTACTGTCCTGTAGGGGGCAGTCACAATCAAAGCAATAAGAGTTTACGTCTGTGTTTTGGCAGCTCTGGTGGAATACAAGAGTATAAGCAAGAAAACCCTGCAGGAGAGCATCCAGAGCGAGATGTCAGGCAGCCTGGAGACGCTGCTTGTGGCCATCGGTGAGGAAGAGCGTCCTGGTCCATCAGTCTGTCTCAGTCCCTGAAGCCTGTTTTAAACTGTGGTCACTTGTTTGTTTCTACAGGGTTCATTTAATTCTGCATACTTTGGATAAAAACCTAAACAAAAACATCCTTTTCCCTCAGTTAAGTGTGTGAAGAACGTACCTGCATACCTGGCAGAGAGACTATTCAAGAGCATGAAGGTGAGCTCCATACATCTGAAGGATTAGGCTCTTTAGTCCACCAGTGGCTTCCAAAACAAAGCCCACACATTGCTTGGTTGCATCGTGTGTAAATCAGCGTCAGACTATTCTATTGATCGGCATCAGTGTGGAAGGGAATGTTAAGTCCCTGCTGTGGCCAAGCATGCGGCTCCAGCGGTGTCAATGGCCAAA
Organism: Genypterus blacodes; assembly: GCF_046128005.1. Lineage (NCBI taxonomy): Eukaryota > Metazoa > Chordata > Actinopteri > Ophidiiformes > Ophidiidae > Genypterus > Genypterus blacodes. The sequence goes on along the minus strand of NW_027466992.1, from coordinate 290,563 downwards.
GTAAAAAAAAAAGGGTGCAACAGCTGGTAAAACCACTTCCTGGCTACATTTTGGAGATCCTGTGGCATCATTCTGTCGCTCTGTTCAGGGTGCAGGGACCACAGAGTCCACCCTGACCAGGATCATCGCCAGCCGCTCAGAGATCGATTTGCTGGACATCAGAGCCGAGTACAAGAAGCTGTATGGATTTTCCCTCTACTCTCAGTTAGAGGTCAGTGAGATGAAATGCAACATTCCTTACCAAGTTCAATTATCTGAGATTAGGATCTCTACTGCCTCATGAGTTTATCACATGTTCAACTCTTCACCATTTCCTGTTCTTTCTCCCTTGTTTGTGCAGTCTGAAGTGTCTGGTAGTTATGGAGACACTCTGAAACGTCTCTGTGGCCAAGACAACTAACGGCGGCGATGAGGAGGAACATGTGCCGCCAAATCGTGGCCTTGGCCCGAAGCAGCTGATGATCCAAGTAGAACCGCCCGCTAAGAACGACAACATCCCTGACCCATCTGCTCGTCATGCTGATGACGCTGCCAACAAGTGGAACCAACCGCTTTAGAAATGCTTTAACTGTGGAATTCCAGGAATGTTCAACCAGACTGTGAGGATTTAGGAAAGTTTAGAATTACGAATGAACGACGAATGAAAGACTTTAAATACACGTGAAGAGGGTTTGGATAATTTCATACTGATTTCTTGGTATTCTTGACTGAAAGCATTAACATAGATTGTCTTTATATCATAATAAATATATAACCTGCACAAATATCTCCCATGGACTTATCCTACTTTCTTTTTAAAGAATAGAATCATCTAATGTGATTTGAGTTCACAATAAAAGACGACCCGCTGCATTAAATAGAAAAATACTACTTTATTTCAGGGTTTTGTTCATGTTACTGTAACCCACGCCCACACAGGTCATCAGGACTTTGTCGCCCCCCTTCCTGTCGTCTTCTAGAGGCTTCTGAATCTCCATCTTGAACATGATCTGGAAGAAATCTCTAACGTGCCGGAGAAACTCGATCCTGGAGAGAGAGAGAGAGGGGGGAAGGTGATGTCATTCAAAACGCCAAAGACGGATTCTGTCACATTCACATTTCACAAAAAGGAGCAGCAGAAGTTTCCTGTCCTCCTGGCGAGCCGTCAGTGCCGTGTTGTGGTCACATGGACCCGTGTAAGAGGCTGCGTGTACTGCGATGGCACTGCCAATCTTCAGTTATCATAGTACTGTACTTGAGAGGGACACAGCACCGGTACCGTGATAACTGAAAATGGACAGTTCATAGTCTGCTCCTCCTTAGTGAAGACCACAACCACCACTCTGCAGCTCAACATCAAATCATCTACAAGCTCTACATTTCTATACTTGACATCAGCAACATGTTAATGTGGTTTGTAGCAGGAATTCAATGCATTTCAAGTATTTCTTAGGGCAGCAGATCAAAATGTGCCTTTATTGATAACAGGCCTACCAAAGCAGGATGTGGAACCTGAGGTGGATCGGTAGAAGAGTAACTAAATGTATGTTTCTGTCTTTTAACTTGTGATTAACGAGATGAAGTGCAAAGTGATGTGCAGCGGACAGGGATCCGTCTGTGCGGCTACAGTTAGGTGACGGTGGCTTACGTGTATGGGGACAGAGGACCGAGCTGAACCTTAGACACATCCTGTTGGCCAAGGGTCATCAAGAGCAACGCCAGGCTCTGATTGGATGAATCCACACAGCCGCCCTAAAAGATCAAAACAGGGAGATGAGAGACAGCGACAAAAACAAAACAAACATGTCACGCAGGGGGGAAACTACAACTTAAACTTCTTCCAAAGTAGATTATTAGTTTCATTCTTCATCAGGCCTTTCAGTAATCTAAAGTAAGAGACCTGCATTCTTCCATAAGTCCCATCAGTCATGTCCCATCATGAGACCTTTCTTCCCTCTGACCTTCAGTCCACTTTCTTCTATAATATTCCCAGAACAGGCCGTCCGGTCTCGATCACATGTCATCATCATTACGCCACTACAGCTCCATCTGCTTACACACCCAACAGCATTGTTTTGACCACCAGCCCAGAAATTGTCAAAAACAGTGATTTTCTACAATAAAAAGTCGAAGAATTGAAGCTTCTCCTATTTTAAAACGTCCTTGTGATCACATCTGACCACCTTCTCATGCCGTCAGCCCATTTGTACGAGGTTGGCCCGAGCAAAGAGGACGATCACGAGGCATTCAGGCGTCGTTCCTGCTCGTCAGCAGGAATATGATTCAATTACAAAAAGCTAATCAAGGAAACTGTGGCCGATATTGTTTCCAGAAAGTTCTCATGTTGACTCGGCAGGGAGTTTATTAACCGCATTCCCCCTATGACTGGAGGAGGAATCAAGTAAGCTGTCAGACTGGAACCAAATGAAAACAGGTAAGGAGTTATTATAGGAAAGAAAATCACAAATTGACTTACAGGTGAAATAGTTTTCCTCACTCCGCCATTACCAGGACTGTGAAAAATTAGCCATATTCTGATACGGACTTTGAGCCCACCGTCCCCAAAAATCGCCTCCACAGAGAGCTCTCAGTGTTGTGAGCACATGTGAAGGCTCGGTGCTTATATCAAGCAATAACTGCTGTTAAATACACGCTTATGAGCAGAGGCCGGGTCCTACTGCACAGGAAACGGAGACATTTAAGACGTCCCAAGAGGAGGCCAACGTCCACCGGCCCAGCACGGAAAAGTCCCCAGAATCCTTCATGGTCACAGCAAACGATCGTCCTTCGGTCGAGTGCAGATAGGTTTATGAGGCTGCAGACACACAAGCCCTCAAGCAATCATGTCACAACGTCACTATAATGTAACTTCATTTCAGTTATGCCAAAAAAAAAAAAGAAACTCGAGGTTAAATGTCGAGGCACGCTCAGTCAGACAGACACACACACACACACACACACACACACTATCCAAGTGAACCAAAGGCACATGGTTATGAAATCTGTGTTATTTGGTCGTTAGATGAAGGAAATAAAGGGCGAGGCTTTCTGAGGCAGGAATCACCTGAGATCTAAGAAGCTCCAATTTAGTAAGAATGCTGAAGAAACTTATTAAATCATAAAACAATCATCCAGACTTTGCTGTAAGACTCCGACAATAGTTTGATATAGAAACACTGAAACTCTATCAGTATAAACAGCTCTATGCTCCGTTTTCCTCTTTTTTAGTTTTAGCTCTCTATTGCATTTAAATGAAGATAAACAGAGAACATTGACTGCCATGACATCATTATGATTTGCCTATTGCACGCTTACATGCGTTAATAACTACAACAACTGGTCACAACAGTATCACAAAGTGGGACAAAGCAACACTCACATCAGCTCCTGTCCATTGTTGATGTCGCTTCCAAAAACAAAACGTCCGAGCTTTAGTTTACTACAAGCACACTATACTGATTAACCATAAAACAAACACACAAACACACACACACACTGACCCCCATGCAGTCAAATCGGACACACTTCTTTTACTTTCCCAGCTTCTCAAACATAAACCAACGCAGTCCCAGTCTCTGTTCCCCTCCTTGTTCCTCTAACAGCTACAGTTGTATATCAAAATATGTAATTATCAAATGCTGTTGAATCTACAGGTTCGACCAGAAGTTCCAGCATTGGAAAACGGAAGCAAAATGCTTGTAAAAGGAGTATTGAAGCCAACCTCTTAGGCAGCTACACTTAACTTCCTCCCCACCCCATTGCCTGGACCCAGGATGCGTCCAACAATATTCCTCTTTCACAGCTAATCAGCCCGACCCTGACCAGCTAAGTGGACTCACATGGCTGCTGTGAGAGGCAGCTGAGCTGTGTGGAGGAAAACTGAAGTCACAGCATCAGCAGACCTAATTGTAAATAGTGATTTCTCCTCCGTGTGTGTGGCGAGGTGCAATTATCCACGTCCGTCTTGCTTATAGTAAGTTGGTGTGTGTTACAACCTTTACCTTTTAGCCTCTGGCTGAACCAGTGCCCAGCTGAAGGACTCACGGTGTCAATTCAGCTAAGAGGAGGACAAAGTCGGAACTGCTGCCACTTATAGGCTCAATATCATTCATCCCAGGCATGATATACATCTTTATTTCCTTGAGAAATGAAGCACAGTCATGCAGGAGCAGCTTAAACATGGAAGGTTTGTATAAGGAAATTGTTCATTCGCTCAGTTTCCTCCTAACGTAACAGCCCCAACTCCTCCATGACACACCGTGTTATTGATCGCATTATCAAACCATCCGTCATCCATCGCCATGGCACCAACCAAGCTGCTCATGGATAATGTTTTTTTCTCCCCGCAGAATTCCACACGGGTTGTTCATCATTATTGGGGAATGTGAGCAAACAGGGGTTGTGAGAGTCATTGTTTACACGCTGGGATACCAGGGCCTTCATACTGAGAGGATTTATGTCAGGGATTCCCCAAAGATTCCGTAGAGCATATTCTCTAAGGGCTGTGGTGGAGAGCAGAAAGTATCGACCTCAGACATGCAACAAGAGAACAAATGCAGTAGTTTCTGGGATGTACTGATCATTTGCCTGTTCAAAATGGAGGATTCTGTGTGATGTCTCCACATCACGTTAAAGTCACACTGGGCTGAACCGACCAGTAAGAAACCCAAACACACCAAAACAAATACGAGCCAAAGCAGAGATTTTGTAGGATCGCAAATCATTTTGACGAACACCAACCTCAACTCTGATGAGCGTGTGTCAGTCTTTGCGGTACTCACCCTGTGTATCTCCTCTAAAAGCAGTTTGGCACAGTTCTTGCCGAGGTCCTCTGGCAGCACCGTCTCTCCTTGCCCCTGAGGTGTCGAGGTCATCTCAGCGCTGAGGAAGCAGCCATTCAGGGTCTCTGCCACCAGGGTGAGACCAAATCCTGGAGACCTGCAGAGAACCAAGAGGAATTATTCAGCGTCCTATGACTGAACTGGGACTACAAAACTGGCAATAGCCTAAAGAATACTTGAGAATACTCACTTGCCAGAATTGGCCCCTTTCATGTGGTCAGTGTAGATATAGATGTCAGGGAGGAACTGGTTAAGGACGCCTCTGGCTGCGTCAACCAGCCTGTTTGCCATCTGGGGTGAAACTCGCACTGAATATCTGAGTTTAGGCTGTCAAGGAGCTTTGATAGATCGGACCACAGTGCACATGCATACCAAAGAACACTTGGTGATGGGAGCCTATATGAACACAAAGGTTCAACAGGAATGACATTGGCGAACAGTCTATGATAATGAGTAAGATACGCAAATCCTCTGATTCTCTTGATCTTTCCTGGGTCCATGAGCTGCAATGGCCTGATGGTCCTCCGCACGGGGCAAGTAAAGACCACCTCTCCTCCACCGCCGGGTGCCATTCCCCTTTTCACCAGCTGGGGGACACAGGCAAAAAAAAAAGATATGTAAATACAGGCGAGCTGCGTGGAGGAAAGAGTTTCATAAAAGTCAAATCCGCAACATTCTCAACAACAGCGCTGTCCTCACCTTAAGATCCAAGCCGTCGCCCTCAATGCCGAACTTCTTCATCAGAGGAATGGCTGTGGACTTCAACAGATCAACCTGTAGTGACAGGGGGAGTCAATCCTGAACATCTTTTTCAGAAACACACACTGGCATGAGTATGAGCCAGTTGAGACTAAATTAAAGTCCGGAGGGAATCAAATTGCAGATCTTTGATCAGATGAAATGATTTATTAGACTCACTGTTGGGTCGGCAGGGTCGTTGGTGACTCCCTTCAGAGTGGCCTTCAGAGGGGTCTTCATGAAGGGGGCCAGCATCAGCAGGGCTTCCAGGTAGTAGCCGATGGAACGCTGTGGGTTGCAGTCGTGTTCTACAGAGCCCCCGTACAGCAGGCCAGGCTGGTAGAACAACACGGTGCCTTTGGAACAGAGCCAGGAGCACACAGAGCGTTTCTCATATTGTTCTCCACAGAAATGAACAAAAAAACTACAAGATGAGCTAAATTTCCCTCGACAGTGAAGTAACCTTCTGAATACTGTGGCTGCTGCAATAAAGACGTGTATCATATTACAAACAAGCGTGAAATGATTTACATAATCTTGCTCAATCTCGATATTTGCATGGAGCTGATGTTTAATGCAGTGATGTAATGCAGTATGGCAGTAAACATCAGTCACAGTAATGCTCACCTGTTTGGTTGATCTCTATTCTGGAGCCATTGGTCACTTTGTCGAGCAGTCTGATAAAGCTGGCCTCGAAATCTGGAGAAGACAGCAACATATGTTCATTTGTAGAAGCTGCCATGTTCCAACATCTGGACTTTTTTTTTTTTTTTTTAAAGCCAAGTATCAACAAGTAGGTTCACTCTCCAGCAGAGGCAGATTTGTTTGGATGATGTTTGGCCAAAAACAAAGTGATCTTCATTTCGCAAATGTCGCTTGCTAAACTATAACTTCTACAGATAAGCAAACATCTCGAGGGATAAAAAGTTGTTTGTACCAACGCAAACAAACCCAGTGAATACGCACTAAACTTGACTCGTCTCTACGGGCTATATGCAACAAATACCAAAACATAACAGAAGCTTCATTTCCTTCTTCCATTACTTTGGAAACACACTCGCACTGCCGCACCATCGCTTCTAAGCTTGTGATGCCCGATTGTACACACACACTCCCAACTGCGTAACAGCTAGCGCGTTAGCCGAGGAGCTAGCGGGGGGAAAGAGCTGCGACTCACCGCGGAGCCCCGGAGCGTCGTCTTTACACCGGATGCTCTTTATCTTCACACGCTTCCCGCTCAGCGTAGACAAAACCAGCCGCTGTCTGAAGAAGTTACAGCCGTCGTATGTGAGCCCCTGACTCGCCATGTTATTGTTGTTTGAGAGTGGCGTCAGTGGGAATCCACGTGTGTTTGACCAGGAAGAAGGTGGGCGGGGAGCAAAGTTACGGCGCACGACGAGGCTCAAAAATGCGTTTCCCTGGAACGCGTTCTATTGACTTCATGTTACACAGATGAACGGTACACACACTAATACTGTTCTCAGGTGTTCTTAATGCTAATTGAGATCAGATCATTAGTGTCAGAAAATAAAATGCATTCTTTCCATTTTTTGCTCTTTTAAATAGGTCAGTCATATACGAAACATGTTTGGCCTTAATCATTCTGTTGTATCTGGTGTAGAAAGTGTAGAAAGTTTAATTTTGACAAAGCTAAATTGTTTCTTTACCATTCCTTGTTAAACCTGTGTTGGTGGAGGAGCTTATGGGTTTGTGGCAGAATCTCCCTGAGGGGCCAGGGGCCTAGTGGTGTACCCCCCACTGATAATAAAGTTAAATACTTGGTTGGTTAAATTCCTTGGATATTCCTCTATGACTTCACTCATACTATTGCAGTAAAACATTTTAATTATCTAGTCTACGAATATTCTTCCACTTGTAAATCATGTACACGCTTAATCACTTTTTAAACTTCACTTTATTCTTCATGTAGACATTTTACTTGCAACACAACTTAAGTTTACAAACAGGTTCATTCCAACTGAGCAAAACCAACAGCAACTTCAGGCCTCGACTGTGGACTCAACGACAACGCTCTGCTGGAGCTGCAAGAGCAGGGCTACATAGCACAGGGCCGAGTGGAGGAGCTTGTGGGTTTGTGGTAGAATCTCCCAAAGAAGAACAGGGGCCCAGTGGTGTACAGTTCAGTTCAGTGTGTTTTTGTGTGTGGGCAAACGGACAAATGTCGTTATGAACGCTGGCGAGCTTGAAATGACAAACCAAACATTTTATTGTATTGTCCTTGCTGTGTAAGTAATTGCAGCGTGTGTGCGTGTCCCTGAAGTACTTTAACTGTGTTTCACCGTGGGTGACGACGGTCAAGTGCATACAGCCACACCTGTCTGAAAAAGGTAGTTTGGTGTGTTTTTCAAAGTCCTGAGTGAACTGACATCACAGCATCCTTCCTGTGTCATGAGTGTTAGAATGTTCTGTTATTATGATTTGTCAATGAAGGGGTTTGTTTTTCATTTCCTTCCTTTCTAGCAGTATGGAACATAGGCCAAAGTTTGTGTTGAAGGAGGGCTCGGCCAACATCAAGCGCCACGCCAGAGGCCCTGGCTGCAGTGAGGAGCAGGCAGGCCGGAGACAGCAGGCGCACGTGCAAGGCCAACATATCGAGGGAGGCGGGGACTGCTGACCCACGACGTGGGTTACGCTGCCAGTCTGCTGGCGGGCCACCGGAAGGAGCGCGAAGACGTCAGCAACACTCCCCTCATGAGCAACAAGGATGCGCTGCTGGAGTACGCTTGCCTCCTCCCACCCATGGTGGAGGACGGGTACCGTGGCAGAGGGCGACTGTAAGGTGGGCTTCTGTCCACACGCGCAGCTTACTTACAGTCAGCTGTATGAAGGGCAGAGTGCGGAACTCACCAGGTAAGACGACGACGACGTGTGAAGTGCATAATGAACAACAATGTCAGCATAGTTTAATGATTCTCCCACATTTTCTTTTATCATAGTGACAGGGGGACGACGTCCCGTCTGGTGAGTGGCCATTTCCCGTCCCTGTCAATGAAAAATAGACTAGAGTATTTGTGACCCTGTATGCTCGTGTTGTTGCATAATATGTCAAATTCCCGGGGCACCGGCAATTGTTCAGATAAGCGTAACAGCAACGACAACCGGATGATGATGGAAGCTGTCGCACCTGCGAGGAGAGCATCAGAGCTTCCGGTTAGTATTATGGGCCTGTAGTAGGGGCGCGTATAGCTGTTCTTTGACAGTTTAAGACGTGTATGAACGGGGAGGGTGGTTTTGAGGCAGGACCCCAGGATGATGTACTACCCACCGGGGCCGTGCATAGTTATCAGCCAGCCGCTGCGTGTTCTTCCAGCGGCCTGTCTTCCTGTGGGCCCCGTACTGCTTCTGGCACGACAACCTAAAGTGTGCCGGCACAAACTCACCGTCTGTGGGTTTTATAAGTCAGTGCACAAATTGTGGGACAGGGACAGCTGGTACTTCATGGGTACAGACTACCTGGAGTGCCAGTACTGCAGGAAGAAGGTGGCCGTCTGGGCAGACTGCGTCATGTCCCAGCTGTGCCCTGACCAGAGGTGGCGCTTCCCGGCTGTGCTGACATACAGGTGAGAAAGCATCCGGCGTTCCTACAGGCGGGGAAAAGGCATCGTCGCACGTTTGAAATGTAACCATCTGTCCCGCCGCAGCCTGCTGTCCACACTTGAGGAGCAGCACGAGAAGGACTGGAATGAGTGAGCCAGCCTTTACCTTTGGCGTTCCCGGGCCACAGGGTGCTCCTCCTCCTGTGCCGCCCATGCCGCTCCCCCTGCTACCACTGGATACTGTCCGTTTACGCCAAGGACATGTTCAGCAGGATAGACAAGCTGCTGGCCAAAGTCACGTCCATCTTTGGCTGGGTCCTGAGGTTGGACGCCACGAAGAAGGTAGGAACCTTTTTTTTCACCCGGGCTCCTCTCACTCCATCCTTAACGTCAATAATACTTTTACACCGGATACCGTCGTCCGCAGGTGACCAAGAAGCTGGCCGGAGCCAAGTGGTGCGTCAACGTCTCTTAATTGCGTTGCATCTTACCCCGCGTGTCGTCACGTCCAGGCCCCCCCAGGCATTGGGCTCTACACTAGGGTCGGCCAGGTGACCAAGGGTGGGGTGGTGCTGCCCGTCTTCAGGTGTGCGTGCGGCTCTACGTCCTTGGGGTCGTTCCACCTGCACCTCAACAGGTTCATTCCTGGCAAAACCAACAGCGACTTCAGGCACTGACTGTGGACTCACAGATATGTGATGTTGTGCTCACGTGTGTGTGTGTGTCATCGTGACTCCTTACAGGCGGCTTTCACCTTCAGATGTACCTGTTGGATGGGCTGGTGGCGTGGAACTAGGACTGCACGCATGATCCGGCGTATGCCGCGACTGATGGCCAGTCTGGGCAACGGACTGAGAGGCTGCGCTGCTACGCCGGCCAGGGTGTGCACACGATGAATCAGATGGACATGGAGATGTATGGGCACACTCTGGTGAAGACTTGCATGCGTCCACAGGTAGAGTACCGGACGAAAGGGTTTGACGAGTTCAGACTCAATCTGGACAGTGAGCTTTTGGCTCCCATCCCAGCCGCTCATCCCTGCCAGCTGTGCTGCTGCCATCACCCGCCCTGCTGCTGATACCGCCTCTGTCTCTGCTGCTGATGCCGCCCAGGGGGACAGCGTGGATCCACACGGGGTCTGGGTACCAACACGTCGTCAAGCTGGCTAAAGCTCTGATGGATCAGGGCTTCGTAACCCAGGTCCAGGAGCGTATGGCTTTATGGAAAAATCTCGAGTCAGACAAGGGCCTTGTTGGCAGTGCGACTGTTTTTGCACCAGCTTACGTACCTGGATGCTCACTCTCATCCTAGGTGTCTAGGACGACAAGGGTTCGGTTCCACGGCTCAGTGGCCCGACTGCAACCGGTGCGTCCTCCATCCCGCCAATCGCAAGCTGAAGGGGATGACAGTCACCAGGTTGACTCTGATGCTCCAGGACTACAACAGCATCAGCAGCGCTGTGGCGTAACACGAGGCGCTGCGGTCCCGGACCAGGATCCAACTGTTCAGCGTCAACCAGCACACTCTGGCACAGTGGTAAGAAGAATGGATGAGTGAGTGAGTTAGTGTGCTACGTCTTGATTTGGATTAGAACTTAACCAATGTTATATGACTCCATAGGCACAACCGGGATGTGACTGCCCGTTTGACGGCCGAGGTGGTGGACGCCATCTCTGCCATGAGTGCTGCTCCCCAAGCCGGCGAGCCCATCTTGCCTGCCAGGGAAGGCAGGACGGCGTGGACAGCAGCAAAGGGGCCCATCATCTACAAAGATCTGCTTGTACTTGGTGTACTTCTGCCCTACCACAGCTGGTGGGAAATCCCCAGAGGAGTGGCTTGCCTTGTACTCTGTACCCATGTAGTACCAGCCATCCGTGTCCAGCACTTTGCACGACAACCCACAGCCGGTGAGTTTGTGCTCTGCACATGGGGCTCTTCAGGTGGTAATGCCACAAGAGAAGGGCCGCTGGAAGAAAGCATCCGGGGCCGAGGGCGACTGGTTGTACATGGGACGCAGCCCTGGCGGGTGGTAGATAAGCCTCAGAATCTCCCTCCCCATCTTTGTCACTGGTGAACAGAGCCGTGCTGACCCACTCTTGCTGCTCTCATGGCAGAGATCGCTTCCAGGGCTCTGAATTGACACAGGAAGACAAGCACAGGGGAATGATTGAAACACACCGCTTAAGAGCTGACCGTGTCAGAAGGTTGATGGGCTCATGTTTGAGGGCGACACCAAGCCACCGGGTACAATGCACTGCCGAGGAACTTTACTTTCATCACAACATAATGTATCTCTCCAGATTCAATAAATTGCACACAACATAAAGGGGGGGGGGGCATCATCTTGAGGAAATAAGGCTAAATAATGTTCTCAGTTGAGTTCAGCACATGCAAGGAATAAAAGTTAAGAAACTGCTTACCAGCACTGCCGCCCCAGGTGGTGATCAGGAAAAGAGTGAGTGAAAGGGTGAGAGCAGGGTTTGAATCGGGAGTTAACAGGTGAACTCAAGCAGTGCTGAGTGAGGGATAGGGAGGGAAGGAAGTGAGGTAAGTGAGGAAAGTAGAGAAAATAAATGTCAGAATAACAGAAATTGGGAATCTTTACTACAACACATCTAGCAAAATACTTCACATGTTTGCAAAGCTCATTCACACAAATCCATGTATTTTGTGGAACAATAGAAGCTAATATTCTTTTCCCTTACCCTGTATGCGCAGACTGGCCACTTCCTCTTGGACTTTTAACCGTGACCTGGATGAGTTAGACAGCAGCAAGGAGCAGACTGGTGAGGATGAACAGCTGGAGGACAACATTGGAGGGATGGAGGAGCTGGTGGACGACAATTTCAGGAACACTTGGGTTTTGAGGCCTCCTCACAGCCGACATCTATCCCGCTGACCCCCGCAACCTCAGCTGCTAATTAGGAGGAGAAACTGGCCAGTCAGTGCTGTGACACTTGCTTGGAGGCACAGCAGCGGGGGCTGCTGACCCACGACATGGGTTACGCTGCCAGTCTGCTGGCGGGCCACCGGAAGGAGCGCGAGGATGTCAGCAGCACTCCCCTCATGAGCAACAAGGATGCGCTGCTGGAGTACGCTTGCCTCCTCCCGCACATAGTGGAGGACGGGTACCGTGGCAGAGGGGGACTGTAAGGTGGGCTTCTGTCTGCACGCACAGCTCACTTAGTCAGCTGTATGAAGGGCGCCATGAAGAAGGTAGGAACCTTTTTTTTCACCCTGGCTCCTCTCACTCCATCCTTAATGTCAATAATACTTTTACACCGGACACCGTCATCCGTAGGTGACCAAGAAGCTGGCCGGAGCCAAGTGGTGCGTCAACGTGGGCAACGAACAGGGCAAGGTGCTGATGGCTGTCCTCACGGCGGCAAAGGACTCTGGCTGAGGGACATGGCCGCCGGCCTCCAGGAGCAGTACCGTAGGGCGGGGGTGGAGCTGCCATCCCTGTTCTACGTGGACCAGGACTGCTGCCGTAGCGACGGGGGGACGTACGCGCCAGCCGCTCTCTTCCCGCGGTGGAGCCAGATGCAGGTCAGGCTGGACATCTGGCATTTCAGCCGCAGGTTGGCGCTCGGGGTTGCCCGCGGACAGCAACATCCTGTATCCCGCTTTCATGCGCGACTGTCCATGGACATTTACGAGTGGGACCCGGAGGAACTGGCCCACTTGCAGAGGGCCAAGGGGGGCCTCGGCCAGTGCGGAACCGCTACGCATCAGGGAGATGGCTCAGATGGGCATTCCCCTCCTGAACTGCGCCCGCATGGCAGCCACCTGGGAAACAGAAGCGGCATCTGGCTTGTATTCCCGTATTATGCATGTACAATACATTGACCTCGTCTCTTAATTGCGTTGCATCTTACCCCGCGTGTCGTCACGTCCAGGCCCCCCCAGGCATTGGTCTCTACACTAGGGTCGGCCAGGTGATCAAGGGTGGGGTGGTGCTGCCCGTCTTCAGGTGTGCATGCGGCTCTACGTCCTTGGGGTCGTTCCACCTGCACCTCAACAGGTTCATTCTAGGGGAGCAAAACCGACAGCGACTTCAAGCACTGACTGTGGACTCACCGATATGTGATGTGCTCACGTGCGTGTGTGTCATCGTGACTCCTTACAGGCACGAGTGCAGACGGCTTGCACTTTCAGATGTACCTGATGGACGGGCTGGCGGCATGGAACGAGGACCGCACGCATGATGCGGCGTATGCTGTGACTGACGGCCAGTCTGGGCAACGGACTGAGCGGCTGCGCTGCTACACCAGCCAGGGTGTGCACACGATGAATCAGATGGACATGGAAATATACAGGCACACTCTGGTGAAGACTTGCATGCGTCCACTGGTGTACCACTTGAGTACCGGACGAGGGGGTTTGACGAGTTCAACCTCAATCTGGACTGACAGCTTTTGGCTCCGCTCCCAGCCGCTCATCCCTGCCAGCTGTGCTGCTGCCATCAACCGCCTCTGTCTCTGCTGCTGATGCCGCCCAGGGGGACAGCGTGGATCCACACGGGGTCTGGGTACCAACACGTTGTCAAGCTGGCTAAAGCTCTGATGGATCAGGGCTTCGTAACCCAGGTCCAGGAGCTTGTGGCTTTATAGGAGAATCTCCCCGAGTCAGTCAAGGGCCCTGTGGTGCAACCCCCGCATCACAGGACCGAGCTGGTGAAGGGGCGATTTAAGAGGTCCAAAGCTCCCAGTTCAGTTCCCGGTGTGGAGAGCATGAGGCGGTACGTTTTTGGTCCTTGTTGGCAGTGCTACGGTTTTTGCACCAGCTTACGTACCTGGGTGCTCATTCTCATCTCATCCTAGGTGTCGTGGACGACAAGGGATCGGTTCCACGGCTCAGTGGTCCGCTTGCAGCCAGCGGGTGGATGCCATCTTCAGGCAGCTGTGCGTCCTCCATCCCGCCATTCGCAAGCTGAAGGGGATCACAGTCACCAGGTGGACTCTGATGCTCCAGGCCTACAACATCAGCAGCGCTGTGGCGTAACACGAGGCGCTGCGGTCTAGGACCAGGATCCAACTGTTCAGCGTCAACCAGCACACTCTGGCGCAGTGGTAAGAAGAATGGATGGATGAGTGAGTCAGTGTGCTACGTCTTGATTTGGATTAGAACTTAACCAATGTTATATGACTCCATAGGCACAACCGGGGTGTGACTGCCCAGTTGACGGCCGAGGTGGTGGATGCCATCCCCGCCAAGAGTGCTGCTCCCCAAGCCGGCGAGCCCATCTTGCCTGCCAGGGAAGGCACGACGGCGAGGGCAGCAGCAAAGGGGCCCATCATCTACAAAGATCTGCTCCCTGCTCCGTCGGCGCCTCTGCCACAAGTGCTGCTCCCCAAGCCCGGCAGCCCATGGTCCACACTGATCTCTCACTCCCTCTGTTGGCGCATCTGCCAGAGGATACCCTCCCCGGTCCTTCCGGGCCAAGTGCCCCGGCCAGCGGATCTTGTTCTTCTACTTCTGTTGCCACTGCCCTCTCGCTCGCCCTGTGTTGGCGAGAACGGCGTGAAACAGAAAGAAACTTGAACAGAGGAAAGCAGAAGCAGCGCAGAGAGGGGGGCCTCTTAAGCATCGCAAAACGTGGACCATCAACTGCAAGGACTGTAGCTAACCAAAAAACTAAAGAACAGGGCGACAGGGTGATGAAAAACACTTCAGGGCAGAGGGTTTACTTCTGCCCTACCAAAGCTGGTGGGAAGTCCCCAGAGGAGTGGCTTGCCCTGTACTCTGTACCCATGTAGTACTAGCCATCCATGTCCAGCACTTTGCTTGTAGAACCCACAGCCGGTGAGTTTGTGCTGGCACACAGGCTCTTCAGGTGGTAATGCCACAAGAGAGGGGCCGCTGGAAGAAAGCGTCCGGGGCCGAGGGCGACTTGTTGTACACGGGACGCGGCCATGGCGGGTGGTAGATCAGCCTCAGAATCTTCCTCCCCGTCTTTGTCACGGGGGAACAGAGCCTTGCTGACCCACTCTTGCTGCTCTCATGGCAGAGATCGCTACCAGGGCTCTGAATTGACACAGGAAGACAAGCACAGAGGAGTGATTGAAACACACCGCTTAAGAGCTGACCGTGTCAGAAGGTTGATGGGCTCATGTTTGAGGGCGACACCAAGCCACCGGGTACAATGCACTGCCAAGGAACTTTACTTTCATCACAAAACAATGTATTTCTCCAGATTCAATAAATTGCACACAACATAAAGGGGGGGCATCATCTTGAGGAAATAAGGCTAAATAATGTTCTTAGTTGAGTTCAGCACATGCATGGAATAAAAGTTAAGAAACTGCTTACCAGCACTGCTGCCCCATGTGGTGATCAGCAAGAGTGGGTGAAAGGGTGAGAGCAGGGTTCAAATAGGGAGTGAACAGGTGAACTCCATCAGTGCTGAGTGAAGAATAGGTAAGGAAGGAAGTGAGGTAAGTGAGGAAGGTGGAGAAAATAAATGTCAGAATAAAAGAAATTGGGAATCTTTACTACAACACATCTAGCAAAATACTTCACATGTTTGCAAAGCTCATTTACACAAATCCATGTATTTTGTGGAACAATAGAAGCCAATATTCTTTTCCCTTACCCTGTATGCGCAGACTGGCCACTTCCTCTTGGACTTTTAACCGTGACCTGGATGAGTTAGACAGCAGCAAGGAGCAGACTGGTGAGGATGAACAGCTGGAGGACAACATTGGAGGGATGGAGGAGCTGGTGGACAACAATTTCAGGAACACTGGGTTTTGAGGCCTCCTCACAGCCGACATCTATTTCGCTGACCCCCACAACCTCAGCTGCTAATTAGGAGGAGAAACTGGACAGTCAGTGCTGTGACACTTGGAGGCACAGCAGTTTCATAGGCATTTGGTTGCTTCAATTACAATCTGTTTGTAACATGAATTATCAAGTAATGTATTATCAAGAATTCTGTGTTACTTTTTGTTTTATAAAGTTACCGTTTGAGTGTGCCCACTGAAAATAAAGGTTTCTTGAGTTATTCATTTGTTTGATTTCATTACCCTTTGGTTTACAATGACAGTTAGACTAAATACGCCAATTCAATGCACCAAATTGCACACATGGACACAAAAAACGACTCCAGACATGCACAGAAATTTTAAATAATGGAGACAAGCACATTAGCCTAACGTAGCAACAGCAGCTGCAGGTTATCTGGGTTCAAATGGAATCAACTGCACATGTAAACATTGACGTGACTGGCATAAAACAGAAGTTTTCTCTGTACATTAGGACTTTAAAAACACTCGCAACAACATTCTACATGCTCACAACTTATTGTAGCGGGCAACAGGAGGTTATACTCTTAATTTACCCATTGTAACCACTGTCATTCAATTCATTCTTCAATGAATAATCACCAATCCTACTTGTATTTGTTCACTCCATTCTTTTTCAACTACACACATCAAGTTTGGGATGAACACAACTTCAGCCATCTTTTCTGTGTTTTGGTTCACCACACTGATAAGATCGATCGCTCCAACGCTAGCCGCCGGGGGAGTGGCAGGGGGGTCCCCCTGAATATCGCGACGAATGTGCATGCACTAACCCAGTATGCGCTGCTTTGGCATTGTGAGAATTGTGTGAACAGCACGCTGTGTGTTTAGTGTGGACTTTGATTCGAGTAGGTCACTCCGTGGTAGTGCAGCGCTATCACCGCTAGATGGCACCCTAAGACCGATTTGCACGGCGTGAGGGGAATCAACTCCACTTCTTTTGGCGTGTTGTACGTCCTGGAGTCATAGACTCAGCAAAGAGTTAGAGTAAATAGCAATCCTCACATGATCGTTTAAATAATGAAGTAATGTAGAAATCCATACTATTTTCTCTCCTATCCACTAAGCCGTCCAACCATCGGTGCTGACGTCACGCATGCTTTCTCATGGATTTCCCACAATGCCCACACAGCGCGCAAGGTCAGACTGGACCTATATTCATAGATTCTTAACATGTATTATAACTTAAATTAGAGAAAATCACTGTTGTGCCTTGGTCAGTTTGGATGGCGTCGTCATCGTTTAGTACGCTACAGTCTGTTTCACATCACGTCACTTTGGATGGCATCATTAAACGATGGTGCCATCCAAAGTGACGTGATGTGATATTTATCGTCACTGCTACGATACTTTTGAACACATGATACACGCTATTATGGCAAATCAGTGCTATGTGTTTTCGGGGAGTAAATCAGTGCCATATGTTTTGTTTGTGGGTTGAGTTAAAAACGTGTTCCCAAGCCCCGACATGATCCCGACGTCCCTACCAGCACTTTAAATGGACGATTATTGACCCCGGTACATATAAACGAAGTTCTCTATGCAATATTGTGTTTCTTCGGAAGCACATATACTAAAATTGGAACGATACAGAGAAGATTAGCATGGCCCCTGCGCAAGGATGACACGCAAATTCGTGAAGCGTTCCACATTTTAACGTTTTAGAACATTTAAAGCTCAAAAGAAAAGTCTTTGTTTACTTCCGGTTTGGTTCCATGGTGAAATAGCGCTACCCCCTTGCAGTAACACCATTCAGGCCGAGAGCGGTACTGCAGTTTTTCACATTCATACATAAAAGCACGTTACATACAGAAACCATCACAAGTGCATCATAAGTGAACGGGCTGAGGTATGGGAGACAATTGTGCCCCAAATCTGACATTCCCCAAAACAGACGTTGGCAAACACAGGACTCACTTTCATCCGGTTAGGTCAGGTCGAAAGCAGTACTGCAGCAATACACGTTTACAAATAAAAATCATTATTAAATTGTAAGAATTTCGAAGCCCTAACCAAAAGTGAATCAGCAGACCAGATAAAGACACCAAACCAGGATATAGCCAAAACACGAAACAAATGAAAATGTAACGCGGCCAACGCCGTATATGCGGCAGCAGATAAATATTTAAACGTTTCAGACTCACCTTATGCAGACTATGCGACATTGGAATATTTGCAAATTCCGCCATGGAGTTCCGAATGTCAGTGTTATCCGAAATGTCACTGGGGATGAAGCGGTGGTGGCTCAGACGTTTCTGCTACCGAGAGCCGGAGTCGAATGGACACCTGTACATGAGCTCCCAAACTGTCATGGCGCCCTCGACTTCCATTGCGAACAAGGTCGAAAAGCGTAGTTTTCGTCTACAATTTTACTTTCAGCTACCAAATCAAGGTGTAATTTCGCCTACACTCGAAACTTTCCTTACTAAAAGCTCAAAGTAAAGATAAAGACACCACGTAAAGATACTCAAAGCATCCTTAAAATAAATACACCGTCACCCCCCTCCTAGCTTAATTGACCCACCACCTTGTCCTCTATAAAAAAAAAAAAAAAAAAAAAAAAAAAAGAACCCGAAATGTGGCCACTGACCTGATGAAACAAACCCAACCTGTGACGAAACTTCTGGAGAAAGTTTAACTGTCAATCAAATTAAAGAGCCCAAATCAATGTTACAGGAGAGATTTCTCGCCAGTGTCGCAGATGACAGCAGCCATTTTGTTCGCGCCTCTCCTCTGACCTCTTCACACTTCCAGCCAGGACCCCAGCAGTGACACACAAGCCCCTCCCCCACACAGGGGACGCGTCTGTACTGATGAGTCAAACTCCCTTCGTTTCCATCGTCTCCTCCTCCTAAGTTCTCACAATGAGAATACACAGAACCAGTGAGTGTGTGCTGGCACACGGGGCTCTTGGGGTGGTAATGCCACAAGAGAAGGGCCTCCGGTAGAAAGCAAGGAAAAAAGAAAAAAAGGGCTAAATAATGTTCTCAGTTGAGTTAATCACATGCATATAGACCAAAAGTGAAGAAACTGCTTACCAGCACTGCCGCCCCATGTGGTGATCAGGAAAAGAGTGAGTGAAATGGTGAGCAGGGTTCAAATAGGGAGTGAACAGGTGAATTCAATCAGTGCTGAGTGAAGGATAGGAAAGGCAGAAAGGTGAAGAAAATAAGTGTCAGAATGAAAAAAATGTGAATCTTTACTACGACCCAAGTAGCAAAATACTTAACATGTTTGCAAAGCTCATTTAAACACATCCATGCATTATGTGAAACATTAGAAGCCAATATTCTTTTCTCTGACCCTGTATGCGCAGACTGGCCACTTCCTCCTGGATTAGATAGGTAATAAATAAAGTCATAGTTTGTTGCGAAAGGTGCTGTATAAATATAGTTGAATTTTGAATCGAATAAAAGAAAGTTTTAGAACGTGCATCCAGAAAAAAATCGCTTAAAAAGGACTTAGCTGATGTTACAAAACATCAGTTGTGTAAAAAAGATTGTTCCAAAATCAAAATCAATCATCAATCAAATCCTCTGCAGAGTAGATTGGGTGTAGATTCAGTATTTGTCATCCTGCTGGCACTGCTTTTATGGTCTGTTCCAGCGGAGGTTGCAGATAAACCAGATGAGCTGATGGTTATAAAAAAAAGTATGTTGAAGCATTTACTGTCCGATGGATTAAATCTACCCCGGAATTGCTAAGCCAATCTCGTTCTCCCAAAACTGCTTGGAACTGCCCGTAGACTTACCTGTTCAAGCAGACTTGCCTGTTCCAAGTAAACTTGGGATTTAACTGTCAAACTGTCACTTGGGACATCAACTATCTCTTCCCTCCCTCCCCTCTGGATGACAATCTTCTCGGGGTCCTCTAGCGGGCGCGCCGCTGAACTGCGGGCCGTTTTGTCCCGACTTTCGAGCCAGCAGCTTCCACAGGACAGAAGTAAACCCTCCGCCCCGACGCGGTTCTCAACACCCTGTGGCCCAGTTCTTTAGTCTTGGGTTGGCCACAGTCTTTGCAGGTGAGGGTCCACGCTTGCGAGGCTTGAGAGTCACCCCTCTCAGCGCCGCCTCCGCTCTCCTCCGTTCCAGTTGTTTTCTGCGCCACGCCGTCGTTTTGGCCAACACAGGGGTGTCTGTGACGACCGAGAGGGCTGTGGCGACAGAAGAGGAAAGGGAACGCGATCCGCCGGCCGCCGCACTCAGCCCAGAAGGACCAGGGAGGGGATCCTCTGGCAGAGGCGCCGACGGAGGGAGCGGATCGGTGTGGACCAGGTGGGCCCGGGGAGGAGCACTTGCGGCGGGGATGGCGGCGACCACACAAACGGGGGCCGGCGGAGGAGGGGGCAGATCCTTATACAGCAAAGGCCCCTTTGCTGCCGCCTTGTACACCATAGGCCCCTTCGCTGCCGTCGCCGTCGCTGCCGCCGTCGTTGTCGCGCCTTCCCTGGTGGGCAAGATGGGCTGACTGGCTTGGGGAGCAGCACTCATGGCGGGGATGGCGCCCACCACCTCGGCCGTCAACCGCGCAGTCACACCCCGGTTGTGCCTATGGAGTCATATAACATTGGTGAAGTTATGATCCAAATCAAGATGTAGCATGCACGCACACAGTCACCCATCCATCCATTCTTCTTACCACTGCGAGTGTGCTGGTTGACACTGAAGAGCTGGATCCTGGTGCGGGACCGCAGCGCCGGGTGTACCGCCACGGCGCTGCTGATGCTGTTGTAATCGTGCAGCATCAGGGTCCACCTGGTGACCGTCATCCCACTCAGCCTGTGATTGGCCAGATGGAGGACGCACAGCTGCCGGAAGATGGCATCCACCAGCCAGCTGCAGTCGGGCCACTGAGCCGTGGAACCGATCCCTTGTCTTCCAAGACACCTAGGATGAGATGAGAATGAGCACCCAGGTACGTAAGCTGGTGCAAAAACAGCCAGACTGCCAAGCCAACAACAACAACAACAACAACGATAAAAAACGTACCGCCTCATGCTCTCCACACCGGGAACCGAACTGGGAGCTTTGGACTTCTTGAATCTCCCCTTCACCAGCTTGGTCCTGTGACGAGGGGGGTACACCACAGGGCCCGTGTCTGACTCTGGGAGATTCTGCCACAAACTCACAAGCTCCTCCACCTGGCCCTGTGTGACAAAGCCCTGACCCCGCAGCTCCACCAGAGCTTTTACCAGCTTGACCACATGTTGGTACCCGGGAACCCCGTGTGGATCCACGCTGTCCCCCTGGGCGTGGTCAGCAGCAGCAAAGGTGGAGGCGGCATCGGCAGCAGGGCGGGCGATGAGTCGCAGAGCTGGTGGTGGCGACGGCGGCGTCGTCGTCAGCAGCAGCAGGGCGGGCGATGACAGCAGCAGCAGGGCGGGCGATGACATTCGCCGAGCTGGTGGCGGTGGCGGCGGCAGCAGCAGCAGGGCGGGCGATGACAGCAGCAGCACAGCTGGCAGGGATGAGAGGCTGGGAGGGGCGCCAAAACATCATCATCATCATCATCATCATTGAGATTTAGGTGGAACTCCTCAAACCCCTCATCTGAGAGCTCCGCGCGCTGCTCCTCCTCCTCCTCCTCCTCCTCAAACCCCTCTCCCTCCAGCTCCTCCGGTCATCGTTAAATTCCTGGAGGGGCCGGCCGGTCTGGGCGTACAGGTAGTCCATGCTGATCAATTCGCCTGAGGGAGGAGAAAACCACATGAGCTTTTGGGACGCAAACCACCGGGCTTTCCTGCAAAGGGTGAAAATGCTCTGCTACCTGTGTACTCCAGCGGCTGCATGTACGTCTCCACCAGAATGTGCCCGTACATCTCCATGGCCATCTGGTTTAATGTGTGCACATCTTGGCTTGCTAGCCGCGCCACTCAGTCCGCTGCCCAGACTGTACGTCAGTCGTGGCACGCGCCGCGTCACGCGCCCTGTCCTCATTCCACGCCGCCAGCCCGTCCAACAGGTACATTTGGAAGTGCAAGCCATTTGCACTCGTGCCTGTAAGAGTCAGAATAGCTTTATTCGCCAATGAAGTTTACACTTAAGAGGAACATGCTCTGGTCCTTGGTGCGTACATATAACATGTAAAAAAAAAAAGACAAGAATCAAACAACATATTTGGTGAGGGCACTCTGAGGGCAAACTGCAGGGGGGCCGGGTCGTTGAGGGATTTCAGGTGGGGGGGACACCAGGCGCTCAGAGCAATGGGTCTGTAGTCGTTAAATCCAGGGGTCCTCCGCTTGACGTAGCGCTGCAGCAGGGCCAACCGGGTGCCCGCACCCTGGGGGGTCAACATCACCAGCCTCGCCCTATAACTATGATGAAAGGAAATGTGGGAGAAGCATGAAACTATGCCGGCATCGTTGTTCACAGTACGCTTCACATGCCGTCATCTTACCTGGCGAGTTCCGTGCTCTGCCCTTCGTAGAGCTGACTGTAAGTGAGCTCCGCGTGCAGGCCGAAGCCCACCTTACAGTCACCCTCCGACACGGTACCCGTCCTCCCCTTGTTGGCGATGGCGGCCACCATGGGCGGGAAGAGGCGAGCGTATTCCAGCAACCTTGTTGATCATGAGGGGACTGCTGCTGACATTGCCCTGCCCCGTTCCGGTGGCTCACCAGCAGACTGGCGACGTAACCCACGTCGTGGGTCATCAGCCACTGGAAGTTTTTCCCGTAGTACCGGCCAAATTGAATGGTCATCTGGCTCAGTATCTGGCCTCTGTGGGCCGGGTTGCCGCCCGCCTCTCGGACCCGCTCCACCGCCTCCCTCAAGACCGTGGCCGGGACCTTGCACGTGCGCCTGCTGTCTTGGGCCTGCATGCTTCTCCACGCAGCCAGGGCCTCTGGCGTGGCCTGGAGCCTGATGTTGGTAGAGCCCGCCATCAGCACAAACGCCGGTCTATGGTCCATACTGCTAGAAAGGGGAAAAAAAAACAAAAACACCTTCATTGACAAATCATAATGGCTGCGGTGAAACCCATAGTTACAGTACTTCAGGGACACGCACACACGCTGCAATTACTTTTATTGGTAAAAAAGGTAGATAAACAAAGACACATCCAGCAAGGAGAAAGAAAGAATTATATATATATATATATATATATATATATATATATATATATATATATATATATATATATATATATATATATATATATATATATATAACTTTCAAAAGGCTTTCCTTTCAACGTCATTTGTCCATTCATGGCGGAAACTTCAAAAACACACTTAAATAAACCACTTCAACACTTAAAAAAAACGGAACGGGCAAATTAATGATGACAATGACCAAGTACAAGCACTATCTTCGACAGAACATTACATTTCTTACGGACATGTGCGTAGCCAGCGCCGCACTTGACTGAACACCTCAATAAATCACTGCACACTTCAATAAATCACTGCAATATTGAAGTATGGTTATCATAACGGTCGTCCTCCTTACCGGAGAAACACACACACACACACACACACACACAAATTAATTAATTAATTTACCGACATGTGCGTGGACATAGCTTAGCCAGCCAGCCGGCACTAATTACAAGTTTCTTCTTTACACAAACTTAATACACTACTTTGGCTGCCTGGGGACAAAAAATATAAGCAAGGAGTAGGTAGTATGTTCTTA
The DNA here is from genome assembly GCF_046128005.1 of Genypterus blacodes. NCBI lineage: Eukaryota > Metazoa > Chordata > Actinopteri > Ophidiiformes > Ophidiidae > Genypterus > Genypterus blacodes. Next base: position 267,008 of record NW_027466992.1, on the reverse strand, counting down.
CCTGGTTCGAGTTTGCAGTTGGAAATAATTTCAAATGAAATTTGAAATTCTGTTAGACACTACTTTGGCTGCTGGGAGACAAAAAAGACCATTAAATTAGTAGGTTGTAATACGTTACCTGGTTCGAGTTTGTAGCTGAAAGTTATTTCTTGCAATTGTATAGCGCAATACAAATAACTTTCTCTCTAGTGGAAACGACCGATGAATGACGGCAGCGTGCGCTAGCTCTCACCTCTCGCTTGCAAAGTTCAACGCAAACTGAGCTCGCTCACGGCAATTTATGGGGGCGCGGCCTTCCAGTTAACTCAGCCAATCTGGCTCTCAGGTTCAAACGCTAGGCCAATTAGACTCTCACCCTAAAGTAGTTAGTTAATGTTCAAGCAGTTTCTAGTAAAGTAGGAACTAGGAACCGAGAATATCCCTCCCCTCTGGGCGCAAAGATGACACGCAAATTCGTGAAGCGCTCCACATTTTAACGTTTTTAGCTCAAAAGAAAAATTAATTCAATCATTCTTTGTTTACCTCCGGTTTGGTTCCTTGGTGAAACAGCGCCACCCCACTTGTATTATCACCATTCAGGCCGAGAGCGGTACTGCAGCTTTTCACATTCATACATAAAACAAGCACGTCACATACACAAACCATCACAAGTGCATCAAAAGTGAACCAGCTGAGGTTAAGGAGACAAACCTGACACATTTCCCCCAAAACAGACGTTGGCAAACATACACAGGACATCCGGTTAGGTTCAACGGTCCAACAGCGCCGGTGAGCGGGCGCGGCCTTTTATTTGACTCTCCCCAAACTACTTGGAACTGCCCGTAGATTTACCTGTTCAAGCAGACTTGCCTGTTCCAAGTAAACTTGGGATTAAACTGTCACTTGGAACATACACTATCCCTCCTTGTGAGAATTGTGTGAACAGCAGGCTGTGTGTTTAGTGTGGACTTTCTGCTTCGAGTAGGTCACTCCGTGGTAGTGTAGCGCCATCACCGCTAGATGGCACTCCAAGACCGATTTGCACGATGTGAGGGGAATCAACCCCACTACTTTTGGCGTGTTGGACGCAGTAACGTGTTACTAAGTGAAGCAAATCTAGGGAGGCAGTAGCTCAGTGGGTAGAGCTTCCGCTTGGGAACCGGGGGTTCGAGTCCCTGCCGAGGTGCCCCTGAGCAAGGCACTGAACCCTCAGTCGCTCCCCCCTCTGCGAAGTGTGGTAATGTAATGTAATGTAATGTAAGTCGCTTTGGATAAAGGCGTCTACAAAATGACCGTAATGTATAGTAATCTGACCTCTTTTTTAGTAACGAGTAATCTAACGCATTACTATTTCCAAACCAGTAATTAAGCAACACTGTCCTTGCGCTACGTTCAATGCGTTTCAATATATTCGCCGTAAAGATGGAAATGCGCGTGCGCTCCGAATGTAGGGTTGGCCCAAAAGTGAGGGTGACGTGCATAGAGGAGTAGGAGGAGGAGATAATAAATAGGGATGAAGGCCGTGTGTGAGCCCAGCACCTCCGTCAATCAGAGACCGGACGATAGGCTTTCTGCAGAGACTTTGCGAGGTATGTGCTTTCTATTTCACATGTGTGTATGTGTGGATCGCGCATGGTTAATGTCGTTAAAGTTCATTTCATATATACAAAATGAAGATGAAAGGTAAACAAACTTTAAAGTGTTAAAGTTTGAGCCGTGAACACTGTTTAAACATGTCTCGTGTTTTTAATAACATTTCAAAGTATTTAAAAACATGTCAGTCACATTTTGTACATAGCTGCATGCTACAGTGGAATGTAATGATTGTGTCATGCTGCAGAAAATATCCTCGAAACTCTTGTTAGTCTAAAGACACAATTTTGTTTTGGCGTTTCGCTAATGTGACCTAACTGAATAATGGTATTGCGCTTCATGATGACCTCACATTCACCCACTCAGTCAGGATTGTGTCTTGCTCGGCATTGAACCGGCAACTCTCACACATTCCAACATCCGTTAGCGGCGTCAAACCGCCTCTCTCTCTCACTGCTTTTCCTGATTTGTCATGTTGCTACTCTCTGCTCTCTGTGGTGCTGATGCTCCTGGTGCTGCACAGCTGACAACATTGTATCTATCTGTCAGTAGGTTACAGGTCAAACGTATTACTTTACAACCTATAACAACACCGTCTTGTGCACTATACTTTATTCTCATAGACCATTAGATGAGGGTGCCGACTCGACCGGTCGATCGCGATCGACGTACGTTATATGATATATCATATTTTACAGTAAGAAGGAGCAGATCACAATATTTTAGCCGATTGATTTTATATCTATGCGTTACATTTTGTAACAGTTAACGGTAAAACCACGTTAAAGTAATTGCAGATAACAGTAAAGTTTTAGCTGTAATACTATATATTAACACAGAAATGTAAACTGTTGAACATTTATTTATTAGTTTTTGTCAACATCTTTACTTGATAAAAGATCAAATCTCATGATTAATTAAATTAATTATTAATTATTCTTATTTGATGTCTTCACAAAAATGATGTCTGTCTTGTCTTAACAGTTCCAGTAAAAACAGCAGTGACCAGGTGAGAAAAGAAACACACACACACACACACACACACACACACACACACACACACACACAATACACCACCACACCATCTAGCATCCATTTAACCAGCCCCCAGTCTGGCAAAACCTACAGAGTTGTAAAGTAAGATAAGAATGGCAGAATCAGTGTGTCCTCTCATTGTGATTTTACTTTTCTCAAGTTTTTGCCTCAAAATCCAAAAGTGACCAGAAAAGCTACTTACTTACTTGCAACTTACAAAACAATGAAGCTTTTCCAGTAACATACTGTTCTTTTCCCGAGGGGCAGAGAACAACAAACACTGACCTATCTATTGCGGAACACACACACACCACACCCTACTTTGCATCACGAAATTCCTTCTGCCGTAACAAAGTATCTTCTCCACATCCCGTCCTTTGCAAGTGCCCGGACGGTTGCACATAAAGTCTACAGCATCATTGACAGTGTAAGGATTGCACAGTTTCCTCCCAACAAAACACTTATTAAAAGAAAACACAGCAGGTTTCTACCGTCTTTGCCTTTCAGACAGTTGTCAGTTTGTCACTGAGCTGCTCTGATGAAGCCGACAACTTTGAGTCAATAATGAGATGAGATTGTACTCTAATTAGAGCACCTGCTGTTTGAAGGAAGTAATAGCAGGTTATCTGGCCCACGAGTTCAATTGTCATGGTTTAGAGCTGGAGAGTAAAGTAATACTTAATATTTAAAGACATTATATACAGCTTGAATTAACATCAGCATCGCACATAAACAGAGGCCGGCTGCAGTTTGAATACTGTGAAGTGAAATGCTGGTAACATTGTCTCATCAGGTACCAAGCATCAACAGTGACTCAGACGCCGGCTTCAAGCCAGATTCCATCAAAGGAAACATTGAGTTCAAGAACATCGACTTCAGCTGTCCTTCAAGGCCGGACTCACTCGTTCACCATTTGCGTGCGTTACCTCTTTGTCTCTGTAGGACGAAAACGTTCCCCCAGTTTCCTTCCTGGAGGAGTTGCGTCTTAACCTTCCTAAGTGGCGTTACATCGTGGTAGGACTCATCTCTGCCTTCATCCTAGCAGCCTTGGAGCCTTTCTTCACCATCATCCTCTCAAAGATCATTGCCGTAGGTTTCCTTGTAATCTCATGGCCTCTCTTAAAAGTGACAAAGTGAGTTTTCTGTCAGTTGTTTATAAAATGTGAATGTGTTGCTCAGGTGTTTGTTGGTACAGACAAAGAGGCCATCGGGGAACAAGCCATGATCCTCTCTCTCATGTTTGTCGGATTGGGAGTGCTGATCTTTGTCCCAGTCCGTCGAACGGTATGCATTGAAACACATACACACAGCACACACAGTTGTACTGCAACTTTGCATTGTTGCAGTACAAGCACGTCTGCAATAGTTCATCCTGATGCATTTTATCTGTCTAACTATGTTACACCACCAGGGAATCTGTTTTAGGATATCTGGCGGGATTCTGACCATGAAACTGAAACTTATGTATTCTAACAGGTCTCACTCAGTGCTTACATATACGCCATCACTATCGTCTTGAGCCGTGCCATGATCTCCTTTGCCCTTACAACCTGTTGCGCCTTTGGAATCTGGTTCCTCAACACAGGAAGGATGGACTTTGAATCTGTGATCTTGTGAGTGAAGAGCATGGTTAAATGTTATAGTTTGGTTTAGTAAACGTGACTGCCTGGAGTAGATTACAGATGGCTACAGCTGACTAGAGATGTATTTCAGATGGTAGCAGTGGACAAAATGTTTGCATTTTCTTTTCCCATTTGCTATAATTTGCTGCCAAGTGAGTGGCTGTAACTCCTTTTTCTACACAACTCCTATAGAAGTGCGATACTTGTTCTCTGCAACGCCTGGGCTGCTGCCTACATCATGGAGCCTGCTATTGACAACCTCTTACAGGAGGTAGAGTCCCCAGTATACAGCGCTAAGCACCCAAACACACACACACACACACACACACACAATAAACACACACACATGAACTCTAAAGCTGTTCTGTCTTCTCCTGTTTTCATTTCCAAAACTTCAGGACCATTTTGATGGTAACGTGCGCTTTGAGGATGTCTGGTTTAATTACCCGTCACGCCCTGATGTGCCCATCCTCAAAGGGCTGAACCTGGAGGTGGCACAGGGAGAAACTGTGGCCCTGATGGGCAGCAGCGGCTGTGGGAAGAGCACCATCATGCAGCTGTTGGAGAGGTTTTATGACCCCAGAGAAGGCCGAGTGGTGAGGAAACAAATCCTTTTGAAACCAGATTAACTCTTCTCATCTCTCTGGAAGCGGGTTAATGGAAAAGTTCTTTGTTTTTGAAACTCCTCTCAGGTTTTGGACGGCAGGGACATGAAGCAGCTGAACATCCACTGGGTGAGAGCTCAGGTCGCCTTTGTGTCCGAGGATCCCGTGCTGTTTAAATGCTCTCTGGCCAAAAACATCGCCTACGGAGACAACAGCCGCACTGTGACCATGGAGGAGATTCAGGCGGCCGCAGAGGCAGCCAACATTCACACCTTCATTGAAGAACTGCCACAGGTATTCCGACTTAAAATAAGCCTCATTCATCAAACTAACTTATGGATGACTTATCTTATCTCATGTGTAATTATTAGCAGTATAACTTCTCTCTCTCCATTCATTTGTTTGAGCAGAAGTATGAGACTCAGGTTGGGGACAAGGGGATGCAGCTGTCGGGCGGTCAGAAGCAGCGTATAGCCATCGCCCGAGCCATCCTCCGCAACCCCAAAGTGCTGCTGCTGGACGAGGCCGCTTCTGCCCTCGACACCGAGAGTGAAATGGTGAGAGTGTACCTGTGACCATTAGGTTCAAAGAAAGTCAACCTGAAAGAGGAACGTGGATAGGAAAGGGTTGTGTTCATGTCATTCTCTTCTCCTCCTCTAGGTGGTGCTGGACAAGGCCAGGCAGGGCCGCACTTGCATCGTCGTGACCCACTGCCTGTCCATCCTCCGGAAGGCCGACCGCATCGCCGTCCTCCAGGGAGGCGTGGTGGTCGAGCAGGGCACGCACCAACAGCTGCTGGCCAAGAAGGGGGTGTACTTCATGTCGGTCGCCATGCAGCTCTGCCACGGCCGGGTGTGAGACAACAGGAGGCGGGGAAGTAAGAAGAGGGAGGTGCCGACTCCAACCTGGATGCTTCCAGTGGGGCCAGATTTATACTATGATGCCTTATACCACTAGATGCCTCATCAGCACTGAATAAGCCTTAATGACCAAATACTCAAATAACTGTGATTCAATTAACCCTCTTAATGTCCTCCCGTGTTACATACACCTAAGGCCCTCTGGGGTCAGATTAACCCCAAATTGTTCGACTGTTATCTAAACCATAAAGTGTAAATTTTCAATTATTTGTGTGTCACATCTTTAGTCTGACTCCAGTCCAACGCATCACCACAAATTTCTTTCCATTTATTTTGGAATTTAGGGCCAAAAGGCCTTGTTTACATAAAAAACACCCTATTTTTTAGTTTAAAAAATGAAAAAAAAAAAAAATTCTGAAATATTTGATAAGATCTTAACTATTTGACATGAACCTGAGTGGAATTTGTCAAAGTTTAGTGAGGGTGCCGTTTTTGAATTTTTTGAATTTTTTGAATGAGAGCAAATACTAACACCTATTATCCTCTGGGGTCAAAATTACCCCAAAATGGTTATGATGAATGACTGTTATTTGAAGCTTTAAGTATAAATTTTCAATTAATTTTGTGTTACACCTTTAGTCTAACTCCAGTCCAACCCATTACCACAAAAATGTCCCTTAATTTTAGAATCTAGGACCAATGGCGCTCGTTTACATAAAAGTAGATAAAGTAAGGCAGGGATTTGGGCTTCTGCTGCACCCAAAAAAATGCATGTTTTTGGACCTGGCATCGCATGCTGCCCATACCTCCTGTTGTTGTCCCATTATTAAATAACCATTGCTTGACCACACACATCAAACATCCAAGATAAAAAATGTGTTGAAGTGCAGTAGGGTGTGACTTTTGCCCCAGTGCACCACTTTGTGCTTCGGGACCACTTTGACCCAAGGAGCAAAGGAGTTAAAAAATCAATAAAACACCAAAAATTCAATCAAATGACTTCTAATCACGAAGAGCATCATATCCAACTACCCCTATAAATTTCAGACCATTTGATCAAAGAAAACACATTTTATCAACTTTTTTAGTATTGTATTGTCCTTGGGGTCAATCTGACCCCAGGACATTACGAGGGTTAAGTCCACTGAGACTTGTTTCAGGGACGTACCAATGTGATGTTTGATGTTATTCATGTTTCTATAAAAACTATGAAAGTTTCCTATGCAGTAATTAAACCTTTGAATTGTTTAAAGCAGACATTAAGTAATGTTGTGATCATACATAAACTTTACGAAACCCCAATAAATGAAATCAATCCAATAAACGCTTGAACATGTAAGTTATTAAGTCTTTTAGGCAAAAGTTGAATTTTGCTTTTTTGCTGTTTATAAACAAAATGTCAATGCAGCCAACTGCAGTCCAAGTTGATGAATCCACAACACTACAAGTATGCAACACATAGCATTCTCATCTGGTCACCACCTATAATGCTGTTAACATGATAATGAGTATTAGGTCTTGCTATTATGATGATTGTCGATCTTTGATTTCTTCCTCACGAACATACAGGACAAAAGTCTTACATTAACTTGTTTTTATTTTCCATTTTCTAACAAAAGAAGGTGAGCTGACACTCCAGATTGTCAACCACTACTCTGAACTTCAACAGCATGTCAGAACACAAATGACTTTGTTCCAGCCGTAGTTCCATTTCGACAGGTGGACTTCAGAAGGCATTTATTTGTAGATGTGTGCTTGTTTGCATATACAGCTAACAGAAGGGGCCATGTACCAATTCTTCACATTTCTCTTCCAATTTGTTAAAAATAAGAGTAAAAACCAATAATGTAATAACCCCAGTTGCCCACAGGCTGCACAGCCAATCAGTAAAGTTATCATCAGTGCTCCTAGGAGATATTTGAACCTGTAAACAATGTCACCGTCTTCTCTGTTGTCACTTATACCAAACGGTGGCATGTGGATTTGCTTCATAAGTTGTATGAAAAACTGAAGAGGTGCAGCAACTGAACAAATCGTTTTTGATTCATGAAACATTTTGGAACAGCAGAGTGTTTTAGTGGGAACGACATAAGAATACAGGACAAACCTCAAATCTACTGCAGCTTTTAAATCGTATGTTGAACTAATATCCTCGCACACTGCACTTTCAAAGGCTCCCTCAACAATGATTTACAATTAGGTCCAATGTTTGTGTGTGAAACGCACCTCCTTATCCCAGAGATAAATAATCTCCAGAACCGCTTCCATGCTGAGAGAAATTCTTTGAAAAGAATGAAATTGGGGGTCAATATAAAACAAATCCTCAAGATCTTAAACAGCAAAACGTTTCCAACACATACCCTGAAAATGTTCCGGTCCCAGGAAACGATCTCTATGAAAGATGAACGTTTATGAGAAGCTTTTCTCCAGCATCAGAAGAAATGATGCTGGGTAAAGTCCCATCACAGGTGACTTGAGCCAAGAAAGTTCACAAGATGTTTCGCTTAAATAATTCTGCCCGTCTGATCCAGATGGAATATTTGTGCTGGAAACTGAATCCACAAAACAAACAAATTAAAATCAAATTAAATAAGATTCCTGTGAAATAAGTTCAAACTGACAAAAGGCCGGTAATTATTCTAGATTCAATAGAACTAACACTTTGCTTTTCATGTTAAGTGAAACATTTTAATAATAATTTTACTTTGCCTGGACACATTTATTGTTTGACCATTAGTTGGTATCACAGTTGTCTTCAATCATATAAACATTCAGCCTGTTTAAATGGACAGTTAAGGCTTTAGATGGTCTCAGATCAATGTCCTGGCTGTATAATCAAAGACTAACCCTGTATAACTGTGGATATGTACCTTCACTTTCACAGGTGGCTTCCAAGTCTCATTACTGTTCATAAAACAAATGAAGACTTAAGTGAAGTTACCTGTGTGCATCCTGCCAAGTTTAAACTGGCCAGTTTAAGGGCCATCATTCCAGTCTCTTGCCCTTCTATGTGCTCCAATGCCTGGGTAAGCAGGTCCTGCAAACTCCACACCAAGTCCTGGTAGCCACACGCCACTGCCGGCTGTAAAGTTCAGAAACATGGGCAGAGGTCACGAGATCAGGGGATGCAGGGCGTGTTCACTGGAAAAGAGGATTTGAAGGAGACGGTACCAGAGCTGTGTTTGTGTCTGTTTTCTTCTTTTTCTTTTTCTGTAGACTTGACTTGAGTGGTCGCAGGACCTGGCACTTAGTCTGCATGTCCTCAGGTCCAGGACTGCTGCAACCACCACCAGCTCTTCTACTGTCATCACCCACCCTGCTGATCCTGCCACCGTGTGGTGGCCACCATCCCCGCCACAAGTGCTGCTCCCCACGCACGGCAGCCCATCGTCCACACTGATCCGCTCCCTTCGTCGGCGCCTCTACCAGAGGATCCCCTCCCCGGTCCCTCTGGGCCCGAGTGCCCACACAGTGCGCGCGCGCGAGGTCAGACTGGACCGAGATTCTTAACATGTATGTATTGTAACTGTTAGGTCAGAGAAAATTCTATTCTATTCTCTATTCTATTCTAAAATCACTGTTGTGACTTGGTCAGTTTGGATGGCGTCATGATCGTTGTTTAGTACGCTGTACAGACTGTTTCACATTACGTCACTCTGGATGGCATGCCTCATCATCGTTTACTGTAGAATCTGTTTTACGTCACTGTTAAGACATATGATGTACACATGATACAGCAATTGTGGCAAATCAGTGCCATGTGTTTTTGGGGGGTAAATCAGTGCCATATGTTTGGTATAGTTTACAGGTTGAGTTAAAAACGTGTTCCCCAGCCCCGGCATGATCCAGACGTCTCTACCAGAATTTCAAGTGGACGATTATTGGTCCCAGTACAAGTTGTGAAAGTTCTCTCTCCATCATTGTGTTTCTTCGGAAGCACATATACTAAAAGTGGAACGATACAGAGAAGATTAGCATGGCCTCTGTGCAAGGATGACACGCAAATTCGTGAAGCGTTCCACATTTTCAACGTTTTTAGCTCAAAAGAAAAATTAATTCAATCATTCTTTGTATACCTCCGGTTTGGTTCCTTGGTGAAACAGCGCCACCCCACTTGCATTATCACCATTCAGGCCGAGAGCGATACTACAGCGTTTCACATTCATACATAAAACAAGCACGTCACATACACAAACCATCACAAGTGCATCAAAAGTGAACCAGCTGAGGTTTAGGAGACAAACCTGACACATTTCCCCCAAAACAGACGTTGGCAAACATACACAGGACTCACTTACATCCGGTTAGGTTCAACGGTCCAACAGCGCCGGTGAGCGGGCGAGGCCTTTAATTGACTGAGCCAATGTTGCTCTACAAAAGAGCTAAGCCAATCTCTCTCTCCCCAAACTACTTGGAACTGCCCGTAGACTTACCTGTTCAAGCAGACTTGCCTGTTCCAAGTAAACTTGGGATTTAACTGTCACTTGGAACATCAACTATCCATCTTCCCTTCCACCCCTCTGGATGACAATCTTCTCGGGGTCCTCTAGCGGGCGCGCCGCTGAACTGCAGGCCGTTTTGTCCCGACTTTCGAGCCGGGCCGTGAGAACTTTCTTCAGCTGGCCGTGTGAACTTTCTTCGGCTGGCTAGCGCCCGCCCCTCCACGTGGAGTGTTTGTTATTGTTGTTGTCGCGAGCGCTCAGCTGGTGGTGGGGGAGCGCTCACCGGGGAGCGCATTATTATTATTTGAGCGACCGACCGACTGTTGTCAATTGTAACTTACAATGAATTTTATTTCAATAATGTTGGTGTTGATGTGTTGGTTGGTTTAACAATGTGTTGTCCTAATAAAGACGACGTTTGACCAAGTGATTTCATATGGAAGAACATATGACCCAAAGCAGCCAGTTGGTGGAAAGCAAGATTATTATTATTATATTGTGACAACATTTTGGCCAAAATCCACAATGCAGAGTGCGCACACAATGAGGCTGGATAAATTATACAAATACAATAATACAATCAAATCCTCTGCAGAGTAGAGGTGGGGTGTAGATTCAGTATTTGTCATCCTGTTGGCACTGCTTTTGTGGTCTGTTGCAGCGGAGGTTGCGGAAAAACCAGTTGAGCTGATGGTTAAAGAAAAGTATATGTTAAAGCATTTACTGTCCGACGGCTTACATCTACCCCCAATGGTTTCAATAACAATAACGGATTGTGTGGTTTGTCATCGTTTGTCGTTGATCATCGAGAAAACACTGAAAGCAAAATGTCTGATTGCAGCTTTCTGATTCTTTCTTCAAATGTCCTTGATGTCTATTATGGTGGCTTGTTACTTTTCATTCTTCTATATTTTACAGCACTGCGTTCACGGGTTACTTTGGCAGTTCGTAGTTTACGTTCGGCATCGCTCACTTCATCTGGATAGCACACGTCTTCATATAGTGCTCTTCTCTTTCTCCATATTCTGGATCAAGTTGCGCTATGGGACACCTGCAGCTTGGTGTCGCTCTTCCCCCGTGCTTCTGTGGTCGAGGAGCAGAGCAGAGCAGACTGGATGTTCCCCTCCACGCTGTACCCCCTCACCATCCAGAAGCTTTGTGTGAAAGATGTCACCTTGCAACCAGCGTCTCTACTGGTCATGCAGCGTCTGCCCAGTTTGTCCTGGTTCGCCTCAATCTACCCAAAACATGTTTACGGCAGAGTGGACCAGACCAAAGCCACCACATCACACCCATCTTCAAGGAAGTCCTCAAGATTGGCTCCACCAGAAAATGATCGTGTCGTGGGTGATAATGATTAGAAAACAGTGAAACGAACTCAACATAGACAGGTTGATACGAAGCAACCCCCCCCATGAAATAAGATATATTTGTTTGTAACCGAGTCCTATAAATCAAATCAACCAGTTACAGAACTCCCTGTAAACGATTCAGGAGACAAAACAGAATAAAGCACTCGACTGCAGTCACACTGGAATCTGCGCATTTGTAAACATTGACGTTACTGGCATAAAACAGAAGGTTTCCCTGGACATTGTAGGACTTGAAAAACACACTCACCAGAACAATATTCTACATGCTCACAACTTCTATTGCAGCGGGCAACAGGTGGTTATAGTCTTTCAATTTACCCATTGTAACCACTGTCGTTCATTGTATTCTTCAATGAATAATCCCTTATCCTACCTGTATTTGTTCATTCCATTCTTCCGTAGCAACACACATCACGTTTGGGAAGAACACAACTTTAGTCGTCTTTTCTTTGTTCTGGTTCACCACACTCGATCACTACTACGCCTAGCCGCCGGGGGAGTGGCATGGGGGTCCCCCTGAATATCGCGCTGAATGTGCATGCACTAACCCAGTATGCGCTGCTTTGGCATTGTGAGAATTGTGTGAACAGCACGCTGTGTGTTGAGTGTGGACTTTCTGATTCGAGTAGGTCACTCCGTGGTAGTGCAGCGCCATCACCGCTAGATGGCACTCCAAGACCGATTTGCACGATGTGAGGGGAATCAACTCCACTTCTTTTGGCGTGTTGTACGTCCTGGAGTCATACTCAGCACTAACACACGTTAAACTCAGCATAGAGTTAGAGTCCAAACTTGGCGTCATGATCGTTGTTTAGTACGCTGTACAGACTGTTTCACATTACCTCACTCTGGATGGCATGCCTCATCATCGTTTACTGTAGAATCTGTTTTACGTCACTGTTAAGACATATGATGTACACATGATACAGCAATTGTGGCAAATTAGTGCCATGTGTTTTTGGGGGGTAAATCAGTGCCATATGTTTGGTATAGTTTGCAGGTTGAGTTAAAAACGTGTTCCCCAGCCCCGGCATGATCCAGACGTCTCTACCAGAACCTCGAGTGGACGATTATTGGTCCCAGTACATGTTGTGAAAGTTCTCTCATTGTGTTTCTTCGGAAGCACATATACTAAAATTGGAACGATACAGAGAGGATTAGTATGGCCCCGCGAGAAGGCACTGAACCCTCAGTCGCTCCCCCCTCTGCGAAGTGTGGTAATGTAATGTAATGTAAGTCGCTTTGGATAAAGGCGTCTGCAAAATGACCGTAATGTAAGCTGACCTCTTTTTTGGTAACGAGTAATCTAACGCATTACTATTTCCAAACCAGTAATTAAGCAACACTGTCCTTGCGCTACGTTCAATGCGTTTCAATACATTCGCCGTAACGATGAAAATGCGCGTGCGCTCCGAATGTACGGTTGGCCCAAAAGTGAGGGTGACGTGCATAGAGGAGTAGGAGGAGGAGATAATAAATAGGGATGAAGGCCGTGTGTGAGCCCAGCACCTTCGTCAATCAGAGACCGGACGATAGGCTTTCTGCAGAGACTTTGCGAGGTATGTGCTTTCTATTTCACGTGTGTGTGTGTGGATCGCGCATGGTTAATGTCGCTTAAGTTAATTTCATATACCTTTTGCGTAGCACTCCAACAGTGTAAAAGGCGCCAGACATGAAGATGAAAGAAATCGACTTGACCACACCCGAACAAAATGAAGATGAAAGGTAAACAAACTTTAAAGTGTTAAAGTTTGAGCCGTGAACACTGTTTAAACAAGTCTCGTGTTTTTAATAACATTTCAAAGTATTTAAAAACATGTCAGTCATATTTTGTACATAGCTGCATGCTACAGTGGAATGTAATGATTGTGTCATGCTGCAGAAAATATCCTCGAAACTCTTGTTAGTCTAAAGACACAATTTTGTTTTGGCGTTTCGCTAATGTGACCTAACTGAATAATGGTATTGCGCTTCATGATGACCTCACATTCACCCACTCAGTCAGGATTGTGTCTTGCTCGGCATTGAACCGGCAACTCTCACACATTCCAACATCCGTTAGCGGCGTCAAACCGCCTCTCTCTCTCACTGCTTTTCCTGATTTGTCATGTTGCTACTCTCTGCTCTCTGTGGTGCTGATGCTCCTGGTGCTGCACAGCTGACACCATTGTATCTATCTGTCAGTAGGTTACAGGTCAAACGTATTACTTTACAACCTATAACAACACCGTCTTGTGCACTATACTTTATTCTCATAGACCATTAGATGAGGGTGCCGACTCGACCGGTCGATCGCGATCGACGTACGTTATATGATATATCATATTTTACAGTAAGAAGGAGCAGATCACAATATTTTAGCCGATTGATTTTATATCTATGCGTTACATTTTGTAACAGTTAACGGTAAAACCACGTTAAAGTAATTGCAGATAACAGTAAAGTTTTAGCTGTAATACTATATATTAACACAGAAATGTAAACTGTTGAACATTTATTTATTAGTTTTTGTCAACATCTTTACTTGATAAAAGATCAAATCTCATGATTAATTAAATTAATTATTAATTATTCTTATTTGATGTCTTCACAAAAATGATGTCTGTCTTGTCTTAACAGTTCCAGTAAAAACAGCAGTGACCAGGTGAGAAAAGAAACACACACACACACACACACACACACACACACACACACACACACACACACAATACACCACCACACCATCTAGCATCCATTAAACCAGCCCCCAGTCTGGCAAAACCTACAGATTTGTAAAGTAAGATAAGAATGGCAGAATCAGTGTGTCCTCTCATTGTGATTTTACTTTTCTCAAGTTTTTGCCTCAAAATCCAAAAGTGACCAGAAAAGCTACTTACTTACTTGCAACTTACAAAACAATGAAGCTTATCCAGTAACATACTGTTCTTTTCCCGAGGGGCAGAGAACAACAAACACTGACCTATCTATTGCGGAACACACACACACACACCCTGACACATTGACATGAAGGATTCCCAACAAAACACTTATTAAAAGAAAACACAGCAGGTTTCTACCGTCTTTGCCTTTCAGACAGTTGTCAGTTTGTCACTGAGCTGCTCTGATGAAGCCGACAACTTTGAGTCAATAATGAGATGAGATTGTACTCTAATTAGAGCACCTGCTGTTTGAAGGAAGTAATAGCAGGTTATCTGGCCCACGAGTTCAATTGTCATGGTTTAGAGCTGGGGAGTAAAGTAATACTTAATATTTAAAGACATTATATACAGCTTGAATTAACATCAGCATCGCACATAAACAGAGGCCGGCTGCAGTTTGAATACTGTGAAGTGAAATGCTGGTAACATTGTCTCATCAGGTACCAAGCATCAACAGTGACTCAGACGCCGGCTTCAAGCCAGATTCCATCAAAGGAAACATTGAGTTCAAGAACATCGACTTCAGCTGTCCTTCAAGGCCGGACTCACTCGTTCACCATTTGCGTGCGTTACCTTATTTGTCTCTGTAGGACGAAAACGTTCCCCCAGTTTCCTTCCTGGAGGAGTTGCGTCTTAACCTTCCTGAGTGGCGTTACATCGTGGTAGGACTCATCTCTGCCTTCATCCTAGCAGCCTTGGAGCCTTTCTTCACCATCATCCTCTCAAAGATCATTGCCGTAGGTTTCCTTGTAATCCCATGGACTCTCTTAAAAGTGACAAAGTGAGTTTTCTGTCAGATGTTTATAAAATGTGAATGTGTTGCTCAGGTGTTTGTTGGTACAGACAAAGAGGCCATCGAGGAACAAGCCATGATCTTCTCTCTCATGTTTGTCGTAAGGGGAGTGCTGTCCTTTGTCACATTCCGTCTAATGGTATGCATTCAAAGACATACACCAGCACACACAGTTGTACTGCAACTTTGCATTGTTGCAGTACAAGCACATCTGCAATAGTTCATCCTGATGCATTTTATCTGTCTAACTATGTTACACCACCAGGTCATCTGTTTTGGGACACCTGGTGGGATTCTGACTATGAAACTGAAATTTACCGATTCTAACAGGACTTTCGCAGGGCTCACCTACTCACCATCACCTTCGTCTTGAGCTGGGCCATGCTCTACTGTTGCGCCTTTGGAATCTGGTTCCTCACCACAGGAAGGATGCACTTTGAATCTGTGATCTTGTGAGTGAAGAGCATGGTTAAATGTTTTAGTTTGGTTTAGTGAGCGTGACTGCCTGGAGTAGATTACAGATGGCTACAGCTGACTAGAGATGTATTTCAGATGGTAGCAGTGGACAAAATGTTTGCATTTTCTTTTCCCATTTGCTATAATTTGCTGCCAAGTGAGTGGCTGTAACTCCTTTTTCTACACAACTCCTATAGCAGTGCGATATCTGTTCTCTGTGGCGCCTGGGCTGCTGCCCACATCATGAAGCCTGCTATTGACAACCTCTCTCAGGAGGGAGAGTCCCCGGTATACAGCGCTAAGCAGCCAAACACACACACACACACACACACACAATAAACACACACGCATGCACTCTAAAGCTGTTCTGTCTTCTCCTGTTTTCATTTCCAAAACTTCAGGACCATTTTGATGGTAACGTGCGCTTTGAGGATGTCTGGTTTAATTACCCGTCACGCCCTGATGTGCCCATCCTCAAAGGGCTGAACCTGGAGGTGGCACAGGGAGAAACTGTGGCCCTGGTGGGCAGCAGCGGCTGTGGGAAGAGCACCATCATGCAGCTGTTGGAGAGGTTTTATGACCCCAGAGAAGGCCGAGTGGTGAGGAAACAAATCCTTTTGAAACCAGATTAAGTCTTCTCATCTCTCTGGAAGCGGGTTAATGGAAAAGTTCTTTGTTTTTGAAACTCCTCTCAGGTTTTGGACGGCAGGGACATGAAGCAGCTGAACATCCACTGGGTGAGAGCTCAGGTCGCCTTTGTGTCCAAGGATCCCGTGCTGTTTAAATGCTCTCTGGCCGAAAACATCGCCTACGGAGACAACAGCCGCACTGTGACCATGGAAGAGATTCAGGCGGCCGCAGAGGCAGCCAACATTCACACCTTCATTGAAGAACTGCCACAGGTATTCCGACTTAAAATAGGCCTCATTCATCAATCATCTTATGGATAATCTATCTTATCTCATGTGTAATTATTAGCAGTATAACTTCTCTCTCTCCATTCATTTGTATGAGCAGAAGTATGAGACTCAGGTTGGGGACAAGGGGATGCAGCTGTCGGGCGCTCAGAAGCAGCGTATAGCCATCGCCCGAGCCATCCTCCGCAACCCCAAAGTGCTGCTGATGGACGAGGCCACTTCTGCTCTCGACACCGAGAGTGAAATGGTGAGAGTGTACCTGTGACCATTAGGTTCAAAGAAAGTCAACCTGAAAGAGGAACGTGGATAGGAAAGGGTTGTGTTCATGTCATTCTCTTCTCCTCCTCTAGGTGGTGCTGGACAAGGCCAGGCAGGGCCGCACTTGCATCGTCGTGACCCACTGCCTGTCCATCCTCCGGAAGGCCGACTGCATCGCCGTCCTCCAGGGAGGCGTGGTGGTCGAGCAGGGCACGCACCAACAGCTGCTGGCCAAGAAGGGGGTGTACTTCATGTCGGTCGCCATGCAGCTCTGCCACGGCCGGGTGTGAGACAACAGGAGGCGGGGAAGTAAGAAGAGGGAGGTGCCGACTCCAACCTGGATGCTTCCAGTGGGGCCAGATTTATACTATGATGCCTTATACCACTAGATGCCTCATCAGCACTGAATAAGCCTTAATGACCAAATACTCAAATAACTGTGATTCAATTAACCCTCTTAATGTCCTCCCGTGTTACATACACCTAAGGCCCTCTGGGGTCAGATTAACCCCAAATTGTTTGACTGTTATCTAAACCATAAAGTGTAAATTTTCAATTATTTGTGTGTCACATCTTTAGTCTGACTCCAGTCCAACGCATCACCACAAATTTCTTTCCATTTATTTTGGAATTTAGGGCCAAAAGGCCTTGTTTACATAAAAAACACCCTATTTTTTAGTTTAAAAAATGAAAAAAAAAAAAATTTCTGAAATATTTGATAAGATCTTAACTATTTGACATGAACCTGAGTGGAATTTGTCAAAGTTTAGTGAGGGTGCCGTTTTTGAATTTTTTGAATGAGAGCAAATACTAACACCTATTATCCTCTGGGGTCAAAATTACCCCAAAATGGTTAGGATGAATGACTGTTATTTGAAGCTTTAAGTATAAATTTTCAATTAATTTTGTGTTACACCTTTAGTCTAACTCCAGTCCAACCCATTACCACAAAAATGTCCCTTAATTTTAGAATCTAGGGCCAATGGCGCTCGTTTACATAAAAGTAGATAAAGTAAGGCAGGGATTTGGGCTTCTGCTGCACCCAAAAAAATGCATGTTTTTGGACCTGGCATCGCATGCTGCCCATACCTCCTGTTGTTGTCCCATTATTAAATAACCATTGCTTGACCACACACATCAAACATCCAAGATAAAAAATGTGTTGAAGTGCAGTAGGGTGTGACTTTTGCCCCAGTGCACCACTTTGTGCTTCGGGACCACTTTGACCCCAGGAGCAAAGGAGTTAAAAAATCAATAAAACACCCAAAATTCAATCAAATGACTTCTAATCACGAAGAGCATCATATCCAACTACCCCTATAAATTTCAGACCATTTGATCAAAGAAAACACATTTTATCAACTTTTTTAGTATTGTATTGTCCTTGGGGTCAATCTGACCCCAGGACATTACGAGGGTTAAGTCCACTGAGACTTGTTTCAGGGACGTACCAATGTGATGTTTGATGTTATTCATGTTTCTATAAAAACTATGAAAGTTTCCTTTGCAGTAATTAAACCTTTGAATTGTTTAAAGCAGACATTAAGTAATGTTGTGATCATACATAAACTTTACGAAACCCCAATAAATGAAATCAATCCAATAAACGCTTGAACATGTAAGTTATTAAGTCTTTTAGGCAAAAGTTGAATTTTGCTTTTTTGCTGTTTATAAACAAAATGTCAATGCAGCCAACTGCAGTCCAAGTTGATGAATCCACAACACTACAAGTATGCAACACATAGCATTCTCATCTGGTCACCACCTATAATGCTGTTAACATGATAATGAGTATTAGGTCTTGCTATTATGATGACTGTCGATCTTTGATTTCTTCCTCACGAACATACAGGACAAAATTCTTACATTAACTTGTTTTTATTTTCCATTTTCTAACAAAAGAAGGTGAGCTGACACTCCAGATTGTCAACCACTACTCTGAACTTCAACAGCATGTCAGAACACAAATGACTTTGTTCCAGCCGTAGTTCCATTTCGACAGGTGGACTTCAGAAGGCATTTATTTGTAGATGTGTGCTTGTATGCATATACAGCTAACAGAAGGGGCCATGTACCAATTCTTCACATTTCTCTTCCAATTTGTTAAAAATAAGAGTAAAAAACAATAACCCCAGTTGCCCACAGGCTGCACAGCCAATCAGTAAAGTTATCATCAGTGCTCCTAGGAGATATTTGAACCTGTAAACAATGTCACCGTCTTCTCTGTTGTCACTTATACCAAACGGTGGCATGTGGATTTGCTTCATAAGTTGTATGAAAAACTGAAGAGGTGCAGCAACTGAACAAATCGTTTTTGATTCATGAAACATTTTGGAACAGCAGAGTGTTTTAGTGGGAACGACATAAGAATACAGGACAAACCTCAAATCTACTGCAGCTTTTAAATCGTATGTTGAACTAATATCCTCGCACACTACACTTTCAAAGGCTCCCTCAACAATTATTTACAATTAGGTCCAATGTTTGTGTGTGAAACGCACCTCCTTATCCCAGAGATAAATAATCTCCAGAACCGCTTCCATGCTGAGAGAAATTCTTTGAAAAGAATGAAATTGGGGGTCAATATAAAACAAATCCTCAAGATCTTAAACAGCAAAACGTTTCCAACACATACCCTGAAAATGTTCCGGTCCCAGGAAACGATCTCTATGAAAGATGAACGTTTATGAGAAGCTTTTCTCCAGCATCAGAAGAAATGATGCTGGGTAAAGTCCCATCACAGGTGACTTGAGCCAAGAAAGTTCACAAGATGTTTCGCTTAAATAATTCTGCCCGTCTGATCCAGATGGAATATTTGTGCTGGAAACTGAATCCACAAAACAAACAAATTAAAATTAAATTAAATAAGATTCCTGTGAAATAAGTTCAAACTGACAAAAGGCCGGTAATTATTCTAGATTCAATAGAACTAACACTTTGCTTTTCATGTTAAGTGAAACATTTTAATAATAATTTTACTTTGCCTGGACACATTTATTGTTTGACCATTAGTTGGTATCACAGTTGTCTTCAATCATATAAACATTCAGCCTGTTTAAATGGACAGTTAAGGCTTTAGATGGTCTCAGATCAATGTCCTGGCTGTATAATCAAAGACTAACCCTGTATAACTGTGGATATGTACCTTCACTTTCACAGGTGGCTTCCAAGTCTCATTACTGTTCATAAAACAAATGAAGACTTAAGTGAAGTTACCTGTGTGCATCCTGCCAAGTTTAAACTGGCCAGTTTAAGGGCCATCATTCCAGTCTCTTGCCCTTCTATGTGCTCCAATGCCTGGGTAAGCAGGTCCTGCAAACTCCACACCAAGTCCTGGTAGCCACACGCCACTGCCGGCTGTAAAGTTCAGAAACATGGGCAGAGGTCATGAGATCAGGGGATGCAGGGCGTGTTCACTGGAAAAGAGGATTTGAAGGAGACGGTACCAGAGCTGTGTTTGTGTCTGTTTTCTTCTTTTTCTTTTTCTGTAGACTTGACTTGAGTGGTCGCAGGACCTGGCACTTAGTCTGCATGTCCTCAGGTCCAGGACTGCTGCCACCACCACCAGCTCTTCTACTGTCATCACCCACCCTGCTGATCCTGCCACCGTCGCCACCAGTTCCTCTACTGTGATCACCCACCCTGCTGATGCGGCTGACGCCGCCACCGCCACCGCCACCAGCTCCTCTACAGTCGTCACCAGCCCTGCTGCTGTCGCAACCCAGGTCCAGGTGGAGGAGCTTGTGGGTTTATGGCAGAATCTCCCCGAGTCAGACAAGGGCTCTTGTGTGTACGCCCCGCATCACAGGATCAGTGCAAGGGCGATTTAAGAGGTCCAAAGCTCCCAGCTTGGTTCCTGGTGTTGAGAGCATGAGGCAGTACGTTTTTGGGAGGCAGTAGCTCAGTCGGTAGGGCTTCCGCTTGAGAACCGGAGGGTCAGAGGTTCGAGTCCCTGCCGAGGTGCCCCTGAGCAAAGCACCGAACCCCCAACTGCTCCCCCCTCTGTAATGGGTGGTATTGTCGTAATGTAATGTTATGTCCTTGTTGTTGGCAGTGTGACTGTTTTCGCACCAGCTTACGTACCTGGATGCTCATTCTCATCCTAGGTGTCTAGGACGACAAGGGATCACTTCCACGGCTCAGTGGCCCGATTGCAACTGGCTGGTGGATGCCATCTTCAGGCAGCTGTGCGTACTCCATCCCGCCAATCGCAAGCTGAAGGGGATGACCGTCACCAGGTTGACTCTGATGCTCCAGGACTACAACAGCATCAGCAGCGTCGTGGCGCTACACGAGGCGATTTGGATACAACTTAACCAATGTTATATGACTCCATAGGCACAACCGGGGTGTGACTGCCCGGTTAACAGCCGAGGTGGTGGACGCCATCTCTGCCATGAGTGCTGCTCCCCAAGCCAGCGAGCCCATCTTGCCCGCCAGGGAAGGCATGACGGCGAGGGCAGCAGCAAAGGGGCCCATCATCTACAAAGATCTGCTCCCTCCTCTGTCAGCGCCTCTGCCACAGGTCCCCGTTCGTGTGGTGGCCACCATCCCCGCCACAAGTGCTGCTCCCCAAGCACGGCAGCCCATCGTCCACACTGATCCGCTCCCTTCGTCGGCGCCTCTACCAGAGGATCCCCTCCCCGGTCCCTCTGGGCCCGAGTGCCCACACAGTGCGCGCGCGAGGTCAGACTGGACCGAGATTCTTAACATGTATGTATTGTAACTGTTAGGTTAGAGAAAATTCTATTCTATTCTCTATTCTATTCTAAAATCACTGTTGTGACTTGGTCAGTTTGGATGGCGTCATGATCGTTGTTTATTACGCTGTACAGACTGTTTCACATTACGTCACTCTGGATGGCATGCCTCATCATCGTTTACTGTAGAATCTGTTTTACGTCACTGTTAAGACATATGATGTACACATGATACAGCAATTGTGGCAAATCAGTGCCATGTGTTTTTGGGGGGTAAATCAGTGCCATATGTTTGGTATAGTTTGCAGGTTGAGTTAAAAACGTGTTCCCCAGCCCCGGCATGATCCAGACGTCTCTACCAGAACTTCGAGTGGACGATTATTGGTCCCAGTACACGTTGTGAAAGTTCTCTCTCCATCATTGTGTTTCTTCGGAAGCACATATACTAAAATTGGAACGATACAGAGAAGATTAGCATGGCCCCTGCGCAAGGATGACACGCAAATTCGTGAAGCGTTCCACATTTTCAACGTTTTTAGCTCAAAAGAAAAATTTATTCAATCATTCTTTTTTTACCTCCGGTTTGGTTCCTTGGTGAAACAGCGCCACCCCACTTGCATTATCACCATTCAGGCCGAGAGCGATACTACAGCTTTTCGCATTCATACATAAAACAAGCACGTCACATACACAAACCATCACAAGTGCATCAAAAGTGAACCAGCTGAGGTTTAGGAGACAAACCTGACACATTTCCCCCAAAACAGACGTTGGCAAACATACACAGGACTCACTTACATCCGGTTAGGTTCAACGGTCCAACAGCGCCGGTGAGCGGGCGCGGCCTTTTAATTGACTGAGCCGATGGCGCTCTACAAACGAGCTAAGCCAATCTCGCTCTCCCCAAACTACTTGGAACTGCCCGTAGACTTACCTGTTCAAGCAGACTTGCCCGTTCAACGTAAACTTGGGATTTAACTGTCACTTGGAACATCAACTATCCATCTTCCCCTTCCCCCCCCTCTGGATGACAATCTTCTCGGGGTCCTCTAGCGGGCGCGCCGCTGAACTGCAGGCCGTTTCGTCCCGACTTTCGAGCCGGGCCGTGAGAACTTTCTTCAGCTGGCCGTGTGAACTTTCTTCGGCTGGCTAGCGCCCGCCCCTCCACGTGGAATGTTTGTTATTGTTGTTGTCGCGAGCGCTCAGCTGGTGGTGGGGGAGCGCACTATTATTATTTGAGCGACCGACCGACTGTTGTCAATTGTGACTTATAATGAATTTTATTTCAATAATGTTGGTGCTGCTGTATTGGTTGGTTTAACAATGTGTTGTCCTAATAAAGACGACGTTTGACCAAGTGATTTCATATGGAAGAAAATATGACCCAAAGCAGCCAGTTGGTGGAAAGCAAGATTATTATTATTATATTGTGACAACATTTTGGCCAAAATCCACAATGCAGAGTGCGCGCACAATGAGGCTGGATAAATTATACAAATACAATAATACAATCAAATCCTCTGCAGAGTAGAGGTGGGGTGTAGATTCAGTATTTGTCATGCTGTTGGCACTGCTTTTGTGGTCTGTTGCAGCGGAGGTTGCGGAAAAACCAGATGAGCTGATGGTTAAAGAAAAGTATATGTTAAAGCATTTATTGTCCGACGGCTTATATCTACCCCCAATGGCTTCAATAACAATAACGGATTGTGTGGTTTGTCATCGTTTGCCGTTGATAATCGAGAAAACACCGAAAGCAAAATGTCTGATTGCAGCTTTCTGATTCTTTCTTCAAATGTCCTTAAAGTCTTTTATTGTGGCTTGTTACTTTTCATTCTTCTATATTTTACAGCACTGCGTTCACGAGTCACTTTGGCAGTTCGTAGTTTACGTTCGGCATCGTTCACTTCATCTGGATAGCACACGTCTTCATATAGTGCTCTTCTCTTCTCTTCTTCTCCATATTCTGTCTCACGTTGCGCTATGGGACACCTGCAGCTTGATATCTTTCTTCCCCCGTGCTTCTGTGGTCGAGGAGCAGAGCAGAGCAGACTGGATCATCCCCTCCACGCTATACCTCCCCATCACGCAGAAACTTTGTGTGAAAGATGTCATCTTGCAACCAGCGTCTCTACTGGTCATGCAGCGTCTGCCCAGTTTGTCCTGGTTCGCCTCAATCTACCCAAAACATGTTTACGGCAGAGTGGACCAGACCAAAGCCACCACATCACACCCATCTTCAAGGAAGTCCTCAAGATTGGGTCCACCAGAAAATGATCGTGTCGTGGGTGATAATGATTAGAAAACAGTGAAACGAACTCAACATAGACAGGTTGATACGAAGCAACCCCCCCCCCCCCCCCCATGAAATAAGATATATTTGTTTGTAACCGAGTCCTATAAATCAAATCAACCAGTTACAGAACTCCCAGAACGATTCAGGAGACAAAACTGAATAAAGCACTCGACTGCAGTCACACTGGAATCTGCGCATTTGTAAACATTGACGTTACTGGCGTAAAACAGAAGGTTTCCCTGGACATTGTAGGACTTGAAAAACACACTCACAACAACAATATTCTACATGCTCACAACTTCTATTGCAGCGGGCAACAGGTGGTTAAAGTCTTTCAATTTACCCATTGTAACCACTGTCGTTCATTGTATTCTTCAATGAATAATCCCTTATCCTACCTGTATTTGTTCATTCCATTCTTCCGTAGCAACACTCATCACGTTTGGGAAGAACACAACCTTAGTCGTCTTTTCTTTGTTCTGGTTCACCACACTCGATCACTACTACGCCTAGCCGCCGGGGGAGTGGCATGGGGGTCCCCCTGAATATCGCGCCGAATGTGCATGCACTAACCCAGTATGCGCCGCTTTGGCATTGTGAGAATTGTGTGAACAGCACGCTGTGTGTTGAGTGTGGACTTTCTGATTCGAGTAGGTCACTCCGTGGTAGTGCAGCGCCATCACCGCTAGATGGCACTCCAAGACCGATTTGCACGATGTGAGGGGAATCAACTCCACTTCTTTTGGCGTGTTGTACGTCCCGGAGTCATACTCAGCACTAACACACGTTAAGCTCAGCATAGAGTTAGAGTCAAAAGCAATCATCACACGATGGTTTAAATTACGTAGTAATGCAGAAATCCGTACTATTTTGTCTCCTACCATCGTAGCCGTCCAACCGTCGGTGCTGACGTCACGCATGGCTATTATAGATTTCCCGCAGTGCCCACACAGCGCGCGCGCGAGGTCAGACTGGACCGAGATTCTTAACATGTATGTATTGTAACTTAGAGAAAATTCTATTCTAATCTCTATTCTATTCTATTCTAAAATCACTGTTGTGACTTGGTCAGTTTGGATGGCGTCATGATCGTTGTTTATTACGCTGTACAGACTGTTTCACATTACGTCACTCTGGATGGCATGCCTCATCATCGTTTACTGTAGAATCTGTTTTACGTCACTGTTAAGACATATGATGTACACATGATACAGCAATTGTGGCAAATCAGTGCCATGTGTTTTTGGGGGGTAAATCAGTGCCATATGTTTGGTATAGTTTGCAGGTTGAGTTAAAAACGTGTTCCCCAGCCCCGGCATGATCCAGACGTCTCTACCAGAATGTGCCCGTACATCTCCATGGCCATCTGGTTTAATGTGTGCACATCTTGGCTTGCGTAGCCGCGCCGCCGTCGCTCAGTCCGCTGCCCAGACTGTACGTCAGTCGTGGCACGCGCCGCGTCCTCATTCCACGCCGCCAGCCCGTCCAACAGGTACATTTGGAAGTGCAAGCCATTTGCACTCGTGCCTGTAAGAATCAGAATAGCTTTATTCGCCAATGAAGTTTACACTTAAGAGGAACATGCTCTGGTCCTTGGTGCGAACATATAACATGTAAAAAAAAAAAAAGACAAGAATCAAACATATTTGATGAGGGCACTCTGAGGGCAAACTGCAGGGGGGCTGGGTCGTTGAGGGATTTCAGGTGGAGGGGGGCAACAGGCGCTCAGAGCAATGGGTCTGTAGTCGTTAAATCCAGGGGTCCCTTTGGGATGAGGATGAAGGCTTTGAAGCTGGCTGGTACATGGCATGTCTCCAATGAGGTGTTAAAGGTGACGGTGAACACCTTTGCGGGGGTTCTGTCTCGTGAACAGCACCTTAACATCCCTCTCTAGAGGTGAGAGGGTCGTTGACGAGGTGGGTGTGAGGGCCATATGTGAGGAGGTGGAGGGTCTGCTGATAGCTGTAGGTGTCGTGTGGGACGGTGTCAGCACTAACAGCTTGGCCATCAAAGCGACAGTAAAACTCATTCAGCCTGTCAACGGGGCACAGATCATTTAGAGACCGACAGGTTTATAGTTAAAGTGACAGGCTTCCACACAGATGCATTGCTCCTTCAGTTTCTCTGAGTACCGTTTCTTAGCATCTCTCATGGCCTTGCTAAATCTGTACTTAGCCTAAGGAGTAACTGTTAGAAAAATGTCGATTGAGTTATACTATGGGATAAGAGCATGCTGAAGTCCAGTACAGGAGGAAACAAGCAGTCTGACTAGAGACAGTCTTATGATTGACTTTGACAGTGTGTGCCAAGATGTTTCCTACTGACATTGATAACTTCACAAAAAACACACGCAGGAGCACAACATCAAATGTCTGAGTTCACAGTCAGAGCCTCAAGTGGCTGTCGCTTCTGCTCACCCGGAACGAACCTGTTGAGGTGGAACGACTCCAAGGACGTAGAGCCGCGCGCGCACCTGAACACGGGCAGCACCACCCCGCCCTTGGTCACCTGTCCGACCCTGGTGTAGAGCGGGATGCCCGGTGGGTCCTGTACGTGACGACACACACGGGGGTAAGATGCGAGGCAATGTAAAGACAAGGTCGACGTATTGTGCACGCGCATATTACCTGGATACAAGGCAGATGCCGCTTCTCAGTCGCCCAGGTGGTCGCCATGCGGGCGCTGTCCAGGAGGGGAATGCCCATCTGGTCCACAGCCACGCCGAAATCTGCCAGGGCCTCCTCCAGGAGACGCTCCGTCTCCAGCGCGCCCCGCGTGCGTCGGCGACAGTGCCGAGCCATCTCCCGGATTCGAGGAGGTCCGTGCCGGCCGAAGCCCCCTTGGCTCTCCGCAAGCGGGCCAGGTCCTCAGGGTCCCACTCGTAAATGGCCATGGACAGCCTCCGCATGAAAGCGGGATAGAGAATGTGGCTGTCCGTGACCACCCCCGACGCCAGCCTGCGTATGAAATGCCAGATGTCCAGCTTCACCTGCAAGTGGCTCCACCGCGGAAAGAGAGCCGCCAGCGCACACTTCCCCCCCGTCGCTCCGGCAGCAGTCCCGGTCCACATAGAGGAGGGACGGCGGCTCCACCCCCGCCTGCCGGTACCGCTCCTGGAGGCCGTCGGCCATGTCCCTTAGACCGTAGCCCTCGGCCGCAGTGAGGACGGACATGAGCACCTGGCCCTGTTCATTCCCCACGTTGACGCACCACTTTGCGGTGCCGGCGTCGGCCCCGGCCAGCTTCTTGGTCACCTGCGGACGACTGTATCCGGTGTTAAAGTGTTGCTGACATTACGGATGGAGTGAGAGGAGCCCGTGTTAAAAAAAAGCTACCTACCTTTTTTGTGGCGTCCAACTTTAGGACAGAGCCAAAGACAGACGTAACTTTGGCCCTGAGCTCATCTATCCTACCGAATGTGGCCTTGGCGTAAACAGACAGCATCCACTGGTAGCTGGGCAACGCAGGCATGGCCGGCACGGGAAGAGGAGCAGCGGCCTGTGTCCCGGGAAGGCCAAAGTCCCGCATGATGTCCAGGTAGAGGCCGGCTCGCTCGTTCCAGTCAGTCTCGTGCTGATCCTGTATGATGGACAGCAGGCTGGTGGCGCTGTTACCGAGCGTCCTCCTCTTCATCTGGTCGATGACCTTTTTGTCGCACGCCAGCCTGCGGCCGCACAAACGGAGCAGACGGTTACATTTCAAACGTGCGACGATGCATTTCCCCCACGCCTGTAGGAACGCTGGATGCTTTCTTACCTTAGGAGGCAGTGGCTCAGTGGGTAGTGCTTCCGCTTTGGCACCGGAGGGTCGCCGGTTCGAGCCCCTGCTGAGGTGCCCCTGAGCAAGGCACCGAAACCTTAATTGCTCCCCCCTCTGCGAAGGGTGGTAATGAAATGTAATGTAAGTCGCTTTGGATAAAAGCGTCTGCCAAATGATCGTAATGTATTGTAATGTAATGTTACCTGTACGTCAGCACAGCTGGTAAGCGCCGCCTCTGGCCAGGGCGCAGCTGGGAGATGATGCAGTCTGCCCAAGCTGCCACCTTCTTCCTACAGTACTGGCACTCCAGGTACTCTGTACCCATGTAGTACCAGCCGTCCCTGTCCAGCACTTTGCGCACCGTCTTGTAAAACCCAGGCGGGTGAACAGGGCCTTGCTGACCCACGCCTGCTGCTCTCGTGGCAGAGATCGCTTCCAGGGCTCTGGCAAGGCAATCTGAAATGGCACGAGAGGACATTGATTGCGGGATTGAGTGAACCACACCGCTTAACGGCCGGCTACGTCATTACCACTTGGCACAAATACAAACCTCTGGCGAGGGAGCGGGGCGGAGGAGGGCAGCGGCCAGAGCGGGAGGAGTCTGAGAAGCGTGTCCTGAGAAGAAATCCACATGTAATGAGAAATTCACGTGTTAACCTGTCAAAAAAACAGCAGGCGTGTGCCGCTGTTTCAAAGTGTCTTCCTTCTCATCTGCTCAATCACCTTCGTTTCGCAGGCCAGCCTGCAGTACAAATGGTAAGAGCTGATACTACAGGCGCATAATACTAACCGGAAGCCCCGATGCTCTCCTCACAGGCGTCTGCAGCTTCCATCATCAACCGGTCATCTTCGTCAGGCTTTTGCTTATCCAAAAATAAAATAAAAAATAAAAATCTAGAATTAGACGTGCATACGGGGTCACGTATAGTCTTTCACATTGACAGGGGACGGGAAATGACTACTCTCCTCCGAGCGTCGCCTCTTGGCAGCGGGAACCGGAGAGGAAGTGGAGGAGGCAGTCAGAGGAGCGTACGAGGTCGCATATAGTGTAGTCTTTTTCATTGCTATGAAGTGGCTACTCACCAGACTGGACGTGGTCCACCGACCGCTGCTTCTTGGGTCCATGTGTCGCCGTGGCAGCCCGAGAGGGAGTGGAGGAGGCCTGGGAAGCTGACATTATGCGACAACAGTCAGACAAGCGTACGAGGTCACATATAGTGTAGTCTTTTTCATAGACGGGAAATGGCTACTCACCAGACGGGACGTGGTCCGCCGACTGCTGCTTCTTCTTGGGTCGATGTGGCGCCGCCGCAGCCAGAGAGGAAGTGGAGGCAGAAGTCGAGGGGAGAGACGAGCTCCCGGCTTGCTGCTGCTGCTCCTGCCGCCGTTCACGGTCCCTCCGCTTGACGTAGCGTTGCAGCAGGGCCAACCGGGTGCCCGCACCCTGGGGGGTCAACATCACCAGCCTCGCCCTATAACTATGATGAAAGGAAATGTGGGAGAAGCATGAAACTATGCCGGCATCGTTGTTCACAGTACGCTTCACATGCCGTCATCTTACCTGGCGAGTTCCGTGCTCTGCCCTTCGTAGAGCTGACTGTAAGTGAGCTCCGCGTGCAGGCCGAAGCCCACCTTACAGTCACCCTCCGACACGGTACCCGTCCTCCCCTTGTTGGCGATGGCGGCCACCATGGGCGGGAAGAGTCGAGCGTATTCCAGCAGCGCGTCCTTGTTGATCATGAGGGGACTGCTGCTGACATTGCCCGCCTCGCGCTCCTTCCGGCGGCTCACCAGCAGACTGGCGACGTAACCCACGTCGTGGGTCATCAGCCACTGGAAGTTTTTCCCGTAGTACCGGCCAAATTGAATGGTCATCTGGCTCACTATCTGGCCTCTGTGGGCCAGGTTGCCGCCCGCCTCTCGGACCCCCTCCACCGCCTCCCTCAAGACCGTGGCCGGGACCTTGCACGTGCGCCTGCTGTCTTGGGCCTGCATGCTTCTCCACGCAGCCAGGGCCTCTGGCGTGGCCTGGAGCCTGATGTTGGTAGAGCCCGCCATCAGCACAAACGCCGGTCTATGGTCCATACTGCTAGAAAGGGGAAAAAAAAACAAAAACACCTTCATTGACAAATCATAATGGCTGCGGTGAAACCCACAGTTACAGTACTTCAGGGACACGCACACACGCTGCAATTACTTTTATTGGTAAAAAAGGTAGATAAACAAAGACACATCCAGCAAGGAGAAAGAAAGAATTATATATATATATATATATATATATATATATATATATATATATTATATTACTTTCAAAAGGCTTTCCTTTCAACGTCATTTGTCCATTCATGGCGGAAACTTCAAAAACACACTTAAATAAACCACTTCAACACTTAAAAAAAACGGAACGGGCAAATTAAGACAATGACCAAGTACAAGCACTATCTTCGACAGAACATTACATTTCTTACGGACATGTGCGTAGCCAGCGCCGCACTTGACTGAACACCTCAATAAATCACTGCACACTTCAATAAATCACTGCAATATTGAAGTATGGTTATCATAACGGTCGTCCTCCTTACCGGAGAAACACACACACACACACACACACACACACACACACACACACACACACACACACACACACACACACACACACACACACACACACACACACACACACACACACACACACACACACACACACACACACACACACACACACACACACACACACACACACACACACACACAAATTAATTAATTAATTTACCGACATGTGCGTGGACATAGCTTAGCCAGCCATTCGGCACTAATTACAAGTTTCTTCTTTACACAAACTTAATACACTACTTTGGCTGCCTGGGGACAAAAAATATAAGCAAGGAGTAGGTAGTATGTTCTTACCTGGTTCGAGTTTGCAGTTGGAAATAATTTCAAATGAAATTTGAAATTCTGTTAGACACTACTTTGGCTGCTGGGAGACAAAAAAGACCATTAAATTAGTAGGTTGTAATACGTTACCTGGTTCGAGTTTGTAGCTGAAAGTTATTTCTTGCAATTGTATAGCGCAATACAAATAACTTTCTCTCTAGTGGAAACGACCGATGAATGACGGCAGCGTGCGCTAGCTCTCTCCTCTCGCTTGCAAAGTTCAACGCAAACTGAGCTCGCTCACGGCAATTTATGGGGGCGCGGCCTTCCAGTTAACTCAGCCAATCTGGCTCTCAGGTTCAAACGCTAGGCCAATTAGACTCTCACCCTAAAGTAGGAACTCCCGTAGACTTACATGTTCAAGCAGTTTCTAGTAAAATAGGAACTAGGAACCGAGAATATCCCTCCCCTCTGGGCGCAAAGATGACACGCAAATTCGTGAAGCGTTCCACATTTTAACGTTTTTAGCTCAAAAGTAAAATTAATTCAATCATTCTTTGTTTACCTCCGGTTTGGTTCCTTGGTGAAACAGCGCCACCCCACTTGTATTATCACCATTCAGGCCGAGAACGGTACTGCAGCTTTTCACATTCATACATAAAACAAGCACGTCACATACACAAACCATCACAAGTGCATCGAAAGTGAACCAGCTGAGGTTAAGGAGACAAACCTGACACATTTCCCCCAAAACAGACGTTGGCAAACATACACAGGACTCACTCACCTCCGGTTAGGTTCAACGGTCCAACAGCGCCGGTGAGCGGGCGCGGCCTTTTATTTGACTCTCCCCAAACTACTTGGAACTGCCCGTAGATTTACCTGTTCAAGCAGACTTGCCTGTTCCAAGTAAACTTGGGATTAAACTGTCACTTGGAACATACACTATCCCTCCTTGTGAGAATTGTGTGAACAGCAGGCTGTGTGTTTAGTGCGGACTTTCTGCTTCGAGTAGGTCACTCCGTGGTAGTGCAGCGCCATCACCGCTAGATGGCACTCCAAGACCGATTTGCACGATGTGAGGGGAATCAACCCCACTACTTTTGGCGTGTTGGACGCAGTAACGTGTTACTAAGTGAAGCAAATCTAGGGAGGCAGTAGCTCAGTGGGTAGAGCTTCCGCTTGGGAACCGGGGGTTCGAGTCCCTGCCGAGGTGCCCCTGAGCAAGGCACTGAACCCTCAGTCGCTCCCCCCTCTGCGAAGTGTGGTAATGTAATGTAATGTAATGTAAGTCGCTTTGGATAAAGGCGTCTGCAAAATGACCGTAATGTAATGTAATCTGACCTCTTTTTTGGTAACGAGTAATCTAACGCATTACTATTTCCAAACCAGTAATTAAGCAACACTGTCCTTGCGCTACGTTCAATGCGTTTCAATACATTCGCCGTAATGATGGAAATGCGCGTGCGCTCCGAATGTAGGGTTGGCCCAAAAGTGAGGGTGACGTGCATAGGAGGAGATAATAAATAGGGATGAAGGCCGTGTGTGAGCCCAGCACCTCCGTCAATCAGAGACCGGACGATAGGCTTTCTGCAGAGACTTTGCGAGGTATGTGCTTTCTATTTCACATGTGTGTATGTGTGGATCGCGCATGGTTAATGTCGTTAAAGTTCATTTCATATATACAAAACGAAGATGAAAGGTAAACAAACTTTAAAGTGTTAAAGTTTGAGCCGTGAACACTGTTTAAACAAGTCTCGTGTTTTAATAACATTTCAAAGTATTTAAAAACATGTCAGTCACATTTTGTACATAGCTGCATGCTACAGTGGAATGTAATGATTGTGTCATGCTGCAGAAAATATCCTCGAAACTCTTGTTAGTCTAAAGACACAATTTTGTTTTGGCGTTTCGCTAATGTGACCTAACTGAATAATGGTATTGCGCTTCATGATGACCTCACATTCACCCACTCAGTCAGGATTGTGTCTTGCTCGGCATTGAACCGGCAACTCTCACACATTCCAACACCCGTTAGCGGCGTCAAACCGCCTCTCTCTCTCACTGCTTTTCCTGATTTGTCATGTTGCTACTCTCTGCTCTCTGTGGTGCTGATGCTCCTGGTGCTGCACAGCTGACAACATTGTATCTATCTGTCAGTAGGTTACAGGTCAAACGTATTACTTTACAACCTATAACAACACCGTCTTGTGCACTATACTTTATTCTCATAGACCATTAGATGAGGGTGCCGACTCGACCGGTCGATCGCGATCGACGTACGTTATATGATATATCATATTTTACAGTAAGAAGGAGCAGATCACAATATTTTAGCCGATTGATTTTATATCTATGCGTTACATTTTGTAACAGTTAACGGTAAAACCACGTTAAAGTAATTGCAGATAACAGTAAAGTTTTAGCTGTAATACTATATATTAACACAGAAATGTAAACTGTTGAACATTTATTTATTAGTTTTTGTCAACATCTTTACTTGATAAAAGATCAAATCTCATGATTAATTAAATTAATTATTAATTATTCTTATTTGATGTCTTCACAAAAATGATGTCTGTCTTGTCTTAACAGTTCCAGTAAAAACAGCAGTGACCAGGTGAGAAAAGAAACACACACACACACACACACACACACACACACACACACACACACACACACACAATACACCACCACACCATCTAGCATCCATTAAACCAGCCCCTAGTCTGGCAAAACCTACAGAGTTGTAAAGTAAGATAAGAATGGCAGAATCAGTGTGTCCTCTCATTGTGATTTTACTTTTCTCAAGTTTTTGCCTCAAAATCCAAAAGTGACCAGAAAAGCTACTTACTTACTTGCAACTTACAAAACAATATAGCTTTTCCAGTAACATACTGTTCTTTTCCCGAGGGGCAGAGAACAACAAACACTGACCTATCTATTGCGGAACACACACACACCACACCCTACTTTGAATCACGAAATTCCTTCTGCCGTAACAAAGTATCTTCTCCACATCCCGTCCTTTGCAAGTGCCCGGACGGTTGCACATAAAGTCTGCAGCATCATTGACAGTGTAAGGATTGCACAGTTTCCTCCCAACAAAACACTTTTTAAAAGAAAACACAGCAGGTTTCTACCGTCTTTGCCTTTCAGACAGTTGTCAGTTTGTCACTGAGCTGCTCTGATGAAGCCGACAACTTTGAGTCAATAATGAGATGAGATTGTACTCTAATTAGAGCACCTGCTGTTTGAAGGAAGTAATAGCAGGTTATCTGGCCTACGAGTTCAATTGTCATGGTTTAGAGCTGGAGAGTAAAGTAATACTTAATATTTAAAGACATTATATACAGCTTGAATTAACATCAGCATCGCACATAAACAGAGGCCGGCTGCAGTTTGAATACTGTGAAGTGAAATGCTGGTAACATTGTCTCATCAGGTACCAAGCATCAACAGTGACTCAGACGGCGGCTTCAAGCCAGATTCCATCAAAGGAAACATTGAGTTCAAGAACATCGACTTCAGCTGTCCTTCAAGGCCGGACTCACTCGTTCACCATTTGCGTGCGTTACCTCTTTGTCTCTGTAGGACGAAAACGTTCCCCCAGTTTCCTTCCTGGAGGAGTTGCATCTTAACCTTCCTGAGTGGCGTTACATCGTGGTAGGACTCATCTCTGCCTTCATCCAAGAAGCCTTGGAGCCTTTCTTCACCATCATCCTCTCAAAGATCATTGCCGTCGGTTTCCTTGTAATCTCATGGCCTCTCTTAAAAGTGACAAAGTGAGTTTTCTGTCAGTTGTTTATAAAATGTGAATGTGTTGCTCAGGTGTTTGTTGGTACAGACAAAGAGGCCATCGGGGAACAAGCCATGTCCTTCTCTTTCATGTTTGTCTTATCGGGAGTGCTGTCCTTTGTCACATTCCGTCTAATGGTATGCATTGAAACACATACACCAGCACACACAGTTGTACTGCAACTTTGCATTGTTGCAGTACAAGCACGTCTGCAATAGTTCATCGTGATGCATTTTATCTGTCTAACTATGTTACACCACCAGGGAATCTGTTTTAGGATATCTGGCGGGATTCTGACCATGAAACTGAAACTTATGTATTCTAACAGGACTTACTCAGTGCTTACATATACGCCATCAATATCGCCTTGAGCCGTGCCATGATCTCCTTTGCCCTTGCAACCTGTTGCGCCTTTGGAATCTGGTTCCTCACCACAGGAAGGATGGACTTTGAATCTGTGATCTTGTGAGTGAAGAGCATGGTTAAATGTTTTAGTTTGGTTTAGTCAGCGTGACTGCCTGGAGTAGATTACAGATGGCTACAGCTGACTAGAGATGTATTTCAGATGGTAGCAGTGGACAAAATGTTTGCATTTTCTTTTCCCATTTGCTATAATTTGCTGTAACTCCTTTTTCTACACAACTCCTATAGCAGTGCGATATCTGTTCTCTGTGGCGCCTGGGCTGCTGCCCACATCATGAAGCCTGCTATTGACAACCTCTCTCAGGAGGGAGAGTCCCCGGTATACAGCGCTAAGCACCCAAACACACACACACACACACACACACACAATAAACACACACGCATGCACTCTAAAGCTGTTCTGTCTTCTCCTGTTTTCATTTCCAAAACTTCAGGACCATTTTGATGGTAACGTGCGCTTTGAGGATGTCTGGTTTAATTACCCGTCACGCCCTGATGTGCCCATCCTCAAAGGGCTGAACCTGGAGGTGGCACAGGGAGAAACTGTGGCCCTGATGGGCAGCAGCGGCTGTGGGAAGAGCACCATCATGCAGCTGTTGGAGAGGTTTTATGACCCCAGAGAAGGCCGAGTGGTGAGGAAACAAATCCTTTTGAAACCAGATTAACTCTTCTCATCTCTCTGGAAGTGGGTTAATGGAAAAGTTCTTTGTTTTTGAAACTCCTCTCAGGTTTTGGACGGCAGGGACATGAAGCAGCTGAACATCCACTGGGTGAGAGCTCAGGTCGCCTTTGTGTCCAAGGACCCCGTGCTGTTTAAATGCTCTCTGGCCGAAAACATCGCCTACGGAGACAACAGCCGCACTGTGACCATGGAGGAGATTCAGGCGGCCGCAGAGGCAGCCAACATTCACACCTTCATTGAAGAACTGCCACAGGTATTCCGACTTAAAATAAGCCTCATTCATCAAACTAACTTATGGATGACTTATCTTATCTCATGTGTAATTATTAGCAGTATAACTTCTCTCTCTCCATTCATTTGTATGAGCAGAAGTATGAGACTCAGGTTGGGGACAAGGGGATGCAGCTGTCGGGCGGTCAGAAGCAGCGTATAGCCATCGCCCGAGCCATCCTCCGCAACCCCAAAGTGCTGCTGCTGGACGAGGCCGCTTCTGCCCTCGACACCGAGAGTGAAATGGTGAGAGTGTACCTGTGACCATTAGGTTCAAAGAAAGTCAACCTGAAAGAGGAACGTGGATAGGAAAGGGTTGTGTTCATGTCATTCTCTTCTCCTCCTCTAGGTGGTGCTGGACAAGGCCAGGCAGGGCCGCACTTGCATCGTCGTGACCCACTGCCTGTCCATCCTCCGGAAGGCCGACCGCATCGCCGTCCTCCAGGGAGGCGTGGTGGTCGAGCAGGGCACGCACCAACAGCTGCTGGCCAAGAAGGGGGTGTACTTCATGTCGGTCGCCATGCAGCTCTGCCACGGCCGGGTGTGAGACAACAGGAGGCGGGGAAGTAAGAAGAGGGAGGTGCCGACTCCAACCTGGATGCTTCCAGTGGGGCCAGATTTATACTATGATGCCTTATACCACTAGATGCCTCATCAGCACTGAATAAGCCTTAATGACCAAATACTCAAATAACTGTGATTCAATTAACCCTCTTAATGTCCTCCCGTGTTACATACACCTAAGGCCCTCTGGGGTCAGATTAACCCCAAATTGTTCGACTGTTATCTAAACCATAAAGTGTAAATTTTCAATTATTTGTGTGTCACATCTTTAGTCTGACTCCAGTCCAACGCATCACCACAAATTTCTTTCCATTTATTTTGGAATTTAGGGCCAAAAGGCCTTGTTTACATAAAAAACACCCTATTTTTTAGTTTAAAAAATGAAAAAAAAAAAAAATTCTGAAATATTTGATAAGATCTTAACTATTTGACATGAACCTGAGTGGAATTTGTCAAAGTTTAGTGAGGGTGCCGTTTTTGAATTTTTTGAATTTTTTGAATGAGAGCAAATACTAACACCTATTATCCTCTGGGGTCAAAATTACCCCAAAATGGTTATGATGAATGACTGTTATTTGAAGCTTTAAGTATAAATTTTAAATTAATTTTGTGTTACACCTTTAGTCTAACTCCAGTCCAACCCATTACCACAAAAATGTCCCTTAATTTTAGAATCTAGGGCCAATGGCGCTCGTTTACATAAAAGTAGATAAAGTAAGGCAGGGATTTGGGCTTCTGCTGCACCCAAAAAAATGCATGTTTTTGGACCTGGCATCGCATGCTGCCCATACCTCCTGTTGTTGTCCCATTATTAAATAACCATTGCTTGACCACACACATCAAACATCCAAGATAAAAAATGTGTTGAAGTGCAGTAGGGTGTGACTTTTGCCCCAGTGCACCACTTTGTGCTTCGGGACCACTTTGACCCCAGGAGCAAAGGAGTTAAAAAATCAATAAAACACCCAAAATTCAATCAAATGACTTCTAATCACGAAGAGCATCATATCCAACTACCCCTATAAATTTCAGACCATTTGATCAAAGAAAACACATTTTATCAACTTTTTTAGTATTGTATTGTCCTTGGGGTCAATCTGACCCCAGGACATTACGAGGGTTAAGTCCACTGAGACTTGTTTCAGGGACGTACCAATGTGATGTTTGATGTTATTCATGTTTCTATAAAAACTATGAAAGTTTCCTATGCAGTAATTAAACCTTTGAATTGTTTAAAGCAGACATTAAGTAATGTTGTGATCATACATAAACTTTACGAAACCCCAATAAATGAAATCAATCCAATAAACGCTTGAACATGTAAGTTATTAAGTCTTTTAGGCAAAAGTTGAATTTTGCTTTTTTGCTGTTTATAAACAAAATGTCAATGCAGCCAACTGCAGTCCAAGTTGATGAATCCACAACACTACAAGTATGCAACACATAGCATTCTCATCTGGTCACCACCTATAATGCTGTTAACATGATAATGAGTATTAGGTCTTGCTATTATGATGACTGTCGATCTTTGATTTCTTCCTCACGAACATACAGGACAAAAGTCTTACATTAACTTGTTTTTATTTTCCATTTTCTAACAAAAGAAGGTGAGCTGACACTCCAGATTGTCAACCACTACTCTGAACTTCAACAGCATGTCAGAACACAAATGACTTTGTTCCAGCCGTAGTTCCATTTCGACAGGTGGACTTCAGAAGGCATTTATTTGTAGATGTGTGCTTGTATGCATATACAGCTAACAGAAGGGGCCATGTACCAATTCTTCACATTTCTCTTCCAATTTGTTAAAAATAAGAGTAAAAAACAATAACCCCAGTTGCCCACAGGCTGCACAGCCAATCAGTAAAGTTATCATCAGTGCTCCTAGGAGATATTTGAACCTGTAAACAATGTCACCGTCTTCTCTGTTGTCACTTATACCAAACGGTGGCATGTGGATTTGCTTCATAAGTTGTATGAAAAACTGAAGAGGTGCAGCAACTGAACAAATCGTTTTTGATTCATGAAACATTTTGGAACAGCAGAGTGTTTTAGTGGGAACGACATAAGAATACAGGACAAACCTCAAATCTACTGCAGCTTTTAAATCGTATGTTGAACTAATATCCTCGCACACTACACTTTCAAAGGCTCCCTCAACAATTATTTACAATTAGGTCCAATGTTTGTGTGTGAAACGCACCTCCTTATCCCAGAGATAAATAATCTCCAGAACCGCTTCCATGCTGAGAGAAATTCTTTGAAAAGAATGAAATTGGGGGTCAATATAAAACAAATCCTCAAGATCTTAAACAGCAAAACGTTTCCAACACATACCCTGAAAATGTTCCGGTCCCAGGAAACGATCTCTATGAAAGATGAACGTTTATGAGAAGCTTTTCTCCAGCATCAGAAGAAATGATGCTGGGTAAAGTCCCATCACAGGTGACTTGAGCCAAGAAAGTTCACAAGATGTTTCGCTTAAATAATTCTGCCCGTCTGATCCAGATGGAATATTTGTGCTGGAAACTGAATCCACAAAACAAACAAATTAAAATTAAATTAAATAAGATTCCTGTGAAATAAGTTCAAACTGACAAAAGGCCGGTAATTATTCTAGATTCAATAGAACTAACACTTTGCTTTTCATGTTAAGTGAAACATTTTAATAATAATTTTACTTTGCCTGGACACATTTATTGTTTGACCATTAGTTGGTATCACAGTTG
The DNA here is from genome assembly GCF_046128005.1 of Genypterus blacodes. Classification (NCBI taxonomy): domain Eukaryota; kingdom Metazoa; phylum Chordata; class Actinopteri; order Ophidiiformes; family Ophidiidae; genus Genypterus; species Genypterus blacodes. The sequence continues at coordinate 228,064 of NW_027466992.1, read as the reverse complement.
TCTTCAATCATATAAACATTCAGCCTGTTTAAATGGACAGTTAAGGCTTTAGATGGTCTCAGATCAATGTCCTGGCTGTATAATCAAAGACTAACCCTGTATAACTGTGGATATGTACCTTCACTTTCACAGGTGGCTTCCAAGTCTCATTACTGTTCATAAAACAAATGAAGACTTAAGTGAAGTTACCTGTGTGCATCCTGCCAAGTTTAAACTGGCCAGTTTAAGGGCCATCATTCCAGTCTCTTGCCCTTCTATGTGCTCCAATGCCTGGGTAAGCAGGTCCTGCAAACTCCACACCAAGTCCTGGTAGCCACACGCCACTGCCGGCTGTAAAGGTCAGAAACATGGGCAGAGGTCATGAGATCAGGGGATGCAGGGCGTGTTCACTGGAAAAGAGGATTTGAAGGAGACGGTACCAGAGCTGTGTTTGTGTCTGTTTTCTTCTTTTTCTTTTTCTGTAGACTTGACTTGAGTGGTCGCAGGACCTGGCACTTAGTCTGCATGTCCTCAGGTCCAGGACTGCTGCCACCACCACCAGCTCTTCTACTGTCATCACCCACCCTGCTGATCCTGCCACCGTCGCCACCAGTTCCTCTACTGTGATCACCCACCCTGCTGATGCGGCTGACGCCGCCACCGCCACCGCCACCAGCTCCTCTACAGTCGTCACCAGCCCTGCTGCTGTCGCAACCCAGGTCCAGGTGGAGGAGCTTGTGGGTTTATGGCAGAATCTCCCCGAGTCAGACAAGGGCCCTTGTGTGTACGCCCCGCATCACAGGATCAGTGCAAGGGCGATTTAAGAGGTCCAAAGCTCCCAGCTTGGTTCCTGGTGTTGAGAGCATGAGGCAGTACGTTTTTGGGAGGCAGTAGCTCAGTCGGTAGGGCTTCCGCTTGAGAACCGGAGGGTCAGAGGTTCGAGTCCCTGCCGAGGTGCCCCTGAGCAAAGCACCGAACCCCCAACTGCTCCCCCCTCTGTAATGGGTGGTATTGTCGTAATGTAATGTTATGTCCTTGTTGTTGGCAGTGTGACTGTTTTCGCACCAGCTTACGTACCTGGATGCTCATTCTCATCCTAGGTGTCTAGGACGACAAGGGATCACTTCCACGGCTCAGTGGCCCGATTGCAACTGGCTGGTGGATGCCATCTTCAGGCAGCTGTGCGTACTCCATCCCGCCAATCGCAAGCTGAAGGGGATGACCGTCACCAGGTTGACTCTGATGCTCCAGGACTACAACAGCATCAGCAGCGTCGTGGCGCTACACGAGGCGATTTGGATACAACTTAACCAATGTTATATGACTCCATAGGCACAACCGGGGTGTGACTGCCCGGTTAACAGCCGAGGTGGTGGACGCCATCTCTGCCATGAGTGCTGCTCCCCAAGCCAGCGAGCCCATCTTGCCCGCCAGGGAAGGCATGACGGCGAGGGCAGCAGCAAAGGGGCCCATCATCTACAAAGATCTGCTCCCTCCTCTGTCAGCGCCTCTGCCACAGGTCCCCGTTCGTGTGGTGGCCACCATCCCCGCCACAAGTGCTGCTCCCCAAGCACGGCAGCCCATCGTCCACACTGATCCGCTCCCTTCGTCGGCGCCTCTACCAGAGGATCCCCTCCCCGGTCCCTCTGGGCCCGAGTGCCCACACAGTGCGCGCGCGAGGTCAGACTGGACCGAGATTCTTAACATGTATGTATTGTAACTGTTAGGTTAGAGAAAATTCTATTCTATTCTCTATTCTATTCTAAAATCACTGTTGTGACTTGGTCAGTTTGGATGGCGTCATGATCGTTGTTTATTACGCTGTACAGACTGTTTCACATTACGTCACTCTGGATGGCATGCCTCATCATCGTTTACTGTAGAATCTGTTTTACGTCACTGTTAAGACATATGATGTACACATGATACAGCAATTGTGGCAAATCAGTGCCATGTGTTTTTGGGGGGTAAATCAGTGCCATATGTTTGGTATAGTTTGCAGGTTGAGTTAAAAACGTGTTCCCCAGCCCCGGCATGATCCAGACGTCTCTACCAGAACTTCGAGTGGGCGATTATTGGTCCCAGTACACGTTGTGAAAGTTCTCTCTCCATCATTGTGTTTCTTCGGAAGCACATATACTAAAATTGGAACGATACAGAGAAGATTAGCATGGCCCCTGCGCAAGGATGACACGCAAATTCGTGGAGCGTTCCACATTTTAACGTTTTTAGCTCAAGAGAAAAATTAATTCAATCATTCTTTGTTTACCTCCGGTTTGGTTCCTTGGTGAAACAGCGTCACCCCACTTGCATGATCACTGTTCAGGCCGAGAGCGGTACTGCAGCTTTTCACATTCATACATAAAACAAGCACGTCACATACACAAACCATCACAAGTGCATCAAAAGTGAACCAGCTGAGGTTTAGGAGACACACCTGACACATTTCCCCCAATACAGACGTTGGCAAACATACACAGGACTCACTTACATCCGGTTAGGTTCAACGGTCCAACAGCGCCGGTGAGCGGGCGCGGCCTTTTAATTGACTGAGCCGATGTCGCTCTACAAACGAGCTAAGCCAATCTCGCTCTCCCCAAACTACTTGGAACTGCCCGTAGACTTACCTGTTCAAGCAGACTTGCCCGTTCAACGTAAACTTGGGATTTAACTGTCACTTGGAACATCAACTATCCATCTTCCTCTTACCCCCCCTCTGGATGACAATCTTCTCGGGGTCCTCTAGCGGGCGCGCCGCTGAACTGCAGGCCGTTTCGTCCCGACTTTCGAGCCGGGCCGTGAGAACTTTCTTCAGCTGGCCGTGTGAACTTTCTTCGGCTGGCTAGCGCCCGCCCCTCCACGTGGAATGTTTGTTATTGTTGTTGTCGCGAGCGCTCAGCTGGTGGTGGGGGAGCGCACTATTATTATTTGAGCGACCGACCGACTGTTGTCAATTGTGACTTATAATGAATTTTATTTCAATAATGTTGGTGCTGCTGTATTGGTTGGTTTAACAATGTGTTGTCCTAATAAAGACGACGTTTGACCAAGTGATTTCATATGGAAGAAAATATGACCCAAAGCAGCCAGTTGGTGGAAAGCAAGATTATTATTATTATATTGTGACAACATTTTGGCCAAAATCCACAATGCAGAGTGCGCACACAATGAGGCTGGATAAATTATACAAATACAATAATACAATCAAATCCTCTGCAGAGTAGAGGTGGGGTGTAGATTCAGGATTTGTCATGCTGTTGGCACTGCTTTTGTGGTCTGTTGCAGCGGAGGTTGCGGAAAAACCAGATGAGCTGATGGTTAAAGAAAAGTATATGTTAAAGCATTTATTGTCCGACGGCTTACATCTACCCCCAATGGCTTCAATAACAATAACGGATTGTGTGGTTTGTCATCGTTTGCCGTTGATCATCGAGAAAACACTGAAAGCAAAATGTCTGATTGCAGCTTTCTGATTCTTTCTTCAAATGTCCTTGATGTCTTTTATGGTGGCTTGTTACTTTTCGTTCTTCTATATTTTACAGCACTGCGTTCACGGGTTACTTTGGCAGTTCGTAGTTTACGTTCGGCATCGCTCACTTCATCTGGATAGCACACGTCTTCATATAGTGCTCTTCTCTTTCTCCATATTCTGGATCAAGTTGCGCTATGGGACACCTGCAGCTTGGTGCAGCGCCATCACCGCTAGATGGCACTCCAAGACCGATTTGCACGATGTGAGGGGACTCAACTCCACCTCTTTTGGCGTGTTGTACGTCCTGGAGTCATACTCAGCACTAACACACGTTAAGCTCAGCATAGAGTTAGAGTCCAAACTTGGCGTCATGATCGTTGTTTAGTACGCTGTACAGACTGTTTCACATTACGTCACTCTGGATGGCATGCCTCATCATCGTTTACTGTAGAATCTGTTTTACGTCACTGTTAAGACATATGATGTACACATGATACAGCAATTGTGGCAAATCAGTGCCATGTGTTTTTGGGGGGTAAATCAGTGCCATATGTTTGGTATAGTTTACAGGTTGAGTTAAAAACGTGTTCCCCAGCCCCGGCATGATCCAGACGTCTCTACCAGAACTTCGAGTGGACGATTATTGGTCCTAGTACATGGTGTGAAAGTTCTCTCTCCATCATTGTGTTTCTTCGGAAGCACATATACTAAAATTGGAACGATACAGAGAGGATTAGCATGGCCCCGCGAGAAGGGGCAATGTCCCGATTTTCTCTTGAAAAGGTAATTCTACGGGAGCAGTGTCCCGAGTTTTCGACATACGACATTCGACATATCTTAGAGATTTTGCCAGATAGCTACATTGGCTCAGTCAAGTAGAAGGCCGCGCCCCCTTGCAATTATACATTTTCTAGAGGGCGCTCAGTCGGTTATGAACTCTTCAAGCGAGAGGTGTAAGCGCGCGCTGTCATTCATCTGTCGTTTCAACTAGAACAGGGGTCGGCAACCTTTTTAACTGAAAGTGCCAAAAAAGACAAATATTTCTAAATGTATTTCCTTAAGAGCCGCTTCACAATTTGCACTACGATCAGCAATAATCATGGTCATTATTTATTACTACATCGTGTTAAACCAGGGTTCTCCAACCTTCTCCTCCACCCAAACCATCTGAATTAGCGTCTTTTGTGAGATCATTTACAAAATGTTGATATCCAACTCTCACATTTTGTATCAAAATGTACTGTAATTCAGCACCATGAGCTTGTTTTTTTCTGTATACATTTTCAGTGTCAAGCTCACACTAATGAACTCGCATCATATTAATCTCGTAAAAAAACATAACAATGTTATTACTTATTTTACTATTTAACCAAAACTAAACCTTTCATATTTCTCATTTCTGTCTGTCCACATATCACTGTCACAATTTCCCTTCACATTCCCTGTAATTCAGGGAATTCCCTGTAGTTCCCATCTCATCTGTGCTTCACATGCATTCAGTCTGTTCTGATGTTAGTGAGATGACAGAGAGTGTGGTGCTGTTTTCATGAGGAATTAAAATAGTGTTGGAATGTTCTTGCAGTGAAGCACTTTCTCTGTCCTACAGTTTTGGAATGTTTTTTTCACAGTGTTTTCCTGTTTGGAAGAACATACACTGGATTGAGAGCCTGGGTGGAGCTTCTTTCTTCTTCCAACTGAGCTGTTGGATGCACAGTTCTCATGTTTGTGAAGGTTTTTTGTGGACCCTGCTCGACATGACAGCTTAATTCTGCAAATTCTGCATTCTTCCTTTATGTTGTCACAATTGTTAAAATGCATCCAAATGCTGCCGGCTCCCATCGTTCACCTAAAAGAGCTAAAAGAAATGTGTAGCGTTAGACATCTCCGCAGCAGTCTATCGTGACAGCAGTCAACAAGACGGTTAGCACACACCCTCTTGGTTAATATTCCCGGGAGAACAAACACAGACCGACACCGTCTGGTAACTTACGAAGACTCCTTTATTACATACACACAGCATAAATAGAGCACGTAGGCACACCCGTCATAACATCACTAGCGTCACAACATAACATAACGTCACTGTGTATGCCACTCAACATGGCTTTGCCACTCATACTATCAGATATGTTTAACACTCCCACTCAAAGACATGTTTAAAGCTTTCTATAATGGTAAACAAAAATCCCCAAAAAAAACATAACTCCCAAAATAAAACATTTAGCATACTTGCAGTGTTGTAAGAACTTCAAAACATTTACATCTGCCGGTACACTTTACTTTCCAAATAAATATTCCTTAAACTTCTCAAACTTAGCCTTTGTCACTGGCTTGGTAAGGACATCTGCTACCATGTTTGCAGCGGTACTCTATAGATATTTTCCCTTCTGCGTGTGCAGACCGTACAAAGTGGATTTATATCTATGTGTTTGCTTCTCTGTCTGCATACAGGGTTCTTAGATAAGGCTATCGCCCCCTGGTTGTCCTTATATATCTTGACAGGTACCTGCTGGTTACCACTATCTATACCTTTTAGTAGCTGTACAAGATACATACTTTCTTGAGTAGTGGCTGCTAGTGCCATACGCTCGGCTTTGCAGGTGGATAGTGCCACGGTTGGCTGTTTCCTAGTTTTTCACGATATAACTGGACCATTCACAGTTAAGCTGAAACAGTAACCAGTTGTGCTCCTCCTATCATCTGTATCGGCTGCCCAGTCAGCAAAGCTATACCCCTCAAGCTGTAGGCGTTCTTCACATTTCTGGTCATGTAGTTCTTGATCTATAGTACCCTTTAAGTACCTCAGTAGGTGTTTTGCTATAGCCCAATGTTGTTGCTTTGGTTCTGCTAGGTGTTGTGAGAGTTTACTACAACCCAGCTCAGGTCAGGTCTAGTACATGTCATAATATATATCAAGCTACCTACTATCTCTCTATATCCTGCTGAGTCAATAATTTCACCCTCATTGTCAAAGTGTAACTTTTGCTCACATGGTGGATCTCGGTTTGCATTCAGACATTCCGAATTTCGCCAATATCTTCTCTATGTGTCTGTTTTGAGTCATTTTGATCTCTCCCTTACTCTGTGTAAAATTGATACCCAGGAAGCGTTTAAGTGGACCCATATCTTTCATCTTAAACCTTCTCGTCAACATTTCTTTTACATCACTGAGTAAGGTGGTGTTACTCGCCGCTATGATTATGTCATCTACCCATATTAACAGAATCACTTTCTCCTTCTCAGATTCTCTGCTGTAGACACAATGATCAGCACCATTTTGTACAAAACCATTCTCTGTAAAGTGATCGTGCAATAATATGTTCCAGTTACATCCGGACTGTTTTAAACTATACAATGACTTATTGAGTTTACACACCAAGTGTTCTCCTGTTTTTGACTCGATTTCAAAACCTTCTTCTGGTAGTTCCATATATACCTCACAGTCTATTGGAGCATTGAGGTAAGCAGTCTTCACATCCATTTGGTGTAGGGTAAGATCCTCCTGTACTGCCACCTGCATTAATGCTCGAACAGAAGTCATATTGGCTGTTGGTGAAAAAGTCTCTTTATAGTCAATCCCTTCCACTTGACCATACCCCTTTGCAACGTATCTTGCTTTGCAAGTCTCATATCCATCAGGGCTCTCTTTCACTGCATATACCCATCGCCCTCCCACTGCTTGTTTGCCTCTTGGCAGTGGAGTCAGAGTGAAAGTGTCATTCTCTGTCAAAGAGTTCATCTCCTCGCGCATCGCATCAGCCCACATTTCTGACTTCTTAGAGTCCACAGCCTCTCTAAATGTTATAGGTACATCATAAGCTGCTCTGTAGAAATAATCTATATTTTCACATTGGTCATTACTACACTCGGCTTTACACTGGTACTCTAAGTAGTCTGGAGCTTTTCTTTGTCTCATAGGATACTTCCTGTCTCCCTGCTCTCTCTGAGTATTATCTGTCTTGGTCGGGCCTGCCTCAGCAATCTCCTAAACTTCAACATTTTCCAACTCGAACTTGATTGATTGAAGGTAGTCAACCAATCTTTGGTTGACTACCTTCGGTGGTGTTACTACATAACTCTCAATGTCGTCTCCCATGTCCCAACCTGTCTGAGTCTGGCTATCTGTGCTCCCTCTTGTGATAAATTTCACCAAATCTCGCCTATGTTTTAGGACTTTTCCTGTCTCAGGATAATACACGTTATATGCTGGACTATATTTATCATAGCCTACAAAGATCCCCTTTTCACACCTAGAATCCAGCTTCTTCTTATCCTGCTTGTATACGTAGCATTAAGAGCCGAATATGTGCATGTTACACAGGTTAGGTGTTTTTCCTGTGAAGGCACAGTAAGGCGTCTGCTCGAGCCTCTTACTGTAGCATCTATTGCGGATTTGAGCTACTGTTTGTACAGCATATGTCCATAATCGCTTTGGGAGATTACTCTCCAATTGCATACATCGCGTCATATCGAATAAGGTCCTCCACCCTCTTTCTGCAGTTCCATTCTGATGAGGTGAGTAGGGTGCACTCGTCTCGTGCCTTATCCTGTGACTCCTAAGTAAGGACTCGAACTCCTGTCCGGTAAACTCTGTACCGTTATCAGATCTAATGCACTTTGTCTTTCCATGTGGAGCTACATCTGCTATGAATTTTTCTGTGGCTTTTGTTGTGTCACTCTTTGCTTTGATAAAGTATGTGAAAATCATCCCGCTGTAATCATCAGTAAATGCTATCACATACCTGTATCCATTTTTATCTGCTGGTTCTATAGGACCGCATAAGTCTGTGTGTACTAGCCCTAGTACGGTTGTAGCTTTAGCGTCTGCCTGTCTGTTTCTGCTTTGTGTAAATTTGCCCTGTGTGCATATTTCACAGTTTTGATTTGACATGTCATTTTTCCCTTTTATCGACATCCCTTTAACCACCTTTTCTAATTTTGCGACATCATCAAAATAACAACGACCAAGTATCCTATGCCAGGTTTGAATGTCATGACAACCATACACTTCATCGACATTTTCATCTTCTACTGTGCTAAGGTAATACAGCCTACCACACACATCCATTTTGAACTTGGTACCACTGTTGTTGACCAGCCAGTCATCACCGTCCCTGAAGTGTATCTCGGGTTGGGATGTAGAGTGCTCACCTGAGCCTCGTTTTCACCCGGCGTCCCTTGCTGTCCAGCAAGTAGACTTCGGCGTCTCCTCTCATCTTCGCCATCCCGCTCACCTTTGTTCCGTCGGCAAGCTCAATCATGTGATCCTTGGGTCTGAAGCTCTTGTCAACTGTTTTGAACTTTGTGGCGTCATTGATCATGTGCGATGTGGCGCCGCAGTAAACCCTGAGACCTTTCTTGTTCCTTCTTTGTGTAGTACAGTCACATAGCTTGAAGAAACTCTCTGTCTCTGTCTCTGTCTCTGTCTCTGTCTCTGTCTCTCCGTCAGCTTTCTTCATCTGGTCAAGGCCTCGGCCTTGTCCTCGACCGCGCCCCCTTCCTCGCTGTGGTGTGTCCCATCTTCGTTCCTCTCTTCTCGTCTGAGATTCTTCTTCTGGACATGTCCTGGCCATGTGTCAGAACATCCATCTTCGACAATCGTTTCTTCAACTATGTTCTTCTTCTTCTCCTCTTTCTTCCGTAGCTCCCTCTCATCCTTTTCCTTTTTCTCCCGTTTTTCCTTTTCACGCTCCTCCTTTTGTTTTTGGGCATCTTCTTTCTTTTTCTCTTTGGCAGCTTTGGCCTCTTCCCTCTGTCGTTCCTTCTCCTTACGCTGCTGAAGCCTCTCCTCCTGTTCTGGTAAGTTCTTCAGTGAGCGTCTTTTAACAGCCTTCTGGTCTGCCAGGATCCTGGGTGTGGTCTTTGACTCTAAAGGTTTAGCGTTGGGCTTGTGGCCCTGTTCATCTTTGTCTTCATTGCTGTCTATAATTTTGCAGTCCGAAGCACAAGTTTCATCGGTGTTGTCACTTTTGCTGGATTTTCCAACAGAGGACCTTTTGTCTTTGCAATGTTTGTCTTCAATGGACATTTCCTTTACTTCTTTGCACGAGTTTTCACTTAAATCAGTATTGCACTGAGCAATCAGCATGTCATGCAGGCTATGCACTGAAGTTCTGTTGACTGTATGAGACTGAATGACATTGTTGGTCCCTGTTCCTAATGGGCCATTCACCACCCATCCAAGCAGTGTTCTCATTGCATATGGGCCGTCTCCTTCGCTATTTATGATTTGCCAGGGCTCAATTGCTTTGGGTGCATTTGTGCCTATCAACAAGTCGATGCCTGCGCCAATTGTGGAAATTTGAACATCTTTAAAGTGAACGCAAACAAAACTGTGGCGTTAACCAATCAGATTTGGAGTTGGCTACTACGGGCCTTCTAGCAGGCGTAGGATAACGTCAGCACATGGACGTCTTTTGATTGGATACGCACTATTGAGAGGCAGAGCTATGCAGAGCTAACAAACTGAACTTGAACGAGCTGATTTGTGTAGATTTCTACAAGGACAAGCTTTTTCTTTTCAACCCACATTGGCTGAAGGAGGAGAAGAGTTCGATTTGGTCGCAGATATAATTACAACGCCATTTTCAAGACAAACTTTTCAAGAAAAGCTAGGGGGGGGGGTCGCATGTTGTGACACGATCACAGCGGCTTATGCGGACAGATTAATTTATTTTGGACTTTGAACTCTGAGAGGGGTTAAATGAAGATGTCTAATGAACGGCTGTCATGATAAAATATAAACTTAATAAAGTTTATTTTTCCTCCACAGTGTTGGTGGTTTGTTTATTGCTCTCTCTCTTATATATTTCCCAGCAAATCATATTGAAATCATTGATGATTGCATTCTACAGTCAGTCAGGCACGCGATGCCGAACGTGAAGGGAGTGAAAGTGAGAGGTGACAGTGGGGTCCTTCAGCTAATGACTCAATAACACACAGAGAGGCACGGGACCCTACCTGCTGCGTGCTGTCGAAGAATCACCTCTCCGCTGTGTGACAAAGTAAACGAACCAGACCAATCCAGCGTCCCATCACATCACATCACCTGGCACACATCCACTGCACAACTGCACAAAGGGCTCCTGGAACATTTTATGTTTATTAGTCATCACAACCCAGACTCATATATTCCAAGCTGCTGCAGTTTGGCATAAACACTTTTCTTCCTAACCTGGGTCACATTACGCAGAGGTACGTAGGAGGGCCAATGATGCAGAAGTCACTGCAGCGCCCACTCAGCTGCCTTCATCTGGGCCTTCGCTTTCCCCGGCCTAATACAGCTTCTCTGAGTCGCTGTGGTACATTTCTAAAAAAACGACTTGTTCAACCTCCACATCATCCCGTCACAACATTTCGCATTCTTTTGAACAAATTGCTAATGCTTTGTCAATGCTCTTGCAAACGATCACGAAGGTACAACTGTCTGCTGTTTCCTACATTAGATAGATAGATAGATAGATAGATAGATAGATAGATAGATAGATAGATAGATAGATAGATAGATAGATAGATAGATAGATAGATAGATAGATAGATAGATAGATAGATAGATAGATAGATAGATAGACGCCCAGACGAGCTGATTCATCTGTCCTGCTTCATCCGGACACAAGAGGCGCCTCAGCGGGAGCGTGAGTCAGTTTCAGTCAGAGGAAACTAAGGGAAACTATTTAGTGAATTTCAGTCGAATTCAGAGTTCTGACATTTGAAATCGAGAATTTCTTTCTGCAACCAGAGTGTCGAAACTGCAGATCAGCAGCACGTCGCGCTCACTGTGCAAGTGTAAGGTCAAATTGCTTCACTGTGTTTTGCAACAAAAAAAAAATGCCCAATGTTGCAATTTCTCAAGAATCAGTTTGTAACTTTTGTTGGAATCCAAACCCAAAGACAAAGAGCAGCAGCAGGGTGGAGACACAAGGGGACAGTGTTCAGCTATCCACCATCTTATACCTAAAACAGGGGTGTCAAACTCATTTTAGTTTGGGGCCACATTCGGCCCAATTTAGATTCAAGTGGGCTGGATTAGTAAAATCATAGCATAATAACCTATGAATGGATGTAAATGGACAACTTCCCTTTGTTTTAGTGCAAAAAAGTACAGGTTCATGTTGCAAATGTACTTTTATTTAACTATCTTTTTACAAAACATATTATGAACAACCTGAAATTTCTTAATACAGTGGTTCCCAAACTTTTTCTGCAGGCCCCCCGTCTGTAGATAAGAATATTTTCGCCCCCAAACACACACACACACACACACACACACCTTTAGGCTCCAAACTCCACTGGAATTTTAAACATTGTAATTTATAAAACTGCAACTTATTATTTAACAAAATAAGTAAGGTGTAAATCACCTTTACAGGGGAATTATGAAAAGTCCAACTGTGTAATACTGTGTAACCTAATTTCTAAATTAAGCTATTCTTTGCAAAAAAGAAGAGAAGAACAGCTGCTCCGACCTATATTTTGTGTTTATTGAGGCTCACATAGATAGGATGTGGCAAAGGAAGGAGTGTGGCCATAGCTCTCCTACCCAGCAGCAGGTAATCGGATTTATTTTACAAAAATAGAGATAATACAAAACAATTAAGGTCATCATCCGTTCAGTCTACCAATAAATAAATAGCGAGCATGAAGATGAACATAACATAAATGAGAAGGACTGTACAACAGAAAAGGCAAGAAAGACTTATACAAGCGACATACATACTGTATAATGTAGACATGGGAGTCCCTGAATCAAAATTAAAAACCCAAACTGCGCAGCTTTAACCAGAAGAGCCTTAACTTAAAACTGTTGTCCTCATGTCTGGACATTTTTCGGCACCCACTTTGGGTCATTAATAAAAACATAGCAGACAGGAAGAAACGTCTTCACTTTTTCTTCATACTTATTAGGTCCCACTGATCCCAGACAGCAATGAGAAATTAAAAATGCATATAAAATAATCTGTCATCCCTGCCGTATCCGTATCCTCACTCCCAGCTTTGAGGCACCTGTTTAAACTCTCTTCATATCATGTGCGCACCAAGACATTCCAGTAGGGTTCGTCTGTTAAGATCTGCTTGGTGCTGCTCACCTGTACGAACAGAGCGTCGCCTTTGTACAGGTAGAACACGCCGCCCAGGTAGCTGGTGGACCGGACCACCGCGTTCACTTGTCGGTTCTCCCTGGAGAATTTCCGGCCCTCCAGCAGCGTGAGGTTTTTCTTGCTGTACAGTGGAGAAGCTACTTGGACCGAGTGAGTAAACGCAGTGCCGAAGTATACCTTGGAGTACACGTAGTAGTAGCCCTCTTCCTCAACGTAAAGCCTCCTGTGCCTGTAGTTCATGTGGCATAGGAGAGGATCTGCCATTGTGCTCCACGCCATGATGTTGTCCATGAACTGCATCTTGTCCGCCTGGAAAGAGCAAGAAAAAGCAGAAGTTGATTGTTTTGTTTACACGGTGCTCTCCACAGTGTGCCAAAGAAACCACTTCCAGTGTCTCTCACCTGTCAGGTGTGCCACCGGTTTAGAGGGGAGAAGAGTGTCTCCATTTCTCTTCGCGAGACTCGGGGGACCGTCTCCATCTGTGTAGGGAGCGCACACATGAAGCGCCAACAGAAGCCACTGAGCTAATTTTTTGTAAAGGAGCAAAAAAGTGTCGAGACCTACCTGAGGCGAGATTGGCGGGTGTTTGCAAATCAGCCTGTGTAAAAAGACAGGGAGAGGAGGTCGATTGATTTAATGGTACTTTTCAAAAACATTTTTAAAAACCATACTGCTGACACACATTGGGTTCTAGACCGGCTAAAACCTTTTCCATGACTCTGTGGTTGGACTAGTTCAAAGCCACAATGCTGGGTAGTAGCCATGGCGACGGTTGATGTGTGATGTTCAGTGATGTTCAGGTGGAATGCTGGATCCGTCAAATCAGACTGGAACACAGTCAATGGGCAGGGACACTTTTAATACTTCCACTCTAAGGACTACATCGCTCGCTCGCTCGCTCGGGCTCATATGTCAGAGGGAAACTGTGATGTTTACGCAGGTCTGATGTTCTAACTTAGGGGGTCACTCTTGCTTTGAACGTCTTTCTGCAGGCCTGTGTCTCTGTTTGATCACAGTTTAGCTACAGGAAATAGACCACTTCCTTTTCTCCGCCATCTTCCTCTTCATGTTGGTGTCAGTGTCAGCCCGAGTAAGTCCCGCCTGCCCGCCATTCGCTCAGCTCGCCAAAAGCTGAATCATAACGTCCCCAAAAGCCCCTGACCCACCCGCATCCTGGAACATGACGCCTCGGCCCGCGGTCGCCTCTGAAAGGGGCCGGACTAAAACTTACATCTCTATCTTTGATTCTCTTGCCCCAGAATTAGTAGAAATGCACAGCAGTCACACAAATTTCACCAGTCAGTCAGTTTCTGTCGTCATTCAGATGATGAGGCAGATTTGTTGTACGTGCGTTAAGTTTTTCACTTATGCCGCCAACAGTTTTAGTTTTTGAACGTCATAATGTAAATGACACTAATCGCTGCAGGAGATTGAGTCTAATTTACAGCCTCTAATATTTTAGTATATTTCAATTATCTTAACACAGTTTCACTGAATGAATGAATATCGACATCAAATCATACAATTAAGAAAATAACACATGTCTATCCATTTAGCTCTCTAGCTCTAGCTCTCTAGAATGCAAGATCCTCGTGCCCTCCAGAGGCTGTGTGTGGTATTTTAGCCGTCTATGTCCTTCCTGGCCCAAGTTATGGCCCGTCCAAAATATGGAATATTTGATAATATTTGATTACGTTTTTCGAAAAAGTGACCAAAATTTTTATTTCTTCCAAACTCACATCAATGGATCCTCCTGCCCTCCAGAGACTATAGGTGAAATTTTAGCCCTCTAGCTCCTTCCTTGCCAAAGATATGGGCTGTCCAAAGTTTTCATTAGCTCTAGAATGTCAGTCACAGCATACAGACGGCACAGAAGTGTCCATTGATGTGAAGGTCAAATATCAGTGTTACTTGGACCAAACCTGTCCTTTTTTAAATAAAGCCCATACTTTGGCCTATGCACTCAATTCATAACTCAATGGTTATGAAACATATTGGGATTTTACTGAAGCATCCACTTCATTGCTTCATGGTTTGATCTTGAGTGGTCATAGTTAAAGAATCATGAATCAGTGGAAGCTAATTTCATTGTCAGGTGTTCCAGAATTCAACAAATAGTTAAGAAATGCTTGTATTTGGCTTTGAAGAAGGTTTACAAACCCTCTATTAGAAAGTGAAATGAGTGCTGGCTCTATTTGCAGCCGTTTCACAACGAAGTACAAGGCCGCTTGCCTTATAAAGACTGTTATTCATTGGACCAAATATTGGGTTAAGGGGTTCACTTTGGGGCATTTCTTGGGCTGGCTCCATTCTGCTTTGTAACAACATCCAGGTTACACACTTACGTCAAACTCTACCATGGTAGATAAGCGTTGTTAAAATTATAGAGAGGTGAGTAAAATCAGGCAAACTGACCTTATGACCTTTATGACATCACAAGGGATGTCCACAGGATGACCAACAGCCTGTTGGTGCTGAAAGCTCCAACATTGAAAACTGAAGGACTAAATGTGCTTCTTAACAGTGGTGTAAGTACAAATATTTCATTACACTGCTTAGGTACAATAAATGTTAAATTGTAATAGGAGAGAATACTAATAGAAGTAGTAGTTTGTCTTGACTCTGTTGTTCAAAGTATATTCTTAAGATCATCCCGATATGATCTTATTAACATGTGGGACTTTGTTGACTCATACGTGTGACTTTCAGTCTTCACATGAATTATGACAACCAGTGGTTCATTAGCAACCAAACTGTTCTTGTTATGTAAAGGTGGAAGTGAAAGTTTTATCCCATTAGATGATGATCCTTCATAGTTGTCCTTAGATATGTGCCTCTCTTACTCTCTTTGATGCCAGTTTACACATTGACCCTTCTTTGGCATGTTCCCCCCGCTGTACTGTATACATTTGACTGTGGGACCAAAATATCCAAACTCTTGTGAACAGAAGCATCTGTGTTGTGAGGACAGGACTTGAACTTGTTGATTCTGATAAACACTGCATTTTCCAGGGCTTTAATTGGTTCAAGATCTATTCCTGTCTGAGACGGAAGTGAAGGCTAAGTTAAGGTTATTTTGAAATAGTTTTCATCCATCTTAACTCTACCTTCAACAGTTGCCCACTGTTCTCTATTCCCAGGCTATGATTGGCTAACATGCTAGTGGGTGGATCAGGAGAAAAGCAAATATTGCCAGAGGGAATTGCCTGTACCTGTTTGACTGTTGTCTGCATACATTTGAGTTAAGGCGTGGGACAGACACCCTATGAGCTCTCCTTCTTTCCATCCTGCACCTCCTCCTCCTCCACTTCTATACGCAGCCATGAGGCCCTCTGTGGTGACATTTGTCATGGTGATATGTTGCGTGACGATGGCACAAGCAGATGTTACCGCGCAGAGAGACTTCTACCTGCCAAGGGTAAGAGGTGCATGCATGTGTGTGAGTGTTTCTTGTGAAGGATCCGGAGTGAGAACATGTCAGTGAGTGAGAACAGCTGCTCAGTGGGCCACCCAAAACAAACACAGGGCTTCTCTCATCATTGACAGTCAATTCTCCATTTGTTATGATTAATAATTTTGAGAATCCTCATTTTCCTCACTTGCACGAGGTTGAGAGAGGCCAGTTTGTCATTTCCCATGATGTATGTCATGAGAAAGAGAGACGCTTCTGTTGTTTAGAGATGGTGAGTTGGTGGGGGGCCAAATCTTTCCCAGCACCATTTCCCTTTTGTCCCAATGGGGTGATTATGACATATTTATCAAAATGTTACTTACAAATGATCCAACCTGAAATGATACATTAATCTCCAGAGAGAATTTTTGGGGAAAAAGTTTCCGTTCATTCTCCAAATTTTGAATCTATACAGATTTTATAAGGTATCTGGGAGATTTTATATAATGTTAACTTCTTCTTGAACATTCTGAATCGTCTCACAGACTAATCTAATAATCTAAACTGTAATCTAAATCCCTTTTATCTCGAGTTTCCTTCCAAGTAAATACTTCAGAGTAGCTAAATGATGTGATGTGTGAATACCACTAAAATGTTTTCTGTTAATCTGTTATGTAATCTGTGACTCAGAAATTCTAATCATTAATCTGACTATGATTACATTCAGATAATAGATTAGATAGCAAAAGTTAGAGAACATAACAAAACAGGAGAACCACTAAATGGTTAAACGTAAATTCAAGAATTAGTGACTCATCTGGATGGCAATGAATTCAAACCCATGACTAAACCGCAGAGCCTTCTGTCTGTGCAGGTAATTATTAGGATTGGAACATGCACCAACACTACCCACTTGTTTTCCCGCTGGCGCCTTTCGTGCAAAAACAGTTTGCACGCTTGGATCCCTAACGTGCTCTGCATAACACAAACATGTTACATAAATGAAAATTATCGACTTTGCCACTCATAAAAGCCTGTGTGAGCTAAACAGAGACATTAAATCAAATGTAGGTTGAGGGAATCATTCAATAAGTAAAACATTGTGTGTTGTGCGGGTGTTGCTTCTGTTTACATCCGTGAATGTATTTATGTGTGTGTGTGTGTCCAGTTTTTTGGGAAATGGTACCGTGTGGGCCTGGCCTACGACTCTCCAGCCTTTGTCCCCTACAGAGACAAGGTGAGGATCTCCATGGGCATCGTTGCAGCACAGCCACATGGCAACGTTAACCTCACTATGTGGGAGAGCGGGTAAGCATGTGTGTGTGTGTTTATGGGTGTGTGTGTGTGTGCTTGTGGCGGTTGGACTGGGTCATTATGGAGTCATGTATCGGCATGTACTGTGTGTCCAAGTGCAAGTTGCGTGACAAATGATGACACACAGCATTTCCTCTCCAGACCTACAGGTTGCATGAGAAAACAGTACCAGTACGAAAAGACCAATGTACCTGGACAGTTCACCTACTTCAGCACACGTAAGGGATTCTTTCTGGATTCAACGAGAAATCCATACAAGGATAACATACAATTACAAATCAGTGGTATATTAACAACAATGTTCAGTTAAAGATTGTGGTTGCCCAGTAATGTCACAGGGTTGGACTCAATAGCAAGCAAGTTGTGGTCTTAGCCTCTTGATCTTAGCCTCTATCTCCTCGGATGTGTCTGCTACTCATTTCTCAGTTGTGTTTCTCCCTCCAGGTCATCACAAGGTGAAGGACATCACAGTGGTGGAGACAAACTACACTGACTACGCTTTCGTTGTCAAAAACAAAGTTTTCAACAGGGAGTACACACAGATAGCACTTTACGGTGAGACACACACACACACACGTATCGTTGTATTTTTAATTTGATAGATTCTTTGAAGATGCTCGCCTACTTGTTTGTCTTTATTCTTATATCTATCCTCACTTTTGTCTTTAGGTCGTACTCAAAGGGTCAAACCAGACATTATTCAGAGGTTTAAAGCCTTAGCAACAAGCCTTGGTTTCCCCAGAGAGTCTATCCTGACACCGCCTCCTGCAGGTAGGGAGGGTGACGACATCACCTGCACATAAACACACACATAAGTATTTTATGCTGAAGACTAATTTTTTAAATTATTCCCAACAGAGAATTGCCCAGGATCTGGAGTCTAGGTGAGAATCTATTGAACTTAACAAATTATTGCTGTACAGTTGGTTCACTTATACCATGTAGATTAATATATTAGATTATCGAGGCATTATCTTCTGTTCTGACCTCAGAAGGATTTCATTCCACTTACTATGAAGTCCATTCACTCATTTGGCCCAGATAGACAATCAGTTGTTTACCTTTAAGACCTCTCTGGCTGTGGACATTTGAACTTGTCATCATTAATCATTGCTGCTTTCCATTTAGGTGTACCAGTGTCTGGACGTCATATGGAGCAGATCTGTCAAAGGGAATGACCTCTTATACCAGCAAGATTCATTCAGTGTATTACATTATTTTCACAATTGTGCCATTTCACATTGTTGACGTCATTATATAAACAGAGTTAACCTGTCCTGTCCTGTCCTGTGTGTGTATGTGTAGTTGTATCACAGTCACAAAGGGGTTTATCCTGATATGGGTGAAAAAGGAGGCTTCACTCTTTAACCCAGGTTCCTTATAATAAGATAAGGTGATAAGATAAGATAATTATTTTCAGATGTAAACATACACAACAATCTAGAGCAAGAATTAGCCTGTAAATAACAATAGGAAAAAATCTGATCAGATCAAAATCAGATTCCAACACTAGGAAGCGCTATAGAGACGTGACATTTCTTCACAAAGCGATCAAATTATGGATTCTTATTTGGATATAAGAAGGACTGCCGCAAAATGTGTACATGCTCGTTCATCCTTGGAGGAGATATGCATTTATTAGCTTATCTATGAGTTCATCGTGATGAACCTCTCACATCAAGTTTATATCCAAATATGAATGAACGCAGGTTTAAAAGCACAGCATTCAATGGAATGACTCCCTCTCATCTTTTCCCTAAAAGCGATCGGCAGTTACATTTTGACATTTATTGATTAGTTGTTTGTTTTATCTGACCAATTCTGAAGTCCAGTAGTGTTTCACTGCTGATTGGTTGGGCACTTAGATCATTAAACTAACAAACACACTATCACATGTACAATCAGAACTTTGCTCTCCTAGTTGTGTGTTGTTCAGGAGGTAGTGGGAGGGATTTTACCCCAAAACCCAGAAGTACAAAGTGTCAGCCTGACCAAGAAGGGCTGCGTTCCAACAAGCAGAACCTGGGCTCACTGATAGGATGCATCGTGCTCTTAGTCTGGTTTCTGTGCTGGTCCTGGGGTGGGTCTGGACCATGCAGGCGGTCCCAGTACTCACAGGACCTCAATACAACACAGCAGAGGACTTTGACCTGGGCCGGGTGAGTGGCTGAGGTCTCTGCTCCTGTCAGTGCCAATATCAATCGTTTCAATTATTTCCAACATATTTAAACATAATTAATTTGTGTTTCCTCTGTTTTACACACCATGAGCATGCCTGTCTCTCTTTTGCATTGATTTACTTTTGTAAATGTGTTCTTTTCTTCCAGACTTCCTCTTTTGAAATTATTTAATCCTTTAATCATTTAAGATATTTTAATAGATTACTCTCTGAAATGCGCAAATTCTTGATTGGTCAATCACAGCATTTAGGTATCGAGCCGCACAGCGACATGTAAAGTCTTAAGACGACAACATCATCACGAAGAATTCACAATTTAAGGTTTACTGTAAATAGACTAATTACAATAGCAATACATGATTCCTCTTCATCCTCGGTCTCTTTCTCAGTTCCTAGGTAAGTGGTACGAGGTGGCGGTGGTGTCCACTTGTCCTTATTACATGCAGGATCAGAGGAGGAACCCGGCCATTGCTGCACTGGAGCTGCAGCCTGGACCTTCTGAACGAGAAGCCAAGATGACAACCACTGTTCTTTGGTCAGACTCACAAAATCAATATAACTGCAACACACCTATGAATGTATGTTTATGTTTATGTCTGTGTGTGTGTTTATCTCTAGGGACAGAATCTGTAAGCAGACATTCAGACAGTACGGGTTGACTAACACTCCAGGACGATTTTTCTACTATTTTGCCAGTACGTTACTGAAGCTTCAGTCTTTTGTACTAAACTGTAGATTTCATTCTGATACACAGCATCACTATTTTCGATCTACCGTCATTTTGTGCCCAACTGTATTCACATAGGGTTTGAAGCTGACGTTGATTGCTTTGTGGTTGATACCAACTATGATGAGTATGCATTCATAATCCAGCTGAGCACAGAGAGACCCTCAGGTCTTCAGTCAACCACTGTGAAGCTGCACAGTGAGCAACCAGATTTAACCTTACTACATTTGTTTGCATGTGACATATCCTCTGATATATACAAGTAGGATTAGAAAATACAGTCTCTGACAGGTTCTGTCTTCATCAGGCCGATCCATGAATGTGTCGGCCTCCGTGCTGGAGGACTTTAAAGCAGTGGTTATACAGCAGGGAATGAATAAAGACACTGTCATCATGAAGCAAAACAAAGGTACAAACATGTGGGTGCACATTAAGGACGTCTAAGCATCACTCTCACCTATAAATCAGATAGTCATTCAGTTAGCTCTTGTCCTTACAATTTAGAATAAATTGTACAGATGAGTGAGATTAAAGAATTCTGTCCGTATGTAGAATAACAAGTGAAGCACAGAATAATGCAACAATATCATGAAATTATGTCCACAATACAACGATACAATCACTCATCAAGCCATCTCTGACCTCTGTCTCTGTCTCTCCAGGTGAGTGTGTTCCAGGTGAGCAGGTGAACACACTCCAGCTCCAGGTATAAACATTACATTCTCAGATTTTATCTCTGAAACTCAGTCTATATTAGAAAAATGAAAAAGAAGAATATAGATATTGTTTCAGTGAACATGAATATGCAATACACATCAACTGAGTGTTAAACCAATTTGTGTATTCACTGTTACAGGGTGAGAGCTCCTGAAGGCAAACTGAAGTGGAGGATGCCAATGGGACTGCAGCAAGCCCACAGAGACTTGCCAAACACAAATAAAACATTGCTGCACGTGAAACTTTGTCTCCTTCTCCTTCTTCGTCTCGTACACACACTTAAGAGCAGAGCGTCGGTGTCAAATCTGTAAACTGGTGCACTGCCATGTACTTGTTACTCATTAGTCTGTGAGCTCATGATTCCTTTTGATTGATTTGTTGATGCTGCTGTAAGTGTGAGGGCCAATGTTTAAGTAGTCAGCTGTTCAGGCCAGTCAGAACACACACACCCACACACACACATACACAGATGTGACAGATGTGAAGAGAGCGATAGAGAGAGGGAGATGGGACAGAACTTTGCTCTCTTACTTGTTTGTTTTCTGCTCGGCTGTGGGGGTGAGCGTTTGTTGGGGAGGTCAAAGCACACACACGCACACACACACACATCACAGGTCAATGCCCCTGTTCAACTTTTAAAAGGTTTCTAAGGAAGGTGACGCAAAGGGGGTGGCCTCTTCCTGGGATTCTGAGGCTCAGGAGCTCAAACAGCTCAGAGACGCTGGACAGACAGACTGATAGGATGCAGAAAGAAGTGTTTCTGGGTTCCCTGCTGGTGCTGGGGTGGGTCTGGGCCCTGCAGGGGCTCCCAGTGCTCCCAGAACCTCTCTACCCCACACAAGAGAACTTTGATCTGGCTCAGGTGAGTAGCTGACTTCTCAAATAGTCTTTAAATTGTAACTATGTATGTTAACTTTGCTGGATGTGCTGGACTGTTGCTAATAATTGCTAATAATTAAACATGGTCAACTTTATTGCTTTGTTCTTACATTATTTTTATTAATAAATGAGAACAGCATGCTTAAAGAGGCTGAACTATGTAAGATAATGAATAATATCCTGTCTTTCAGGATGTATTCACATGAAAGGGCAAAAGCGAAATTGTGTTTAGGTACAGAAAAGCATAATGGACGCTTTTCTTAAAGTGACAGGACAAAGAAACATTTCCTCTAGAGGCAGATGAGACCTTAAAATAGATCAAATCTAAATCTAAACTAGATCTCCTTCAGATAAGTATGGCTCATGTTTATATCTGTAGCCACATCAGTGTATTATTCATCAAATGTAAAGAAATAACATCTAAATATATAGAATATATAACATGAACATGAAAAAACATTTCCTTCTTACAGTTCATGGGGACTTGGCATGATGTCGCTGTCGCCACCTCCTGTCCTCACATGCAGCGCCACAGAGATTCAGCCATCGGCAAACTTACCCTGGAGACTGGAGACACTGCTGACAAGATCAAGATGACCAGAACTGCACTGATGTACACACACTATATCAAAAACTGACACATTTAACATTTAACACCATTGCACACTTACATTTCCTTTTATTTATTCAAGGTTTTTGTGTTACTTGCATGTTCCTGTGTGTGTGTGTGTGTGTGTGTGTGTGTGTGTGTGTGTGTGTGTGTGTGTGTGTGTGTGTGTGTGTGTGTGTGTGTGTGTGTGTGTGTGTGTGTGTGTGTGTGGGTATGTGTGTGTGTGTAGGCACGGGACATGCAGGGAGATGGAAGGTGTTTATGAGTTAACCGACACACCAGGACGAGTCTTCTACCACATTGAAAGTATATAAAGTCTCTTTCTGTCTCTCTCTGTCTCTCTCTCTGTCTGTCTCTCTCTGTCTCTCTCCCTTACAATCATTGTGTCCTTGTGTTCTTCCTCCTGCAGAGTGGGGGGCAGATGTGGATGCTTATGTGGTTCACACTAACTACATCGAGTACGCTGTGCTTATATTAAGCAAACAGAAATCCTCCGGGGACAAGAGCGTCTCTCTTAAGCTGTACAGTG
This sequence comes from Genypterus blacodes, assembly GCF_046128005.1. Taxonomy (NCBI): domain Eukaryota; kingdom Metazoa; phylum Chordata; class Actinopteri; order Ophidiiformes; family Ophidiidae; genus Genypterus; species Genypterus blacodes. The sequence continues at coordinate 205,169 of NW_027466992.1, read as the reverse complement.
AGTGGACACTCTACAGGATCATTACACTATCTAAGATATCAACGAGTATTAAGTATTGACACTGCTGTCAGGATTGTGTGCAACTTGATGGATTGACTGATTGGTTGGACGTGGATCAGGAAAGGATGATCTGATTGACTGCATGCTTGTAATTGTTTACTATCAATAAGTGGAGAAGGTATCAAGTCTTTCTGAGTCAAAGTTGACTCTTTCAGGTTGAGGCTGAAGTCATTGGAGTCGACTCTAAGTCAAGTGACTCCAATCCACACCTTTGGTTTGTCCCACTGCATGAAATGAAACTCTTCTCTGTAGGCCGGACAATGGATATCAGACCTGCCGTGCTGGATGACTTCAAAGCCCTGGTGAGACAGCAGGGAATGAGTGACACCAGCATTATCATTAAGAAGAACAAAGGTACGACACAAAGCAGCATAGGCGCACTTTCAAAACAAACAAATCAAAAAAAATCCAACTGAGGCATTCAGGAGTTTACACCAGAATGATGTCACATTCAACAAAGTTCTTCTTCTGTTCATTGTTGATCAGACACGTGGCTAAAACATCAAGAAAATTCCAGGTGATATATTTTTTGTTTTCTTCTCTCTTCAGGTGATTGTGTCCCTGGAGTGCAGGTGGAGGAACCTACAGTCCAACCAGACACTCAGGTATACTATCATGTCTTAGATTTTTTTAACAACTTTATGTTTGAAGAATTTCCTTTCCCTTTGACTGAATAGATTCTGCTTTATGATGGAATATTGGGAATGGCTGGATTTGGCTGGATTTGTGCCTCTGACTGAATCTGTGTATGGATTTGATACAGCGGTTTAGGAGGAACGTGGTGCCTTCTGTGGCTCCTATAGACGAGGAAGCTTCTGGTGATGAAACAAACCTGGTTTTGCGAAAACCAGGTGAGAGATCAGCTGAGTGTTTTCCTCACACACTGATTGATTACTGCATCGATAACTGTACATCCTGTTTCCCCTCTCCCTCGCTGCAGAGGACTGTCAAGTGGCAGCAGATCCAGGACCTTGTTTTGGACTCTTCCCCCGGTTCTTCTACAACTCAACCTCAATGAGTTGTGTGATGTTCAACTACGGAGGCTGTTTGGGCAACCAGAACAACTTTGTGACGGAGAGAGAGTGTCTGCAGAGCTGTCGCACTGAGGGTGAGGAGGGGAAATAACACATTCAGTTCAGAACTGGAGGAAGAATCTCGTCCTTCATTAGGTCTTAGAACACCTGATGTGTGTGTGTGTTTCCTCCCCAGCTGTGTGCCGTCTCCCCATGCTGGCCAAACCCTGCAAAGGCCAGCCGCCACTCTGGGCCTTTGACTCCTCCGTCGGCCTGTGTGTTCCCTACAAACAGGGCTTCTGTCAGACCAACGGCAACAAGTTCTACACCAAATCGGAGTGTGAGGAGTACTGCGGCGTGGTGAAGGACGGTGAGAGACAGATACAGAGACACAGACCAGATCCAACAGAGACGTGTTGTCTGTGTTTAACAGGGGGGGCGGGGTTTGTAATTTCAGACCTCCTGGCCGCAAACTGAGCATGTGAAGGAAACATCTCCACTGGCCTGAGCTCACCACCGCACGGACAAGCAAAGAACACTGAGTCTCACTTTTGTCTGACCACTCACAGGATGATGTCATGTTTCATCGCTAATAAAGCTTGCTTGTCACTCTGACTGACTGATGATGACGATAATGTGTTAGTGGTGACTTTCAGATTACAGATATCAACCAACAGAGGGCGACGTTGCTCCATTACATACATTTATCCACTTGCTACATTTACCTGCGTAGGCACAGCTGTGGTCTGTTATCACTCTTTTGTCTTGACTATTCTCTGTTCCGTTGCCTAGCTGCGGTCCCGCCTGCGTGACCCCTCTTTAAAGCATTACACACACACATACAGTTGTTGCTCACTGGGAGGGCCCTGCTACTGGTAGCTTTTGCATTCACACATATATGTACATCTATATAAATCCCACACCCTGCAGAGACAACAAGTCTTAAAAATGTCTTGCATCCTTGGATTGTTGGGTTTTGATGGACAGAATAGTGGAGCTTCATGTCAAGGAAGTGGTCCAACATTACATCTACACTTGCCCCCATGTTTCATGTTCGACTGAGCTCATTCTGGCACTCAGCATGGCTCATAAACACAGAAAACAAATGTCAAAGGTTTTTGACAAGTTTTGCAATGTTTGTTTTTCTCCAATAATCCTCAATCCATACACTATTGAACTGGAGACGAATAGGATTTGACATAGTCGTAAAAATCAAAGATGGATGTTGTTTTATTTACTAGGGTGGGATGAAACCATTTTTTACCATTCGTAATCTAACACGGCGAAGAAAAATTGTGTGTTGCCAAATTGCCGGCAGTCAATTGCTAGTGTGAACCGGGCTATACTGTTTGTGACTTGACCCCTGCCGAACCCCTGAGAATGACTCACCGAACCCCTGGGGTTCGATCGAACCCAGGTTAAGAACCACTGACCTAGAGGTATTACCAGGAATTGGAGTGCTGTCAAAGCAGTGGATGAAATAGAAAAAAAGGAGATATGAAATACAAAACTAGAGAAAATAAGTAAGAAAACACTGGAGAGATCTCTCTCTCTCTCCGTCTCTCTCCCCCTCTCTCCCTCTCTCCCTCTCCCTCTCCCTCTCCCTCTCCCTCTCCCTCTCTCTCTCTCTCTCTCTCACTCTCTCTCCCTCTCTCTCTCTCTCTCTCTCTCTCTCTCTCTCTCTCTCTCAGACCTGGGTAAGGAGCCAGGCTTCCTGCTCTTAGTTCCCAGAGTTCCCGGCTGCTGGCAGGAGAATGCTGGGAATATCCGGAGAGGAAGGGGAAGTGACATCACAGCGGTGACCTTCCGTGCCAGGCCATATCACCTGGTTCTGCCTGGAGGAGATACACCAAACAAGCACACACACACAGGGAGGGAGAGGGGGGGCGAGAAAAAAAAAAAGAGAGAGAGAGAGAGAGAGCGAGAGAGAGAGAGAGAGAGAGAGAGAGCACATGCACTCTCATACACTGTAAAACCTTGTTGACACACGTTGGCAATCTACAAGTTAAAGTTTGCTCTCCGAGAGAAGAGAGAAAGGAAAACATGTTAGCAAGTTCCCATGGAAATACTCTGAGCTGCTGGCTCTGAGACTGAGAGGAGAGGAGAGGAGGAGAGAGGAGACATGAAACAAGGGAATCCATGTCCTTGGCAGCACACACACACACACACACACACACACACACACACACACACTGAACAGAGTTTGGCCCTCACATGCAGAACAAAGTGAAGCGTCTGCAGATGACAGCTGGACCTGCACTCAGTGAACATATGGAGCCGGAGTGGAGATATTTTTTACGTCTGCTTGATCTCAGATGCAGCCACATTCTTGGAGTGCAGAGGCTGGAAACAGATACACACGCAACTCCACCTCCACACACACACACACAGACACAGACACAAAGTGTACGTGCCCCAGGGGAAAACAGAAGAAGAGGAGGCAGAGAGGAGGACGGGATGAAGGCAGGGAAAGGAAAGAGATGGAGGGTGAGACGGAGCGATGCGTGTTAGGGCAGAAGGGGGGCGTAAAGGACAAAGAGAAGGAGGCAAGGAGAGAGAGAGAGGGAGAGAGAGGGAAAGAGCGACAGAAGGTGCTGAAGGAGGAGGGGTGAGCTGCAGCTTGGTGAGGAGAGAGAAAGAGAGAGAGAGAGAGAGAGAGAGAGAGAGAGAGAGAAACGTCATTATACAGGATGACAAAAGAAGAGGGGATCCTCTGGTCAGCTGCTGCTCCTGCTATTGTCCTACAGCCCCACCCCCCCCAACACAACCACACACACACACACACACACTCTCTCTCATCACTTCTCCTCTTCTTCAAGTTCAACTCTGATGGCCAACCAACTGGGCTCTTCCCTCACATCTACAAACCCCCACACAGATCTAACAGATGTTCACTTCCCCCCAAAAATGACAGAATTTCAGAAATCTCCTCGATTCGGCGATTGAAAGACGAGTCAAAGAAACCTCAACCTACCTCTACCTGCCTCAAACTGCCTCATTTCAAGCATTCTGACCTTGATTTAACCTCATTTTCAGAGAGAGGGGGGGGGGGGGGATAGGGACATTTTCCTATACTGTTTTGTATGTTGAAGAATATTTTGAGATTATTGAGAGATTCGTTTCACAGTAATCCTGTTTTTTAAATATGTAACCGTACCTTTCAGACTCAAAGGGCCTCAGCAGCTTAACAGTTATGATTCTCTTTCAACAAGTAGCTCTCATCACAAAAGGCTTGTAATGAAACAGGATTCATCTCAATCTCAAAATGCTTCACACATTTTAAAGACATTTGGTGTAAACTTAAGTTAAGCCAAAGGTCAAAGGTCAAGGAAGGATTTGTTTGTATAGGAATCCTGGTCCAGGAGGATCTAAAGAAGTATTTTTTGTATTTCCTTATGAACTGATTCACTTTCACTGTGCGTGCGTGCGTGCGTGCGTGCGTGCGTGCGTGCGTGCGTGCGTGCGTGCGTGCGTGCGTGCGTGCGTGCGTGCGTGCGTGCGTGCGTGCGTGCGTGCGCGTGTAGATGCACTAATTCAGATTAAAGATGCTAAAATCCCAACATTCTGACGAGGAGGCAGAAGTTTGCTCTCTACTTCAGGAACTCGTTCCAATGCAGTGACTGATTACTTGTAATGAGTCATTTCTGTTTGTTGTTTTTTTAAGTGCAGTGTTTTATAAGAATTAAGGATTGTCGCTCTGGAGGAGGCAATAAATTCAGCCAGCAAATAGAAGCGGCTATGAATAAAGCTCCTTTCTTCCCTTTGTGAGCGAGCGGCGTATGTATGCGCCTCACGTACACGCCAAAGGTGCTGAGCTCGGCATTATCATTTATCTGCCTCCCTGCTGCTTTTTCACTGACTCGCCCGTAGACTCAGCAATACTGTGTGTGTGTGTGTGTGTTTGTGTGTGTGTGTGTGTGTGTGTTAGTGTGTGTTAGTGTGTGTGTGTGTGTGTGTGTGTGTGTGTGTGTGTGTGTGTGTGTGTGTGTGTGTGTGTGTGTGTTCATCTGAAAGTATTTATTTGTCTCCATTGGAGCGTTTCTTAATGTTTGTTTGTGGGTTTTCTGCATGTGTGTCTTCAATTCCAGCAAGACCAAACATCACTTGACCCTCTGACCAAACCTGCTCTCTCTCTCTCTCTCTCTCTCTCTCTCTCTCTCTCTCTCTCTCTCTCTCTGTCTCTCCGCACAGTGTGTGACGCTCTCACTCATTCTGCTTTGTTGTGACCTTTCTGTGACATACACACACACACACTGAGAGAGAGGGAGGCTATGACCACTTGGTGACACTAGCAGACAGACAGACACAATAGGAGACCCGGCACATTCCATTCCCCAGGTGGCATAAGAGCCTCAACCGGATCAATGGACCTAATGGGCTCCAAACCAATGGCCAATGATCATTAACCCCTGACGAGTGTGAGGTCCTCATAACCCCGGCCAGACTATTGTGTGTGTGACGAGTGTGTGTCCGTATACAGACTATTGTGGAGCTGTTTAACTGCGGGATGAGAGGGGTCTAACTTAGGCAACAGGTTCTCAGAGGGCCTGAACGTGTGAGACCTGAGGAAACTGGGAAAATGGAAATTGTGTGTGCCAGAAAATGACATCTAATGCAGAAAAGCTGTCTTGTCCATTTGATTTGCAATTGCATTAGTGGTAAATAACACATTAGTGTTGTAAATCGTGTAATGGGTCTATATATGTTGTGTACTAAATATTCCTACATGTGTAAATTGCATGTGAAAGTAAGTCTCATATGCAAATGAAGAATTCCTATTTAAATTGGAACCTTTTCATTGATTGATCCAATGGTATACAGTATTTTTAATATGAATGGGCACATGTATGTAAAGACAGATCGGTAGGGGGGGCGGTCCCTATATGTATGACCATATGTAACACATACAGTATATAGAAAGAGAGAAAGGGCCTTTACAATCTTCCTCCCATCTGCTGCTGCTGCTGCTGCTGCTTCCTTCCACCAGATCCCCTCTTTTCCTCACTTCACCCCCCGAGGAGGAGCTCCCTCATCCGCCAAAACTCGATCCCTCATTCTCCTCCAGGCCTCCACTCCAATTCCCCCATGTGTGTGTGTGTGTGTGTGTGTCAGGAGTTGGTGGTGGGAGGACAATGGGCAGTAAGGGGGCCGGCTGAATGGGACCATTGAGTCTGCTCAGCCAAACAGAAAAGCATCTCCCATCTCACTTCAAACCCCACAGTTTCACTCCGTACAACCAGGCCTTTATTCTCCATAATTACTCTCTGACACACACGTGCACGCGGCGCACACACACTCACACATACACGCACAAATGCAATAACATAATCAGTTTATATAGAATAATCCCTGATCACTGATGTCATCACAGTGTCTGACTGAGACAAAGAGGAAAACCTTTAGAGTTTAAAGTCACAGTTACACCTTTAACACCTTAAATGCCTGTTTGTATTACTGTAAAGTGACTGGTTGATTGATAGAGTCAAAGTAAAGTCATTATGGGATGGTAGATTCTATTTCAGGCCTGCAGAGACGTGATTTCTTCCTCACTTCTATCTTTAATGTACAGGTTTGCTCACTGTAGCTTTTTAAAGTTTAAAACGTTTACAAAACGACGTCAGCCTCTGAGTTTGTTTAATCAGAAAACAAATGGCAACAATTTTGTGAGGCAACAGCTGTGGAACAATGTGCATTAAGAACCTAATTCACTGTAAATCCTTGAACAGAATGTATTATCATAAACACCTGTCACACACACACACACACACACAAGCGCGGCGGGCCGTATCACACACAGGATTTGTAAGCGTTACACTGGGCCATTTAAAGTCCACCGAGCTCGTTAGCCTACATCCAGCCTGCTCTTTGTGTGCCACACACACTAAATCATTGTGTAGGGGGATAATCCATACGTACACACACCATCATGCAACGTATAAGGACAGTTTAAGTATGAATGCATGAGAAGATAGATAGATGGATGGATGATAGATGATAGATGGCTGGGAAGATACACACACACACACACACACACACACTTGTTTGGCAGATCTGGTGGGGCGGGGGCACAGTGTCATGACCCTCATCCAGCTGGACTCTGTGTGTGTGTTTTCATGTGTCTATCTATCTATCTATCTATCTATCTCTCTCTCTCTCTCTCTCTCTCTCTCTCTATCTCTCTCTCTCTCTCTCTTTCCCTCTCTCTCTCTCTCTCTCTCTCTCTCTCTCTCTCTCTCTCTCTATCTATCTATCATGCATTTACCAATATAAACAAACCCAAATCCCTCCACAGCCTCCACCCCCACTCTGCCTCTCTGTGTTGGAATGGCATGGCATCACACACACACACACACACACACGCACGCACACACACACACACACACACACACACACACACACACACACACACACACACACACACTCACACACACACACACACACACACACACAAACACACACACACAAAGGAAAAGGTGAAACAAAGGGTGCAAGCAGCAAGAGATGTGTGTGTGTGTGTGTGTGTGTTGGGGGGGGGGAGGGTGTCTCGTGGCTTGATGCTCCATATGGGCACCCCACCCCCTGCTCTCCATGCCCCCACACCCCCACCCCCCCTCCCTCCAGGCAGATGTCATATGGGACATCCCTCCCCAGTGGGGCACAGGGTCACACACTGCACAGAGAGAGAGAGGGAGAGAGAGAGTAAGGGAGAGAACTTCCTGCCAACAACCCCCCCCCCCCCCCCCAACCCCACCCCACCCCCAAAACACATGGCGCGCACACACACACACACACACACACACTGCAAGCAATGTACACCCCATAAAGCTCACAAACATGCCAGCACAGCACAGAGCATCAGGCAGAAGCATCACTGTCAACTTTACTCTTCATCAAATATATTCACTTCCAATAATGTGGGACACATGAAGAGTAGAATCTAATATCTATAAATACAAACACTCATTGATCTGCAAAGAATGGACATTTCCAATAAAGGGTGAGGTGAAGTTTACCTGCTTTTATTTACTGCAGTAAAAGCTTTTATTTTGTAGTATTTTCTGCTGGATATCAGAGGGGAAAAAACAACATTCACCTGATGACAATATTGCTGATGTCAGCTATAATTTTTGAAGTGTAGACGTCCCTCTGGAAAGGAACATCCAATCAGCTGATCAGACAGCTTCAGATCAATCAATCTTTTCATTCATTCTCCCTCATTTTGAAGATTTAACACCATTTACCATTACCAAGGTTTTTGTGTTTCTTGCGTGTGTGTGTGTGTGTGTGTGTGTGTGTGTGTGTGTGTGTGTGTGTGTGTGTGTGTGTGTGTGTGTGTGTGTGTGCATGCACGGGGAGATGCAACCAGGCTGGAGGACAGGTGTCAGTTGTGTGTGTGGAGGTATGGGCTGCAGTCCCAAACAAAGCAGGGGAATGGTCTCTCACTCACTCACACACACACACACACACACACACACACACACACACACACACACACACACAGTGTATTGAGTCCTGAATGGCTGTGCCTGCAGGGCAGGAGTAAGGTTACTTTACATACTGCACTTACAGCTCCCTTTACCACTGGGGTATAAAATGGATTTGAATGAGAAAGAGGGGAACAGAGGGGAGGAGGGGGGAGGCAGAGAGGGGGAGGAGGAGAGTGGGGGGGTCTCCCTTTGTGTAACAGGAGGTCTGCTGCTGCTCTGGCATGGCTATGGAGATTGAGGAGCGGGGTCACTCTCTGCTCTCCTTTTTACTATAGGCTGGCTGCTCTGTCTCTCCTCTTCATCCCTCCTCCCTCCATCCATCCCTTCCTCCCTATTAGCATAGCAGCTGCCTGATGCAGGGCGTAGGGTGGGGAATGGCCAGGTTGCTGTGTGCATATGTGTGTGTGAGGGTGTTTTGTGGAGTGGGGAGGGTGTGTGTGTGTGTGGAAAGGGGGTGGGGGGGTCCAGTCAATGGCAGTCCGTCTGGCTGGTGAATAGCAGCTAAAGCAGGCCCCCACGGGCGAGACAAAGGAGTGGTGAGGGAGGGGATGGGGTCGGGGTGGGGCGAGAGGAGGGAGGGGTGGAAGAATGAGGCAGTGAATGGAGCGCCTTGTCACCAGCGCTGTGGAAAAAACACAGAATGAACTGGAAGAATGAAAGAAAAGTTCAAAAAGGAGCGGAGGGCAAGAAAAAGACCGGCCTGGCCACCTGTCTCTCTCTCTCTCTCTCTCTCTCTCTCTCTCTCTCTCTCTCTCTCTCTCTCTCTTTTACTCCCAACCAGACTTTGGGGATGTGTGGGGGGATGCATGAGTGTGTTGGTTGTGTTTAGCGACAGACATGTTTTTGTTTTTCCAGAGAGACTGCGAGAACGTGCAGCATCAGCGGGATTTAAAACTCGCCGTCATCCAGCAGCATCACTGCATCGCCGCCGAGCAGTAAACAATCCAACTCTGGAGCCACAGTGAACGGAACTGTGGGAAAAACACCAGCACCTGTTAGGCAGAGACACATGTTTACACTGAGAGCCACAATGTCAAGCAGCAGCCAATTAAAACATCAGGAAACTGGGATCAACTGATGGCATAAATAACAACAATAAAGACAAAGTTGATACATAAAAACCCCAAAACATCAAGATATTATGTGAATAGAATTGAATGGTTTAAGGGGGAAGTCCTACTACGTGAACTCCAAATATCTCCAAACTACAAGAAAACCACATCAGTGACTAAGTTCAGATGTAAACTCTCCTGTGCTTCACTTACAGCAGCATTTGAAGTGAGAACGGGAAGCTTGGGGACTTTTTATAAGGAACATGCTGGAGGAAGTCCAGATCACTGAAGAGATGATGATGATTATTCATCCTTCTCCAGGCTCCAGCTGTTCTGGAGCCGAACCTCAGAAACATCATTTTCCCACAGGGATCAATACAGACTCCTGTTGTTATTGCACAAAGAGGAGGAATGATTACTGTACGTCACTTTGACAGATTTCAGAATTTCAGCCGTGACATATCGGTACACATGGAGGACAAAGAGAGAGAGAGACAGGAGAGGAGAGACGTGCATGTTCTCACAGATCTGGATAGAGGAAAGGGAGGGAGGTCCAACATGCGGTGCCAAGGACCAGGAGGAGAGAACATGTGTCCACACTGATGATTTGCTTTTTGCTTTGATGCTTTGTTTTTGTTTTGGTGATATTGCTGTTGAATGTAAAGGGACTCGAGCCAAAAGCTGCAGAACTGAAGGTCAAATCTCTGCAGAATTGTTTTTCGGTATGAAGCAGAGATCCAAACTTTGGACCTCAGCAGTCCTCACCCTGGCAGAGTGTGTGACTGAGTGTCCCAAACCCAATAAAGTTGTATTTTACACACATAACAAGACGCTTGGTTTGTTTTTGTCTCTTACAGGTCGTGCGTATCCGGACAAATGAGGCAGAAAGCAAGATATGAATATTTGATGAGGCGCTGGACAAAGAGCTTTTCAACGCACTGAGGCTGAGCTGCGACACGGAACCATAACACACACATCCAACAACAACTCCACTGACTCTCCTCCAAACACACACACAGCAGTAAATGACTGTGTATATTATTGTTCCCTGCCACTAAGGCATGAAAGCGACTCTCCTCGTACCATTCTTGATCTCAATTTCTCTCACAGTAAAAAACCGCTTCCAAAAATGCCTTGTGTTGTCTGGCTGACTTAGAGTATGAGGCTGCTTACAGGGCCAGACCAAGACGAGTGCACAGAGCCAAGGCACATGAAGAACCTATTAGGGGGCCTAGCAGCCAGCAGCAACCCTGGGAGGCCGGCCAACTCAGTGTGTGAACAATGGGAACCCAGCTCAACAAAAACATCCTGCAGAAGTGAGAGACTGGGAGGGAGGGAGGGAGGGAGGGAGGGAGAGAGGGAGGGAGGGAGGAAGGAAAGGAAGAGCGAGCAGCAAGCCAGCTCGCTCGCTGGGCCGCCACGGTATCAAAACACGCGGAGGGGCCTGGACTGGCTCTCTACACCGTCAAACTCGCATCTGACGGGTTCAGCTCTGGAAACTCAGAAAAGCGAATTGGACAGCTGCTGGAGCAAAAAACCCCGAACTCACCGCAGCCATGACCACATTCAAGATGCAAACCCCCAAAACTCCCAAAGCACCTAATAATTGTTCAAGCTCTTTCCATCCAACCAGCGAAGTGCAGAGCAATGCCGAAACCGCCGACACCCAGGCGGTGTCGCAACACGAACAGGTCTGACATGCGCACAGACGTATTGTCACGGCAGCTTTCCCACGGTCCTCACAGACGCACAGTCACAGTTTGCAACTCAGGGGCAAAGTATGAGCAGACGACGTGCAGCAGGCCAGCACAAGAGGTTTTACACCTGTGAGTCAAACAGAAACTCTGCAGCACAGAAACCAGTGAAAACGGTCGTATGCACGCCAGATTCAATCAAAACACAAGTTTGGTTTGCGGCACATTGGATCAGTGTGACTGTGGCTGCTTCATCTGTGGCTCCATGAAAGGAGGCTGGCATGATTCACATGGAGACATCTGCACAATCACACACACTTCAGTGAGCAACACAACCCATAAAGTGATACACATTGCAGTAGTAAGTGTGTTTGAGGAGTAGAGAGATGCAGTATAGGTGCTGGGGTTTGTAAAATGTAGCGAAACCAAGAGGATTCTGGGATAGAATGAAAGAAGTGAAGTGTGTGGAGAACCGTGCAGAGCTCAGGCTTTAATCATTGGAGAGAGAGAGTGTGTGTGTGTGTTTGGAAGTTTTGAGTGTGTGGGGGTAACATAAAACCAGCTCTCCCACAACACACACAGGGGAGGGGACCCTTCTTTAAACCGAGCCTATACCCACAATGCACCGGGGCTCTTTTATCCCGGCAGTGAAAGGATGAGGCCAGATGAATGACAAAGGGAGAGAATGGGGATCTGGGCTGGGCCCGGCGTAGAAGACAGAAAGAGAGAGAGAGAGAGAGAGAGAGAGAGAGAGAGAGAGAGAGAGAGAGAGAGAGAGAGAGAGAGAGAGAGAGAGAGAGAGAGAGAGAGAGAGAAGAGAGAGAGAGAGAGAGAGAGAGAGAGAGAGAGAGAGAGAGAGAGAGAGAGAGAGAGAGAGAGACTTTCTATGAAAAATTAAGAGGGGAGTGAGGAAGAAATGTATGCAAACACAGAGATTGGAGTTTAATGATTTCTTTACTGGCTTGTACACAAACGTACAAAAAATAATACAGCACTCATCTCCACATCGCACGTCATTATCACAGTGTTACAAACATTCAAAAATAAATCAAAAGAATATAAACAAAAAAAAAGAAAACCCAAAATCAATCAAAAAAGATGGAACATCTGCATCACTCATGAAATCAACCGTTTCCTCTCTCGCTTGAAATGAAGCAAGACCGGAAACACAACTTGGTCCAAAGAAGTCAGCACTTTTAAAAACAACAAGTCCTCTCACTCATGTACACCAATCCGGCGGCCGGCTCATTACGTCATAAATGTTATGACACCGGTGAGCCAAACAACCACACAACCGTGCAATTTTAATCATGTTACAATGATCTTACCATCAAATGTATTATTCCCCTTTCAAAAACAAACAGGAAGACAGCACTTCAGAAAAGAAAGTGCCCTGCGATATCATCATCATCTTTATCATCATCATCATCATCATCAGCGTCGATATATATATCCATATGTATATATACATACACCCAATCACAGAGATACACGCATCTTTGTCAGAAAAACATCACGTCTTTCCTCACAAAGTTAACACACACCCTTACGGACATCACCTGGAGCGTCTTTATACAATAGTATTTTGTTGTGTTTGTTTTTTTTTCTATTCAGAAAAAAATTAAATTGTTGACACATAAAAGCCAACTTTTCAACGACAGTCATCAGTGCAATATTCAAACCAAAAAAAAAGTCAAAAGAAAAATAACAAAACTCAAGTTTAAGACAAAGCGATGCATATTTCATTTTGTTGCTTGAAACCAATCGAGACCTGCGTGGGATGGATCAATCGCTTCAGTTCAATGTGGTCATTCCAGGTTTGTTAAGTGGGAAGTTCTCAGTCACTGGTTTCTGTGGCTGAGACACACACACACACACACAAACACACACACACACACACACACACAGCCACAAGGGATCTCATGACAAGCAATCACACACACATACGCAAAAGTACACAGACTTCAGTTTAAAAACACACACACACACTTGCAGCTTCTCATGAAATGACCCAGTGATGCTGTGAAGCTTTTACTCTATCTCTCTAACTGTTGGCCATTGAGCAGTAGGCTTTAAAAAAAAACAACATCAACAAAAACAAACAAAAACAAAAACACACAAGCAGCATTGATACAAATGTTAGGGTGCCATGACTTTCAAAATGCAGCAGGCCGAAAGTTTTCCAAACCAAATTCCTTTTCTTCCTTTATCCTTTTTTTCTGTGACATCCTGCAAACAGTCATGTGTTGTAATTAAGTCTTCATCATCCAACAGTATTAGGGTCCTGCTCAGTAGTAGTAACTATTCCAAAGCCTTGGCTCCTGCAGTTACCCCGTAGAAACACTGGGGGCGCACAAGGCTCCGCATTTTGTGCAATAAAACTCCCTGCGTTTACGACAAGTCATGTCATACGATTCCACTCAGGGACGAACGGAAAGAGAAACTTTCAAAACTACATGACCACAGATAGCGATGAAGAGAGCGAAGACTAAAGAATTATAGGGAAAACACGCAACAATGGCACTGTGTGTGTGAGTGTGCGAGAGAGAGAGAGAGAGAGAGAGAGCGAGAGAGCGAGAGAGCGAGAGAGAGAGAGAGAGCCACAGATTACCTTGCAGAAAAGGCAAAAATGATGCTATGCTTGTCAGAATTGGTTTGGTTGTAGTGTGAGATCATACTGTCCCAACCGAGGATACAGGAGGAGGTGACGATGACGAGGGCGTCTTCAGCGTGAAGTCCACCTGCCCGTTAAGGCTACACGTAGCAGAAACATACTGACAATCGGATGAATCACAGACAAGTCGCAGGCGTCTCTTACGGACTCCGGAGCAACTTGGCAGAGAGCGAGCGGTGAGGGAGCTGGAACACCTTGAGAATACTTTACAGTCGAGGTAGCTGGCAAAAGGAAACCAAACAAAGTCCTTGGGAGGGGTCAGAAAAGTCCTCTGGATGGGGTCAACGGGGTCAACGGAGGGGGTTTGTGGGGTGGTGAGGTGAGGAGGGGACAGTTTATACTACGAGTGTGAAGCAGCTTGAGTCACCCTAGATATTCTTAAACGTATAGATCTGTTTGTTTTTTTAAAGAAGAACCACAACATATTAAAAAAAATGCATCTTCTCAATGTACCTTCATAAATAAAATAAAAAACCCAGCCTGCTTTCACAGTGATGACCAGGATGTTAATAAAATACTGAAAGGAGATTATAAAGTGAATTCCAAATGCGACTTGATTTTCTTTCTTTTTTTGATACAAAGCAAAAGCAGCGGTTTTGTTGTTTTGTTTTTTTTAAAGTAACACAAACGACCACCGGGCAAAGCGGTCGCACTGGCCTGGAAACGATGGACGCCAGTGTGGCAAAGGTCTGCGGGCAAGTATAGGCAAGAGCGCGTTCGGCTATACTGTCTCTTTAACAAAAACAGAAAAGTAAAGCTATTGTGTACAGTACTTCACAAAAAAAATCAAATATCGTCAAAGTCAATCGTTCTTACATCATGATTACACGTCTCGGAAAGCGAATTGTATATAATGCCGCTCTTAAGTAGGAAATAAAAAAATCACAGAAATAACCAATTGGATTAAGGAAATGAGACCTGGTGGCCGACAGGGGGCGCCCCTTCTTCTCTTATTCGTGTTCTTCCCTTTTCAGATATTCCAGCATGCAGCCGTGTAGCATCAAGTGCTGTGTTTTCATATAAAATAACTTAAAAACAAAAACAAAAGAAGGGATCTTACAAGTGAACAACGAGGAGCGACAGGAGAGGAACGAACCAACTGGACTGAGGCTGCTGGGAGGGGGGGAGAGACAGAGGGACGACCCGGACCGGATCAGACCGGACCAGACTGGACCGGACCGTTTGCACTCAGGTGTCCAAACACACACACACACACACACACACACACGCAGGCAGGCACACACACGGACTGGCTTCTTGTTATACTGGACGAGACACACATCTAGTATAGACATTCAAGAGGAAAGCTTTAGTACCAACAAAACGGCCTTTTTTTGTCTTTTTGTTAAAGGTTCGCGTGGTGCGCCAGGTGCGTGTTTGGACGCTGGAGTGGAGGTCCACGTTTGGCTTTGACAGTCTGGGCAGATTGAGTACTTTTCCTTTTTATCTTTTCTTTTATAATTTGGCACAACTATATGGACAATGGCAGTGTTTTGTGACAGCCTGGCTTTCCCGTGTGATGTCATTTGTTTTTACTTTCTACTTGAAGATGTTTTGTTTTTTTGATTCTATCCTCTTTTTTCTTTTCTCTCTTTTTTTTTTTTTACCTGACAGCAGACACAGATCACCGGGCGCCAGAGGAGTACTTGGCCTTGGTGATGAGGTATAACACAATGTCTTGGTGGCCCCCGAAGGCGGCGATGTGTAAAGCGCTCCACCCTTCCCTGTTGGCGAGTCGGATGTCTGCGCCAAACTTTACCAGCAGCTTGACCAGCTCCAGGTTGCCGTCGATGACCGACTGGTGCAGAGCCGTCTGCCCCTCCGGCCCGAAGGAGTTGACGTTGAACTCGCAGTTTGTCATGTTCTGCAGCAGCGAGTGCAGCTCCTTGGTGTTTCCCTTCTTCACCGCCTCCTGGAAAACCCTCTGCGGCGCGGAGCACGTCGACACGTCCGCCTGGCTCATGGCTGCAGCTCGCTGGAGTGATGCGGGGGAAACGATAATCCTGCCTGCGCTCGAAGGCTGAGAACAACGATCGTCTTCTGCCTGTGGAGCGTCTCTGGTCTGGTAACAATGCCAAAGTTACACTGGATTACAACCAGCTATGAAGGCACTTAAAGGTACTAAACAGGAACAAAAGATCACTGTGTATATCCCAAAAAGGACAAGAGAGGAAATAACACACTTGGTGTGCAAAAATGTCAATATTTGAGAGATCCTAAAATCCCTAAAACATTAATGGTGCTTTCGAGCGATCCCGGGGTCTGTGGGTGCGTATCTCCTCTTCTGAGCCTCCGTAGCAGCAGCAGGTAGCCCCGAGCAGGGATGGAGAAGGCTTCAGATGGACAAAGTAGAAGTATGACCGCTGTCTCCGCGGGATCGCCCCCTCCGTGTTGGTGGATCCCCCGGTAGGTTTCCCTCGGTGAACGGTCCGACCTGTTTCCCGGCTACGCGTCCCTGCAAATGCCGCTGCACTCTCGGCCAGGGTGTCTGAGGGAGACAACAACAACATAAGACAAGAGAGTCCCGCAGCAGAGCAAAGACACACAGAGAGAGAGATAGAGAGACGCTGCATTCCGCCACATCCGAGAGAGAGAGAGAACCGGGGATCCGTGCGCGCACGTTTACGCACGGCCACACTGCCCGGTGTCTGCCCGCTACACACGTCTGGAGGAACCCGTAATCCGCCGCAGATTCGAGGGGACTTACCTGAGACAAGTGGACGGGTCGGTAGCGACGAGAACGTTAGAAATCCACCGTGTGTCCCCGGTCTGCGTCCTCCGCGCGGCCGTGTGAGTGTCTGTCCTGCGCTGCGCTCCGGGGGAAGATTTTACGCGTCCTTGATTTGCATGACAATACCTCTCCAAAGAATCAACTGTGGAGGAATGGGCGGCAACCAGGGGAGGTTATAGGCTGCCGGCTCGGCGAGGGGGAGGGACCAGAACCCTGGGAGAAATTCGGGGGGAAGGAGGCGTGGCTAAGGGTAAGGGAGCTCCAACGGTGCTGCAGAACTATTAAACAAGCAGGCTGCGGGGATATTACGGTGAGTTCTGTATTCGAGCCCCCGCGACCCCCGGGAGCGGACAGACAGCCGGAGGCGCCATTAAGCACCGGATCATTAGGGGGGGGGAAGGTGTGAAACCGAAAATAAAGTGAATCTTTCTACTCTGGACATCTCTGGCAGGGATGAGAGGTCTGGAGGAGCATCAGTGATCAGCTCATGCAAAGTGGAAAGGTTGTGGAGATATTGTAGAATAACCAAATTAATGAGTGAATCCGTGTTTAAAATGTGAAATTGAGCTTTAATTAAACTTCAATCTCACTCGGGACAGAAGTGCAGGATTCCAGACAGACACTCTTTACATTGGGAGCTATAAACTGGATTCATTTAACGGCCTGTTTGGCGCTCATGTGGGGATGAAAGGGTGTCGAGACTGACACACTAGCCAGGAGAGGGTGCGGTTCACGACTACGTGCTGCTGAGACGTTCATGGCCCAACTTTCTATGTGTGTGTGTGCGCGTGTATGTGAGAGAGAAAGAGACGGCGAAGGTCTCAATCACTAAAAGGAGGTGAAACATGCGGTTCTGTCTCATCAGGTTATTAAAGGACTGTAGATCTTCTATTTAAAGGGCATATGTCAAATCCCCAAAACTTGTACTGGTGTCACCTGGAATCAGCGTAAACTCACAATTTAGCGCATCCGGAACGCAAAGGAAACGCACACGTAAAAGTCACGTCCATTTGTCACGTTATTTAAAGCTTTTACTACCTGTACTAGTACCCCCACACACACACGCACGCACACGCACGCACACACACACACACACACACACACAGAGACACACACACACACACACACACACACACACACACACACACACATATATGCTGCAGTACAAGGACCGTAAACGCCTCGCCGCCTCCGCCACACCTCGCGGATGAGCGGCTGTTTAGAAGCATAAAGTGCGGATTTATTCCAGTTGTTTCAACGACTCGACCGCGGCACTTCAATAACAAAAGCACCGCGCTACTTCCTCTCTGCGAGTGAAAAGAGTGACGCTGTGCGCAGATTGACACGCCGCTCAGCTGCCCCCGCCACCGTGGGAACTGGGCGCCTGTGTGTGTGTGTGTGTGTGTGTGTGTGTGTGTGTGTGTGTGTGTGTGTGTGTGTGTGTAAGAGAGAGAGCAAAAGAATGTATGTGTGTGTGTGGGGAGGGGGACAGACAGACAGACAGACAGACAGACAGACAGACAGACAGACAGACAGACAGACAGACAGACAGACAGACAGACAGACAGACAGACAGACAGACAGACAGACAGACAGACAGACAGACAGACAGACAGACAAGACAAGACAAGACAAGACAAGACAAGACAAGACAAGACAGACTGTGCGTAAAAGGTAAGGTGGAGATGGACAGATAGGACCGTTTACTCCGTTTGGCCTCATCGCTGCTTATGGTTCAGTGTTTCCCACGCTGAGTTGTACATTTTGCGGCCGCCGGTGCTCGCATGCGTGCATGTGTGTGTGACCTCGAGAGCGTCGCAACACACACCTCATGTGATCAAAGCCACAACCTATATAATAGAAACAGGAGATTCATATCTGTGAATGCAACTGACTATGGAGTCCTGACTGTTCTGGCTCAGTGGCCTACATGTCAACACAGAGGAGACGCTGCTCTGCTGAGGCCTCAGAGGGGATCACAACATGGACTTGAACATATGGGGGTCTGGCTGTGTGCTAATTCGCCCTATGGCTCTGAATCTAAAGGTTAAAGGTCATAACTCAGTCTGTGTTGTTTTGTGAATCAGGTGCATTCATATGGAATCATCTCTGAGGTCATAACAGATGTGTCTCTATAACAACATATATACAACATTGCTCATCAACTCACACAGGCAAACACATTTCATTTGAGGATGAAGGAGGAACACTCATGCCAGAGGAAGAGTGATGCAGTCTGATTCTCCTGCTTGTGACTGCACGCCGTTGCAGCTTGTTTGTTCCTCTGCAGCTGGAGGCCACAGCTGCAGAGCTTCTGCCATCTGAAGGCTGGGAGACCAAGACTGAAACAAAGAGCGAGCAAGAGTGCGGTGCTGAGTCATTCTGAGAGATGCTGCTGCGGTGTGGTGGCAGGCTAGATAGTGTGTGTGTGTGTGTGTGTCTAAAGATCACATGTTCCTGATGCACTACACAGGTTATTACAGCTACTATAGGATCACTGCTCTCCCAAACCTCCATTACAGTGATTTTCCCGTGTGGGAGCTTCCTGCGCCTGAACATCTTCTGGAAAAGCAGGAACATCTGTCCGCTATCAGAGACTTTGGCTGCAGCACGTCTGGACACTTGAAAAACATTTGCACAAACCACAGGAGCCAGAAGCTTCTCTGACCCCCCCACACACACCGCACACCCCCACACACCCCAAACCCTGTGGCATTTGCTCTCTGCCCCCCCCCCCCCCCCTCCTTGGAAAGCAGCCCAAACCAAATCCAGTTGTGCAGATATACTCGAAATGAGGAAAAAAAAACTCTGGCGTGCCTCGAATCATTTGTGGAATTGGCCTGGAGGCGCCAATTATCGTGATTAATTGGTTCTTTTTGTTGCCTCGTAAAGAAATATGCACGTCGGAGCGCGTACAAGGCTCGCGCGAATCACGGCAACATTACCTCACTACCTCGCGCCACCGGTAAACCGCCGTCTCACCTTTGGGTGGGAGCGAGAAGCCTGAGAGGGGTCACACACTCTCTCTCTCTCTCACACACACACACACACACACACACACACACACACACACACACACACACACACACACACACACAAGATAATACACATCTATTCTGGTTCTATTTATGCGGCCGTATCTCGGTCCTATTGCTGTGTGATGATAAACAAGTCTCTCTCTCTCTCCAGCGACAGAGAGAGAAACCAGAGCCGTGCGTGCCGCGTTGCGCACCGGCCAGTCTCGGCGCAATGTGCCGGGGTTTGGCGCCGAGACCCGGGGCAGCTGGGGCCAGACGAGACGGAAGCCCCCCGCCCCGAGCCGTCCCGAGCGCGTGGCTGAAGAGGCTCGACACACACACACTCACACAAGCCACATAAGTCCAGAAATGTTCAACTTCAACATCAAAATGCTTTTGATTATATCGATCTTCATAGCGAGAGAGAGAGAGAGAGAGAGAGAGGGAGGGAGAGAGTATGTGTGTGTGAGAGAGAGAGAGAGGTGTGACGTTGTAACAGGAGGGAGGGTCCTCTGAATCCAATTCATTCCGGGCACCACGTGTCCTCAGAGCGTGGGAAAGAGGCGAGCTTTTCTTCCCAGCAAAGAAAGAGCAAGGATCAAATAACACGGTGCTGCAGCAGAAAGCTCGCACTCTGCAGAGAGGCATGAGGGGCTGCGACCACCCGGACAAGGACGGGACAAGACACACACACATATACACGGGGAGGAAGAGAGAGAGGTCGGCTTCATTTCATAACAATAATTTAAAAACATTCGGGAGTATCAAAGTTTAGATCATTTATGCATCGTGTTCAAACCTCACTTTCTGGATCTGCTGGATGTTTTATGGTTGTATGCGTGATGCTGAAGTGAAGCAGCAGCCACGCAATCCAGTCAATACACTGTTGGCGATATGAGTCACATGCAGATCCTCATTAATCTCCTCATATCTCCATCAAATCAGGAGAGCGAAGCACACGAGCTGCATTTTCCCACAGAATCACAAACAATACCATGGTATTCCTGTGAAGGATTAACGCTCCCAGCCAAGTGTAAATGCCATAAATCTCTCAAATCATATGGTGTCGCCCGCACAGCGGGGCTCTGTGACCTCCATCCTGCGGTGGCCACCTGCTCCGGGTCCAGTCATCCTCTTCATCATCATCATTCTTCATCCAGAGCTACAATTTTTTATTGTTTTCCCACAAGTTCAAGTTATGAGTTTTCTCCAGAGAAGGTGAACCTCCATTTACATCTTCACGGGTCATCGACCCCATCCGATTGAAATGTGATTCTTTAGAAACGACACCCAGCAGGTAAATCTATATGGGTGGAGCATCAGGGGCCTTCATCTCATCGTCTTCCTCGAGGATGTGCCATTGCTTAAACGGTGTTACGTGACTCGTACGTATAGAACATTGCTGCCCCTCTGCTGACGTGGCTTTGATTTCTATGAATGTGTGTGTGTGTGTGTGTGTGTGTGTGTGTGCGTGAGACGGGAGGGAAACATTTGGCCCTGGCGTGTGTTTTTAGTTTAAGTTCATTATCAGGAATGTGGTACAGGTAAAGTGGACGAATGCTTCATTACATTTACTTCTGCCAGGAGAAACACTGTGGGATGAGGTTTCAGAGTGTGTTGGGTTACTGTGTGACCTAAGTGCTCTTGAGCCTGAGGGCAGTAACCCAGCATACTGTTAGTGTTGCACCTGACAGAGGTCACATCAGTGTGTCAGTGTCGGTTTCATCAATGGAAATGTTGCGAGAGGTAAAAAGAAAAAGGTCAACATTTGTGTTCAAACTGATAAATGAGGTCATAAATGCCTTTAATAACACATGATCAACATTAGGATAAATTATTACATATTTATCATAAAAATATAGCACAATAGGCAACTGTGTCAAATGAATTTCGGAACAATACATCAAAACAAGCAACAGCAAGTTTGATCTCAATAAGAATAAGATTGAATAAAACAGTAACTTAACACCGGAGGAACAAACTCATCTCAAGTCTCTTCATAATGTAAACGGCACTTTAAAGAACTGTAAACGCATAAAATGAATACGTAAGTCAAATGACATTTTGATTTAAACTCTTGTGATTGAAGCTGATCAAAATCATGTGAAAAACATTTTGATAATATATAAGAGAGATTTGGAGGACGAAATGTGCAAATGAGGACGCAGCAAAAGATTCTGGTTTCATCCACGGGCGCAGCGGTGCATTATGTAATGGAGATGACATAATTATGCAAATCAGAAGTATTATTATTGAGTTGAATAAATGTTCAGCTCATAACTGTAGAAACAGGTTTAGGATGTGATGAAGTGTGTGCAGTTGTAAACTTTGCGGCCGCTCAGTTTCGTGGTGTCGCTCTGCCATTTGAGTCACTGACCTCATCCTTTAGTCGCAAGATGTCTTCGAACTGCGTGAGGACGCGGCCAAAGTGCGAGCCCTCCCAGAACACCTTGCCACATCTGGTGCAGGCGTAGAAGAGCGGTATGCGCGGCAGGAGGCCGGGGGGCACGGCGTGGAGCTGGACCTGCGCCCCAGAGGGAAAGGTCAGCGTGTCGGGGTCCAGCGCTGACGGGGGGGCCCAGCGGCACTGAAGGGCGTACCTGGGGAGGTCGGGGGTCGCGCTAGAGGTCGGGACGTCGCCAAGCGCCTCCTGGTCCTGATGGGGGGAGTTTGGCTGAGCGTGATCCTGCAGAAAGCCTACGAGGAAAACAGCGACAGTTCTTACATTATAGATTCTATACAGGATGGAACAGAAGGGTGTGTGTGTTCTCATGGTATTTCACTGACCTTTCTGTCTAAGCATCGTGGTCATGTTCTCTCTGGGCACTGCCAGGTATTCGTCATTGTTACACACCTGGAACAACACAGGAAGTGGAAACACACACACACGAGCAGGTTTAGTAAAGTGATTTGATAGGAGCGAACCCACCCAGAGTGAGCCCTCCTGACTGAGCTCCTCTCCTCACGCCGCCCTGAGTTTACACCGGCCAGCAAATCACACGAGCTGCAACTAATTTAAGGAGAAATCTGCAATACGGAAAACAGATGTGTTCCTTCTGCAGCCGTGCCGCAATTTTATTTGAAGTCCTTACAAAGAACCTCATCTGCTGTCCCGACGGCGAAAGAGACTGACGGATGCGGACAAGTAAGACAAAATAAATGTAAACACAGTTGCCAAGAAACTTTCACTGCATCTACAAGAGACGCAGTGCCGCCACCACACACACACACACACACACACACACACACACACGGTTTAAACAACTGAAGCAAAACCTGTGCGAGGACCTCAAGGTTTACTGTTGTCATGTAACTATGGCAACCAGGTGCACCATTACCTGTGATGACCCAACGGCAAACACAACTTTTCCCCAGGTTGTTGCTTTAGTGTGAAAGGGGTTATTGTGTATGTGTGTGTGTGTGTGTGTGTGTGTGTGTGTGTAGACAGCGTTTACGCCTCAGTAACGTTCACGTCTGTGCTGCTCTGTCTTCCATAGTAAAGGTTCCCCTTTTAGGACATTAGTGACCTCTTGTCTGCCAGCCCCTGACACAAGTGCACACACACACACACACACACACACACACGTGCACACACACACACAGAGCTGTCTGTAGGCCATCCTGCCAGCATGTCAGTGCTAAAAGCCTTGTCAACACACCTGAGCTCCACCCAGCAAACAGCATTCCACTTAGAGCCGAGCTGTAAATCAGCACGCGCATGCGCGCATGCACACACGCACACACGCACACACACAGGCCTCTCTAACAGCCGTCCTTCATTATGTGCTAATGCTCAGTTAAAGCTCTGTGTTACTCCCGCCTGCACACACACACACACACACACACACACCTAGGAGCACATATATAGTGTAATGAAGCATGCATTCCATGCAAAAGTGTGTGTGTGTCTGTTCTGTGTGCACAGGCAGCGCTGTGTTTGCCTCTGTGGTGAGCGAGGGCCTGGCTGAAGCGAGCAGCGAGACGGTGGAGGTGTGGGAATAGCAGAGGTGTCGTCTGTCT
This sequence comes from Genypterus blacodes, assembly GCF_046128005.1. Lineage (NCBI taxonomy): Eukaryota > Metazoa > Chordata > Actinopteri > Ophidiiformes > Ophidiidae > Genypterus > Genypterus blacodes. The sequence continues at coordinate 181,421 of NW_027466992.1, read as the reverse complement.
CGTCTGTGGGAATGGAGCTCATCTCTCCGTCCACATGTCGCACATTCAACACTTTGTATTCCACCTCGCACATGCACGCGCGCACACACACACACACACACACACACACACAGAAATTAACCACACAGACAAAACACTTTTGCCGTGTGCGCAGGCTGTGAAAAACTGCATGCAACACGAATACTCACAGCACACACACACGCACACACACACATCACACGTAAGACTGTGGCCGCAGCCAGGAAAACACACTCAGCTATTTGCTCAGCTCAAAGTTTCCCAGAGTTGAGCAAGCCAGAACCTGCACTGAACTCTCAAGGCTAAGCCACGGAGCGGCAGGCACACACGCACACTCACACACACACACTCACACACATGCTGATTTATTGTCTTAATCCAAGTTTTAAAGTGCAGGTAAATGTGTGTGCTGTCATTAACTGCATCTTTACGAGTCCTCCAGTGGTTTCTTTCCCAAGCGTCACTCAAATGCCATAATGAGATTGAACCTGCAATCATCCAGAGTCACTGCACGGCGATTAACAGAGCGACGCTACGCCGCCGTGACTCGGTGAACTCGTAACACGTGAACTGCACACACACACACACTCGCTCTGATGGCCTTTAAGTCCAAAGCAAACAAAGCAACGCGTCGAGTAGATTCAGAGAGTGATCAAATTCTTCACACGTTCACGAAAAAACACGTGTGTGTGCGTGTGAGTGTGTGTACAAATAAACTCTATACTCTGGCCTCCTCAGAGCTGTCGTCATGGTGATTCACCCCACACCATAATCCTTTTAAATGCCATCTACAGGTGTTTTGAACATATTTCTAGCTCGTCACAATCTTTTATTTATTGACTTCATACTTCTCCTCTTCGCAGCATTTCTACTGAACGTGCTGTAACTGTCCACATCTCCCTAAGGCACAGACCCACTGATGAAGCTGCATGACAGTTCACACACTGTGAAGCTGAGTGTGTGTGGCAGGTCTTCACAAGAGAAGAATCTCATACAAAAGCTCCAGAAACTCCAACCACCAAACCCAAAGTCTGCATTTTAAAGTTTTATTTTACTCGCACTCATTAAACCGCCGCATTCGTTTTGTTTAGGGTTTTTTTTACTCCTTCCGTCTTTGTGTTGTGGCCGTTTCTTCCAGGGGAACCTCATGCGTTCTCACACCCCGTGTGGCCGCGCCAGAGAAAGAACGCTCCTCGCCGTGACAACAAAGGCTATCTAAAGTGTGATACTGTGTTTCAAAGGATGGGAGCTGGTGGAAAGAAAAAGGACGTAGGGGAGAGGGAGGGAGGGGGCCAGGGAGGAGGGTGGGAGACTTTCCCCTAATGCACTCACACACACACACACACACACACACACACGCTGCTCCGGCTCTGTGGGCTGCTCTCATGGGAAAAACCCTGGACCAATCTGAAAGGTGGAGCCTTTTGGGTCTGCGGGTCACATGGTGGGATCGGCCAATGGGGCTCGGTGATTTGATTCAAACGGTGGTGAGTCAGGTAAGGGACAGCGTGGGAACCAGGGGGACGGAGAGCGAGCGAGCGAGCCAGCGGAGGACGAACGGCTGCAACGTCTGTCCCGTTTGTCTTGTGGAGCTCCAAACTGCACCTCAAAGTAAAAACAGTGGAAAACACATAAACATCTCCAACACCATCGATTCCTCGCTTGCGTGGATTGACCTATTTTCTGGCAGCTTTCATTCTGTGTCACTGGCTTTTATTACAGCTGTGGAAACCCAATCTGAACTGGAAAAACCGGTCTCCTAACGCGCCACAGAAAGCAGCAGTAACTCTTTGACCTTTCCTCTGCGTCCTGGGGTCACACCAGGTGATCTGCACACTTTCCCACAGTGGGCTGCCTCACTTTCACCTATTCATCACACTTTGGCTGGAGAGCAGAAAGCCGTAGAGCTGAGAACTGAGTGAAAACGTCTCTCGCCTCACTCAGCACGTTGAGCAATTAATCATAGTCAAGTGGAAATTCCGATATCAGAACTCAGCGATGTGACACAGAGCCAGAGGTCATGTTGTGTCATTCAAACGTGACTTTAGTATATGGATGATGTCGTGATAGTGGCAGATCCGCGTTCTCAACTTCACCTATGTCCCTCAGTTTGTGTTTACGTGCAAGTTAGAACTTTGATTTCAATGCGATTAAGCCACTTAGTGGATTTCTTCACGTATGAACCGTGATGCATTTAAAATCAGTGTAAACTCTGAGTAACAGACTTCTATGTGCAGAGTGTAAATCAATTTATGTGTGCAAGTAAACGTCTCATGCGATTACGTGACACGCCATGTATACTCAGAATCCTGTTAATGCTGTGTGTGTGTGTGTGTGTGTGTGTGTGTGCATGCATTTATCACATTATTGCTTTAATTGCAGTACAAACTCATAATCAGTACTGAGTGTATGTTAACAAACTTCTACTTTTTGACAGGTCAACTGACTTTGTGTCCCACTATTCTGTCCCATGTCTTTGATTCTGAAGTGTTACACACATCCTGTATGACCGTGTGTCGGCTCTGTTCTGCTGCAGCGAGCCAGCGAGCGTGAATGAAGTACTGGACCGGCCGGTACAGGAGTGTGTGTACTTTCCCACAGCACCCTGAGGGTTCCTGGCCAGTGTCTGAGCTCAGCAGTCTGAGGTAATTACCAGCTCTGCTAACTAACCACTACCACCTGACTGCAAACCTGAACTTCGACCACAGAAGAGCCTGTCTGGGCTTGACATCACACACACCTTCCTCTGACTCACTGCATACACACTCACACACACACACACACACACACGCAAAAACTGGCATGCACAGATGCATAAGCTGAAGCGATTCACGCACGCACGCACACACACACACCCTTCCCTGAGTCACCTCACACCTCCACGTTTCACCCGCATGAGGACAAGTATGCTTCCGTCCTTAGGTTGAAGCAAATCGTTCACTGTGGACAGTAACGGAGCGACAGTGAGGATCAGTGGTAAACTATGATGTAGGACGGGGAAGTGGAGTTTGAATTTGGGTTATGGTTTTATATGATTGATGAGATCATAACAGAGGGCGACGGTGTTATAGAAATGTCGAAGGCTTCTTTTACTTTCCTTTTTTCCATTCATGAACTGGAAATGTTACTGGAAATGCTCAAAGCTTTGCTCACTGAGGTGTGGTTAGATTTCACATGCAGACCATCCAGACACTCCACCTGCGTTTACCTTCTCATTGAAAAGCTGCAGCATGTGATCTGTATGTTCATCCCCTCTTACATGTACATATGGTATTACTTTGCTTTGTGTCCTCCATGTAATGGTAGTAAGAAGTTCTGTGTCGTCCCTTCTAACTCCTCAGACTCTTCCTCCTTCCCTCTGCTTCCCTCACTCGACACCTTTTTGTTTCCTCCTTTCTCATCCATGTTCTCACCCTCCGCTTGGCCCTCCGCATGTCTGCCCTCTCCTCCCTCTGTCCCCCTCCTCCCTCCTTCACCTCCCTCCACAGTCCCTCTTTATTGGAGCTCAGTAAAATGGGTGTAATGAAGAAGATAATAGTCTGGAGTCTAGAAGATAACAGTCCAGGCCGTCACACAAACAGCACTAATGCTTTCCCTCGGCTTGGCACAGTCGGTTCATTCTGTTTTTTTTTTTTTACCCACTCAACCTTCAACCTCAACCTCCATCTGCCCCCTCCTCACTCCTTCTCTCCATTTGAACCCATGTCTTCCCTCTTGTTCCGTGTCTCCCTTCTTCTAACTCTTTCTACCCCCTTCCAGTCCTTCCCTTCAGTCTCTCTCTCTCTACCCCTGTCTCTCTCTCTCTCTCTCTCTCTCTCTCTCTCCGGTTGTCCCTCACCTCTAACCTCCTTCTTTCTCTCCTCCTCCGAGCCCCCCTCCTTCAGATGCCAGATAGCTGGGGCCGGCCTAAGCCAAACAGGCTCAGGAAAACAACGCGGTGAAAAGGCTCGGCTGACAATGCGGCTCGCCGGGTAATGGGTTTTGAAGAGGGATAAAAACAGCTCATCTTAAAAACATTAAGCTGGATTAAACCTCCTGATAGACTCTATTGATATGTTGCCTTTCAGTGTGGAGTAAAACTGAAATAACTTAACATTCTTAAGTTGCCGGGGGGGGCGATGCGACGGCGGCGTGTAACGAGCAGCAAGCACTTTAACTTTCGCCTGTCAGGGAAGTTTGCTTTCTGCTCCGAAACGATGATTTCTAAGGATTTCTCTGGCTTTGTTTTGTAGCAGAACATCAGAAAAATTACCTAAAGAAACTAGAAGGCACTCAGAGGGCCCATACCTCCACCGAGGCAGATAAGTCCTCCAATTGTGACTCTCCCAATAATCAAATGTAACAGGTTATTGACATATATAGACAATGATCACTGACAAACCAACACATGTTTGAGTGACTGACTTAAGGTAACAGTTGCTGCTACAGCGTCACCATCAGGTCTGACTGAGTCGTGAGTGCACTATGTCTATGTCTACCAAGTGTGGCTACCGGTCGACCGACTCATTCACAAGACACAGCAGGTTTGAAGAATGAGCCTCGCCCACTCGACTTTGGCAGCTGATTCTAGCAAAACGATGAAGAAAATCTAAACTTTCTATAACACGACCTCCCTTGGTGGTGGATTGTTATCCCAGTACAAATTGGGAACGTTTGAGCCTGGGAAACCCTGGGATCCCTCCCGCTCTGCTTTGTGTGGAGTCATGTGTGCCGCAGAGACAACTGGCTCCAACTAAAATAGAGGATCCATGCAACTGGCCTGGAACATTTGTCTGTCTGAGCGAGTTAGGGCGCTCCAAATGTTCTCCCCCCCCCCCCCATCTGTCGAACGTGCACACACGCACTGGTTACAACACCAACGCTTCCCTTCGCCATGCCTCTTGATGTGACATGCACAGACAGTCTTCAAACTGCCAATACACCCACACACACTGCAAACTGAAATTTCATCCAAGTCTACCTGAATCTATTCACCCAGAACTCCAGCTGCTCTCTCACACACACACACACACACACACACACACACACACACACACAGAAAAAGAGAGAGAGAAAGAGAAAGACAGAGAGACAGACAGCTCCGTCATGGGAGAGCCACCGGCAGATTCCTTTGCTCAACGTTTATCGCTGCTGGCGCATATTTCTGTCCCCCCCCCCTCACCCCTGCCCACTCTCTCACTTCTCTCTTCCCTTTCTCTCATCTATCCCAGATGCACGGGGCAGGCAGGCACGCCGGGAATGTTATTGTAATGCAGAGCGATTCATCCAGGACTGTAAATATTGACAGTGTTGATGGTCGCCGCGTCGCTCAAGCTCACACTGCCCCCGTTTCAGCCGGGTCTATCTTCAAGCTCCCCGGGAGGGAACAGGAAGGAGGCGACTCTCCCATAAAGCCTTTTTTGACAGACAAAGTGTCACTGACGGGGCCTGTAGGAGCCGGCCAAACAGTTTACACACGGATAGACCAGACCGGTTTGAGAGTCAAGCGATGACATCATGACGTGAGGCTATTATTTTGTTGATACTTTCGTTCAACTTGATGATGTGCGACCCAGATGCGTCTGTTTCCTGTCGTTTCTACCAGCACGTACACTCGTTTCTTTACTTCCTGCACCACCGGCAGGTTCCAGCAGGTTATGAAGTCTTGAGGCTTGTTTGACGATGATTTCATACAATTATTAACATAAAACGCCAATAAAATCAATCCACCTCTGGACTGAATGAGATCTCATTTCCAGATAAGGCATTGGCAGCTCAGGCAGTCTTACCAGCATGACAGGCAGACTTTATATGAGCCTGTAAGGATGTCATTTTCTACTTCATACCAAATATGTCTCTCTGATCCATCATGGGACCGTCAGGAGGTTAAATATATCTGAAGTCCCAACGCGCTCATTTAGCTGCAGACCAGAGCTGAGGATGGATTAGTTTGCTGTATTTCCTGTGGATTGCCATCTAACAACAAAACCTGCATGCATTCACACAATTGCAATCCTGGCAAATGCGGCGAGACCACCGCGATGTTCCACACTTACAAGCCGCCTGTGACATTTAGTTTCTGTCATTACGTCAGCCATGCAGGAGAACAGGCCAAGAAGCATCCTCCCCTCCCTCTCTCTCTCTCTCTGCACGCCCATAAAGCCAAGCGGGTGTTTATCTTAAGACAAAGGCGAGCTCAGGGTGCTGCGTCGCCTGCCAACACTGATTTTATTGGGACCACAAATGACCAAATGGGCCTTTGGGACAATGGAGTCAGCGACATCATTATGGCTGCAAACTGTTATCTGACTGAGATCACTGCTGAGCTGGTGTATCGACACACACACACACACACACACACACACACACACACACACACACACACACACACACACACACACACACACACACACACACACACACACACACCCTTCAACATTTCTATCAGGATACCCACATTTATTATCACACACACACACACACACACACTCACACATATAGTGGACAGGCAATGGCCGGCAGTTTGAGATAAAGGCAAATAAAAGAGGCAAGGGGCTCGGGGTTAAGTGGCAATGATCTGGCAACGATGCAGGATAACGTGCGCGTGTGTGTGTGTGCGTGTGTGTGTGTTCAAACTCACTTCAAAGTGTCTATGGGAGCCTTGTTCATGTCAACAGGAGATGCAGGAGCATAACACACCATTAGAAATGCAGAGAGGTATAGAGGGGCAGACAGGGGGGTTAAGGTGGGGGGGGTAAAAAAAGGAAGCAGTACACGATGGCGAACAAAGGCTCAAGGGAAAAAGAAGAGTGGGGTGGAGGAGGGTGAGGGAGGGTTAAGGAGAAGTGGGTCGGAGGTGAGAGGTTGGGGGTATTCGGGGCGGAGGGGGGGGTCACCTCTGGTGTGAATGCAGCGAGGTAAAACCAAAAGAAAGGACGATGGAGAGTTCCTGTGTCATAGACCCTCTTTAATCCCCCCCCCCTTCTCTCCCTCTCTCTCCCCCTCTCTCTGCGACCGGCCCCAACAAATTCCCCAGGGCCAGGGGCAGTCCCCTTTCAGTCTCCAGTGACACAGTAATTAGAAGTGTGGGAACTGAATCCGTCCCTCTTCTCTGAGCACCGCACTGCCCCCCCCTCACCGGCCCCCCCACCACCCCCGACCCCCCTGCCCTCCCTAACCAGCTCCCGGCTCCGCTCTGCCCCCTCCGCTTCCTTGCCACCTTCTCTTTAAGCACCACACCTCAGGAAGTAGCGTGACCGTGACACCCTCCCCCCCCATTCCGTCCCGGTCTCTCTGGGTAGAGGTCTCAGATGGGATTCAGGCGAATAGATGTGATGTAACAAGCAGATATTGTTTGTTACCGTCCAACATGAAGACTTGATCCAGACATCAGATATGATATTGCACGAGGTCAACTGCTGTCAGAATCATTAGGAAGGCTTATCTGTAATGAAAAACCATTTCAAATGAACCCTCATAGGCCACCTGTGATGTTCATGGGAGCCACACACACACACACACAACCCCATACCCTTCCCTCGCCCCCTCCCCCCGTACAGCCACAGAGTCCCCTATCTCCTCGAACAGAGCAACGCTGTCTCTCCCGCTCTCTGTCAAGCCCACCACCGCCATCCCAACCCCCTTCGCTATCTCCGCGGCGATAACCATGGGAACAGCAGCACTGTGGGAACGGGCCACAAGTTGACCAAAATAGACAGCAGGAAAATGGAGGGAAAGAAAGAAAAGAAAGGGCTCCCTGCGTCCAAGGCGGCCAGTGTGTGTGTTTACGTGTGTGTGTGTGTGTGTGTAGGAGCTCCATGGGATCATCCAGACAGACAGGTACTCAGGCACTCAAGTCACCTCTGGTTTCCACCGGCAACAAAAGGGGGACGCTGGGTGGTTTGAGTCGGAGACGTTGAGGCATTAATGCAAACTCTGCCTTGGTTTGAGTCGGTACGATCTGCCAAGAGCTGCCACACACACACACACACACACACACACACACACTAGATAGCACGAGTCCCACGCAAAACGCTACACCCATAACCACAAAACGTCCACACCCATACAGCACACTAAAACTACACCATCGCACACACACAGGCACATTTACAACCACACACACACATCGAGGCTGCAGGGTGAAATAGGAACTCAAATAGATTTTAAAGCATCATAATGTTTAATCATGGGAATATTCTTTTTCAAATATTCAAAATCAAACTTCAAATCTAATTCTTCTCCTTCTAAACAGGAGAGATGTATTTGTTATATAAATGTGCATGTGAGAGTTTAAACACACACCAAAATAAAACAATATAGAATAGCAGTTAAATGTATAGAATCTTGTTATTGGGTCTGAACTTGTGATTGCTCCACAGGCGGTGCAGTGAGCCGCCCGATCGGGGAGACATGTATGGAAATACTGGTTGCCGGGTTACAGGATTCCTCAAGAGTTCCTATGAGAAAAAATTGGTTTTCCTTGGCCTGTGAGAGGAAGAGGAGGAGGAAGTCGGGCAAAGACGCAAGCGGCGCATCATAATAATCATCATCTCATATTTATCCTCTACCTACTGAGGCTCCAAGTTTCCATTCCATTTATATCCGGCTCGTCTCTCAGAAGCCATCTTTCATCGTTTTATCATTACTGATCCCCCGCAAACACACACACGCTCTTTACTCCTCCGATCTGGTTCTGTCCATACGGCCCCTTTGCTCTTTCTACTCTCTCTCTTTTCCCAGGCCGAGCAGCAGCGGCCTCTCCAGTCCTCTACCTCTCTGGTCCCTGGGGGTGGGGTTGGGGACGGGGTGTCTGCTTGGGACCATTCCCATCCTGCCAGGACTTTCACTTTAATCTGTCTGCGTGAGCCAGTGAGAAAAACAGAGGGAAGGCATGTGTGTGTGTGTGTGTGTGTGTGTGTGTGTGTGTGTGTGTGTGTGTGTGTGTGTGTGTGTGTGTGTGTGTGTGTGTGTGTGCCCGTCAAAGTCTCGAGCTCCCAAAGCAAACAGACTTCTAACCTCCTGATAGCATCGCATCACGCAAACGGCCGGCTTTGGGAAGAGCCACTGCAGGGCTTTAGTTAGTTTGAAAGCTGGGCCGGCCTCCCATTCCTGAGACCAACAGGCACACACAAGCAACCAAAACATGAAAGCGTAGCAGACACTTGAAGAATGTTCACGGGAACACACACACAGACCCACACACGCGCAAGCGGGCGAAGTCAGAGGGCTGCGAATACACACGGGCAAAATCTCACAGTGATGGATGACACACAAGCGACTTGCACACTCGAGAAGGAGAGAGAAGTCAAACACTTGACAAAAACAGCAACATCACCAGAGCATCCAGTGTGACACACACAGTCACAGTACAGTGGCTGAGTTCATAAATCTAAAGCGTGGAGTATGTGGGGGTTGCCAGCTATTATCTCTGCTTTCATGAGGTTTAAATTTACATGTTGACACAACTCATTCTCGGAAACCCCGCACGCACAAGCCCGCGCAAACGCACACACACGCAGGAATGCAGTTAAAAACAACTCCACAAAGGATGGGGCGAGGGATGTGATGATATAGGTCAGCCGTTCTCAGTTTTGGTCGGGGTGTATTGTTCCCTCTCCCTGGCCTATCGGTGGCTTTAGGGCAAAGTGGTGATAGGAGGTGCACACCAGTGCCCCATTACAGACTGACTCTCCAACTATCACACCAAGACTTCAACCTGGTGAGTGACGCGTTTAGCAGCAGCATGTTAGGTTACAGAGTAGACTGCAGGTGTCTGTGTTGTGTTGCAACTTTTTCTTTGACAATAGACAGAGCAGACAATGCCTGAGTGGATTCCTAGACAGTGTTCTAACCTCAGCGCCAGGAAGCTTGCCAATTGGCTATTCACGCTGTGGTTGATGATCACAGACTTGAGCAAGACTCTTAATGTGATATACTACACACACACACACACACACACACACACGCACACACACACATACATGCACATGATGGAATGGAACAGAGTAAGGGTCTCCAACTGGTACCATCTGGTTCTTTTGGTCTTTGGATTCTGCATGAGGGAAAGCAAATGTATATTCAAACCCTACCACGCCTTTAAGGCAACGGCATAAAATTGCAGAATATTCATCCAAAGGACGCAGCCAATCTTGCGAGTTGGAGGTCTGGTCGTAACTAACTACTGACTGTCTATCTACTCAAGGCTCAACAGGAATGCTGTGTCTTCTGTGTGTTTCTCTTAATCCCTGCAGGACTATAAACTGGGATCTTGGAACGGCACACACTTTCAGTTTGACTTCTCTCCGTTAAGCCCAGACTAAGTTTACAGGCTCTCAAAGCTCTCCTCGTAAACACGACGTGTTGCATCATCGCATTACGATCCTGTAGGTCTGTTCCTTAGACGGACCGTGCAAAGACTTCGCATTAAGCGTGACATTAGACGTGACAATTAGTTGCCGTACTTCTTGCAATATAATCAAAGTGTTGAATCACACGGGAAAGCTGGAAAGGCAAACAAGACACAGATGATGTTGTCTATCACACCTACGAACAACTCCGGAGTGGAGGGAGTAAACCAGCGCGCCCAGAACGCAAACAATCGTCAAGAGATCAAGGGATAAATTATTTGATGACGCCAAATCCTTCCTGCCAGAGGGGACGTTAAAAGAGGAGCTGAGTGAACTTGGCGAGGACTCGGCTTTCTCTTCGCGCGCTGCGGTTTAGAGATTTCATCGCCGCAAAACAACGTCCACCGGAGCTGCAACACTAAACCACATGTGCAACGCATTTAGCGACTCGACGGGATGATGCAACGAGTGAGCGAAGCTAGACTGGAATAAAGTACTGTGGTCATGGCAACTACGGGAAGGGGGAATAATCTGTGAAGTTGTCTGTATCCACGAAAAATGATGTAATTCTTTAACGGGCATATCCTGCAGGGAGCAAGAAATGGAGAAAGTGGCTGTTTAGTAACAAACGTGAGCAAGCGTGGTTACGTAAAAAGCATGAATGTGTGTGTAGGAGTCACACAAGCTCGTCTAACAGGCGTGTGTGTGTGTGTAGAGAGTGTGTGACAGAATGACCTGCAGAGCTATCAAACATGTCTCTGCGATTGGAGTTATCATGGTAAAGGGGGCGAGCGAGCGAGGCGAGGTGAGGTGGCGTTGGAGTGTGGGAGAATGATCTACGATTCCCTGAGCTGCAAAGGAGGAAGATCACGTTTCACCATGGTGGGGGGAAACCATTATACCATGACCACAGACGCAAAAGGCGGTCGTGCCAGCAGGACCCAACAGATGAAGTTGTTGTCTTCTCTGCAGCTTCTCCTCATCGTTCTGAGGCTCGATTCCACTAAATGTTTGGCTGACGGAGGGAACAAATGGTTAACCTACTTTTGCAAACTGGTTTTTGTGAATCTTAAAAAAGGCATCCGAGCGCACAACAAAGCGTTTTCCAGTGGCTCGGTATCCCTCCTTTGCTGTGCGTCGGCCGCGTTGTCACTCGCTGAACCGGAGCTTTGTTTTTCTCCTGATCGCAGAGAGGACGCCGCCTCCCACAGGAGACTGTTTAGAAGCAGAGGGCAATCACTCACAGAGGAGAGGCACAGTCTGGATATGCTGCTACTGTGCTCGGCAAAACATGAGAAACTTCCTCTTTCTGTGCCTGTGTGTGTGTGTGTGTGTGTGTGTGCGCGCATGTTTGAGAGGAAGGCATCAGTAAGTGGTTCCGTCCAGCACTCCTACCCACCACCACCCAGAGCAGCAGGGGAAAGTAGACCCCCCTCGAGTGCCTCTTTGGCTTCCCCCACCTCCCCCGTGAGCCAATAACACAGTCAGAGAGAGAGGGGCACACACACACACACACACACACACACACACACACACACACATTCTCTCTGCCGCACACAGACACACACGCACGGTGTGGTTTCTCCTCTGGAGGGGAACATAAACAGGGCTGTCTGTCTGCGAGCGGCGAGCTAGTTCTCATGACATCACCACCCAGCAGGAATGCTGCTCTCTCTTCCTCTCCCTCTCTCTCCTTCTCTCTCTCTCCCCCCTTTCCCTCCCTCGCTCCACTCTGGCCCGTCAAAACCCCTCTTCCGACCCTTTTGGTCGATCTATTTTCTAGTCTGTGGAATTTTCTTACTCCATTATTGTTTTTCACTTCTCAGCACTCGTCCCTCCCCTTCTCCTGCCCTTTATTTCCCCTATAATTTCTCATTCTGCCTATATTGCCTTGGCCGTCCTCAGAGTCAGACCACACACACACACACACACACACACACACACACACACACGCATGCGTGAGAGAGACAAATAAGTGTGAAGCATGTTGTGTAATGAGTCGATATCTTCAGCATCACCTATGAGAAACTGTGTGTGTGTGTGTGTGTGTGTGTGTGTGTGTGTGTGTGTGTGTGTGTGTGAGGGTGGGTGGGTGAGGGTGGGTGGTGGGGACATGGGAAATTACGCACTACTTCATTGTATTAGTGTTTGGAGGAAAAGCTCTATTGAAGCTCTCCCTCCTTCCTTCTCACCTCTCTTCCTCTCCCTCTAACTCTCTCCTCCCTTTTCCATCCCTCCATCACTTCCTCACTCATCTGTCTCTTCCCGGAGGTCTCTCACGCCATCTCTACCCTCTCTAACCCGCCCCCCCCCCTGCAAACCTTGTATCCGTCACTTCCATCTCAACCTGTCACCGCCGGCGTATTCTATAAATTCCTCTCGCGTCTCTTATTCCTCCGCTCGTTCTCTCAGGCTAGTGGGGGGGAGGGGGGGGGGAGGGCAGGGGGGGGTAGCACAGGCAGGAAGCAGCTTGGCCCTCAGACAATGGAACACATCAAAAAGCAGCACCAGCCTCACCAACTTCACACACACACACACACATACACATACAACAACAGAGCAAGACAAACAGGACATTCCAGCTGCCGGCTGCACCGGATTCCTCGCCATGGCTAATCTGAAACGGAGAGTGAGACGACTGGGAGTGGAGCGGAGAGGGAGAGGGAGAGAGTCAGAGGGTGAGAACGGGTGGACGAAGCAGAGAGATGGAGGGGGGGAGAGAGAGAGAGAGAGAGAGAGAGAGAGAGAGAGTGTCAGAGAGAGTCAGAGGGTAAGAACGGGTGGTTGAAGCAGAGAGACGGATGGGGGAGAGAGAGAGTGAGAGAGAGCGAGAGAGAGAGTGAGAAGGTCTGAACAGGTGTGAATGTGCAGTGTTATACTTCATATAGAATCTTTGAATTCAAACGTGACAAAATATACAAATCAAACAGATTTCTCAACTAAAATTTGGGCTGGGAATTATTTTCATAGTTAATCTTGGAGCTACAATGAAATGAAAAAGTTCTCGATACAAAATGAATATAAGGTGTGTGTGTGTGTGTGTGTGTGTGTGTGTGTGTGTGTGTGTGTGTGTGTGTGTGTGTGTGTGTGTGTGTGTGTGTGTGTGTGTGCGTGCGTGCGCAGATCAACAATTGAAAGTCCTGGAGAGCGCAAAAATCTCACAGGTGCTCATCTTCAAGTATGCACAGAAACCTCAGGGGCTTCTGGGTAACGAGTCAAGTTTCTCCTGTCACGCACACAGACAGACACACACACAGGTGTCATCGTGTTGCTCTGCTATCCTGGGGCTAAAATGGAGCGTGGGAAAAAGAAGAGGAGAAGTGGGCGCCATTTCTTTACAGCGCTCGCCGGCTCGTCATTTTCCTTATCTATGCAGGCGTGCGCGCGCATCGCCTGTTGTGTCTGCAGAGGCGGCTGTGAGAATCGACCTCAAAAACGAGACAGCGACACCAAAGAGGAAGAAGAAGTCCAACAGGTTAGAAGCTGCAGGGATCTACTTGTTGGACGGCGTCATCGTGTCACAGCTCAACTCAACGTTCTCAAGCTTCTCCAAACAGTCACACAAAGAGCTGAGCGGCATCAGACGCAGCAGAAATCAGAGTGGATGTGTGTTTATGTTTTCTCTTACATAAGACGTCTTTAGGGTTTGAGCCGCAGCTTCCTCTTGGCTTCAGTCTGAGTTACACAGCTGAAACCATGTGAGGGGAAATGAGGTCTGAGACGTTTAGGAGCGACTTAATGATTGTGACGCGGATGCCCATCCATGTTTGTGCGGTTACCAGATGTTTACCCACCCCAAAAAACCTTCCTGAGGTGATTAAAGTGATTGAATTTGCCGTGTTTACAGTCAGGACGGGGATGTGACGCCTCCATGTTGCTTCAGTTCCGACACGACAACGAATCATCGCAGTGAACGCGACCGCCCGAGTGTCTCGGCCGGATTCTTATTTGCCGTCTGGCTGTAACTGCGCTTTACTCGCTCACTCATTCATAAATTCACACACACACATTCGCAAACACACACAGGAGTCACAATGGAGCTTTCCTGACTCGGAGCCTCGACAGATAAACCGAGAAAAGAGGCGAAAAACGCAGACTAAAGAAAACTCGTAAATGTCCGTCGCTCCTCTAGGCTGCCACCGTTTCTGCACGTGTGAAAGTCAGACGCTGCCGAACACTTTCTCCTTCTCTGTGTGTGCGTGTCTGTGTGTATGTGTGTGTGTAACAAGAGACGCGTAGCCCTCGCCACACACAGTGGGAAATATTTGGGATGGTTTCCCTCGGAATGTCTTGGCGTGCCTATGGAATGCCCCGCTCACCCCCCTCCCTCCTCTCCACCCTCCCAACCCGTCTCCTCCTCCTCCCCTTTCTTACCATCGCTCCTTCTCGTCTCCAGAGGAAAGGGAGAGCGACACAAACACACACTCACACAGAGATTCAGTACAAGTTCTGCTCTTGTTTTTAATGGACCAAACAGTAAACATGCAGAGGTGGCACATTACACTCACTCACTCACTCACACTCACACACAAACACACAAACACACACAACACACACACACACACACACGTTCATGTAGCAGTGTTGTGTAGCTCCGGTTACACACTCACAGGCGCTGCAGGAACCTGATCGCTCACAATCCTGTGTTTACACAGAGCCGGTCAGTAATCCGATTTGTTTTTCTATTCCCAAAGCTCCATTAGTGAACCTGGACAGACTCAGAGTTTGTTTGTTGGTACGACGCTGCAGCTTCGGCTTATTTAGCCTCAGTTTGTCCCGTTTCCTTGTCGCAAACAACTTCTTGCAATCTTAAAGGTATGAATCCTCAACTACAGTAACACATCCTGCAGATTGAGAGGTGTACACATCTGGAGCACAAGTCTGCCTTAAATGTATATAATTATGGTGACTGATGTGCGTTTAGAGTCGTCGTTGTCATGGACACACACACTCTCACATGCACAACGCCTGATAACTCGCCTCGAAGTCAGTCAGTCAGTCTGTGAATCACTTAGACCAATTCAGGAGAACACACATACACACACACTTGCACACAGACGCACACGGACACACAATCTACAGTCATAACCGTGTGTGTGAGCTGCAGGTTGTGGTTTGGCGGCTGCAGTGTGACGCTGTGTGTTTGTGATGAGCGACTCCAGTGAGTGAGGCAGCGGCGTCGCAGGAGAGAGCGACGCGGCTTCAGCGCAAACGAGACTTTAAATACATGTGTACGGCGGAGCAGACTGACCCTTTCACTCGCACAAACTCTCTCTCTCTCTCTCTCTCACACACACACACAGTGAAGGGTAACTTTAAACGTGTCTCAACCTCTCACATTCCTCCCGTTTCTCAGCCCGCGGCTCTCTTTATAGATCAAAGGACAGACAACAAGTCTTTCTATCGCCTCGCCCTCCTCTAACCCCCTCTTCCCTCAATGCCACCTTTTCTCAGACACTCTCTCTTCCTCCCTTCCCCTCTCTCTCTCTATCACTGTCTCTGACACCGCAGCCTTCTCGTACAAACTGAAATACCTTCGCGATCGCTTTAAAATTAAAATCCCTCACTCCTTCTCACTCACTCTCCCTGTCTCTCTCTCTCTCTCTCTCTGCCATCACCTCTGTTCTCACCCCCTCCCCCCCACCCGCCCTCCTCCTTTCCTCTCTGCCCCCCCCTCCCCACCGTCTTTCCCACCCCTCCTCTCATGGTGTGGCAGTTCCTGTTGCTCTTGTTTTCACTTCCCCAGCAGTCTGGTGCGTGGGAACCGGCATCGCTGCAGTAACACCGTCTACTACTGTGTGTGTGTGAGAGTGTGAATGTGTGTGGGTATGTGAAGGTGTGCAAAGGTGTCAGTATTTGCCTATGCGTCATTTTTCATGTATGGGTACGTCCATGTCCAAGAAATATGAAATGTGTGAGTTTGTGACTGTGTGAGAGTGTGTGTGTGTGTGTGTGTGTGTGTGTGTGTGTGTGTGTGTGTGGCTGGTTGGTTTGACGTCTATCTCTCAGGCAATCTCTGCTATCTCAACATGTCTATAAAAGGCCAGTACGGGACATTCGATGCGACCTTGGAACCCAGCGGAAGTGTGTGTGTGTGTGTGTGTGTGTGTGTGTGTGTGTGTGTGTGTGTGTGTGTGTGTGTGTGTGTGTGTGTGTGTGTGTGTGTGAGTGTGTGTGTGTGACAATATAGACGCAGGAAAAGGATAGAACTGAATAAGTTTCCTACCAAACCTAAGAATCAAATTCTAGACAAACTTGAACAGCAGGAAATGTGAACAAGTTAAACATATTAATAAATAAAACACAGCCCGGATCGTATTCTGACTCGTGAGGCGCCTGCTCGCTCGCTCGTTGGATGCCATGAGTGTCTGAACAAGCCCATGGCGCTCTGGACTGAGGCGGGAGTTGCCCGGTTGTGCCGTGTTGGCAGAGTGGAGCTCTCTCTTCCTGTGGTTTTTGGCAGAGACGCCTCAGAGTCACAAAGACGTTTATGGCGTCTGCTGCTGCTGCTGCTGCTGCTGCTGCTGACACCCAGAGATTTAATAATCAACCGTCTCACCCGAGTGCTCACTCTGGCAGAATGAAAAAGGGATGTGGCGTCGTTAAGTGAATCATTTAGCCGGCATGCAAATACTGAAGAGGTAGAAGCTTTGACACACACACACACACACACACACACACACACACACACACACACACACACACACACCCCCCAATACCTCTGTGTGGCCTATTGATACACTGACACACACACACACGCAAGGCAGTTGTTAATCCTCTCTTCTTCTTCCGTCCTTTACCTCTCTGCCTGGTGCTATTCATCAGCGGTGTGTGTGTGTGTGTGTGTGTGTGTGTGTGTGTGTGTGTGTGTGTGTGTGTGTGTGTGTGTGTGTGTGTGTGTGTGTGTGCGTGCGGAGCGCGGGAGAGACAAAGACGGAGAGAGAAACGAACCCATCCATCGCTAATCAGAGAGCTTTACAATCAAGATAACAAAGGGGTTAACTTCGCCTGGGTGGGCCACAGAGCCCAGCAGCCAGACCCCCCCCCTCCCCCCTCAGGGGTCAAAATAACCTCTCTCACTCACACAAATCACAGCCACAATAAAATGTAAATATGAACTGGTTTATTAAGCAGCCTGACTCACTTAACGCTCCTCCTCTCTCACCTCTGAGCGGCACATTTCCTCCTCTAGAGCTACAGTACAGCCAGAGTGAGGCTCTTTAATGGGTTTTTCACCTCCAAATCACAAGAAACCCAAGATTGCGAGACGCCCAGCCCACCACACACACACACACACACTTGGGTTGTCAGGAGGACATACGGACAGGAAAGAGCGGAGACGGCATGGAACCTTATGTGCTTTATCAAAGTGACCCGATGGAAACAGACAGACGGCTGAGCAATAAACAGAGTCTGCGGCTGCACTGACATTTGCCCGCCGCGTCACACGTTATACGGTTTCGTCTGTGTGTGAGTGTGTGTGTGTGTTATTAGGTAGCATCAAGGTGGTCTGAGCTCCCCGACAGACCAACACACTCCAGTGATGCAGCTGGACACATTTTGACCGGAACACCCAGGTTAAGAGGCAGATACTCTCCAACCACACACACACACACACACACACACACACACACACACACACACACACACACACACACACACACACACACACACACACACACACACACACACACACACACACACACACACACACACACACACACACACACACACACACACACACACACACACACACACACACACACACACGCATTCCCTAAACAGCCGAGGAAGAGATCCACGCGTCAGACACCTGAACTGTGAAGTTGACGACTACCAGCTGATGCACCGCCAGAACTGAAGGAAGATAAACTACCAAAATAAAACCTAAATGAATCCCAATGCTCCTGACTTCTTCTGGTTAAATGAAGGACTTTCTTTCCCACAGTACAGTTACTCAGTGTATCAAACTGGACGGTTCTGTTTCTTCTCCCCTCTGGATCTCCTCTTCCTCCTTTCACTTCACCAGAAATGTAGAGGGGGAATTTCTGATTGGATTTGAATTTGTTTGTCTGTGATACATTTCTCGTTTTCACACGACCTCACTTCTTCAAAGGCTTTTTCAGGTTGAAGAAGAAAGCTGTGGACATTTTCTTATTTGTTGCAAAGGTCATGGGGTCATATGTTCACTACAGTATGTTGTGTGTCACTGCTAATAAGTCACAATAACAACAAAATGCGATCAGGTTTGTTTAAAACTACAAACACACACACACACAAAAACACACACACACACACACACACACACACACACACAGGTACCTGGCAGCGGCTGAACACGTGGCTGGGCGTGGGCTGGACGTTGAAGTGTCTGAGAACGCGTACAGCCTGGTCCCTGGCCTTCTCTGAGCAGTCCAGGGCCAGACAGCGCCCCTCGCCAACCTGAGAGCGCAGCTACCATACACAGCATGTAGGAAAATGAGTGACACACACACACACACAGGCTGACACACACACACACATACCAATCCTTGATCCTACTTACACTCTGGTACGGCTGTCCACATGTGAGTATGACGCGGCCTTCCTCTTGTGCCAGCTGAGACACAAACACACATCACGTCAGCACAACACACCAACACACCGCCGCATCAACAAACTGTGTGCGTGTGTGAACATTTGTACCTTGGCCGCCTCTCTGTGGTCGTCCGTGTTCTCCAGTATCACCACGTCGATGCCCAGGCAGCGCAGGTACCTCCCCAGCCCCTGCAGCATGTTGTCACACACCACCCGCAGCTGCTGAGGGGCCAGAGAGGTGGCGGCGTTGGCGGCAGCGGCGGTGGGGGGCTCCTTCTCGCCACACAGGAGGCCTTTCTCCGCGTCGCAGCGAGTCGGGCTGACCCTTTGAGCCCCCTGACATTCCTTAAATGGACAGAGACAATAATGTGATACTTAACTGATCCCCACAGGGAGACTTTCCTTTCACTCGCACCCCGCTGCCCGGGGGGGTCAGAGCTCAGAGTGAGGCCATAGAGGCGCACTCCTGGAGCCCACGGGCGCTACTCCAGAAGTCTCGGTCAAACGTTTCATTCCCACAGCAGGGGGCAGGGGGATCCTTGAACCCGGGGTCCTTCGGTTGGGAGGTTTTTGCCATAATCACTTCGACACCCTGCTGCCCGGAGCTTATCACAGACCTAAGACTTGTTAAATGCATAAAGGGGCTGAAAGGGAGGGAAAAGAAGAGATTAAGTGACTACGTGCAGGAGTTTAGGAGAGACTGTAGAGGGCGCTGTCAACGTAACCCAACAACCCTCGGTGATGTCATAGAGGTCCTTTTACCCTCGACTCAAAGCTCCTATCAGGCATTCTGCAGCCTGTTCACTTTGATCATGTGTGCCTGTGTAATGTTTTGAAGTAAATCTAATGTATCGTGATACATTAGAAAAAATGATGGCGATCGTGAAAAAATGGAAGCGTCAAGTCAGAAATGAAGCGTCAGCAGCAGTCGGATGTATTTTCCCATCAGGTCTGTTTGGGCAGCAAAGGCAGCATGTGGGCGGCTTCGCTCTCACCCACAGATCTGTTTGCTTTTCCCATCGATTTCTTCCGTTGCTGGTGTGGAAATGCAGCTGCAGGCCGGGCGACCCGCCTGTATTGCCGACTGTATCTGTTGAAACGGGGCATCAGTGTGTAATCGTATTGGGAAAAAGGACTTAAGGCCTAATCAGCTTGTGAACACAACGCTGTTTTGCTCCTCGCGCTCAGCCTGTGGGAAAGCGTCGGTCGGCCGTACACACACACACAGGCCGATGTCGCAACACACTCTGAGTTACAGACACACTCCAATGTTCTACACTGACAAAAGGCCCGAGAACCAATGTCCTTATAGGAGTGTGTGTGTTTAGATTGAAGGAATTGTAAGTGAAGTGATCAAATGTGGGAATCCCTGTTGACTGCACCGTTAAACATGTTGACTCAATATATTAAGACACAAAAATAAGCCAAAGCAGGACAAACGACCTGTCAGGCTCAGTCTTTCCCTGTAACAAAGCTTCAGTTCTAAGTAAATTCTCTTTTCTACAGTATTTTCTATGAATCATTGAGTTTCCTCTTCCTGCTTTCCCGTCTCTCTGTGAGCAGAAGTGAGTCAGTTTCCCCCAGACTTTGTTGTGAACGTGTTTTTGACCTCGCATCTTGAGTTTGCTCATCTTTTCGACACAGACAACAAAGCGTTTGCTAAAATGACAAATGACAACATCGACACCAGCGCTTCCCTGTGCAGGGACAGCGTGGGACCTGGGACCTCCTGACCTGGTTGTCGCTGTTCCGCTTCTTCTGCTTGGCTCGTTTGTCCCTTTGCTTCTCCGATGAGGAGAAGGAGGAGGAGGAGGAGGGGGCGCGAAGGTCCGCCGGCAGCCCGAAGCGCGCTGGGTCGCCAGAGAGGGCGGAGTAGACGTCCAGCAAACAGTAAGCATCTGCAGCTGAAGGGAGGGTGAAGGTATTTGTAGACGAGGTTGCAGATTTTAGATAAAGGATCGGTCTGTGCGTGTCTAAACTCTTACCGGCGTATCTGATCTGGCTGGTGCGTAGAGGACGTTTTTTCCAGTTGGACATCTGCTCCGTCTTGTCCAGGGGCTTTCCCAGGATCTGTCGTACCAGCAGACTGAGGCCTTTCTCCGCCGAGTCCTCGCCTACCAGCACCGCCTTCGGCCCGCTACGAGTCCTGCTGGCCGGAGCGCGCTGGATCTGGAACCGGAAGGAGAACAGCACATCTGTAAAACATGTTTCCTGTGGAGTCGGCGGGCCGCTGCGTCGGTTTTGGAGGATGGGAGGATAATGGTGATGTTACCTTTTGGTGAACGCTGAGGAGGTCCAGCACTCCTTCCATTTTCAGTGGCTCCTCTGAAAGCTGCTGCCACGTGGCCAAGAGACACTTCGTATCGCCGCCCATACCGTAACCTAGGCGACAGGGTGCGGGAGAAGACAAAGAAAGATGAGAAGACCCTCACCTGGGCTTGATTCAGATGTTTGTTAACTCTGCTGCTTTACCCAGTTTGAGGATTTTGCGCTCAGAGAAGAAGTCCCTGATGAAGGCGATGGTGTCCGGGTTCTGACGGAAGCTGTTGGCGCTCAGGTCCAGTAAGAACACCTGGCCCACCACCGCGAGCTGGATCAGGGCGACGTGCTGAGCGGAGACGCAGCCGAACGTGGGCGGCCACTCCATGTCCACGCCGACGATCGCACCTTCCTAGGGAAATAAAGACGGGAAAATGAAGGCCAATAAACTTCGATGCACATGATGTGCGTGAGGGGAAACGTTTTCCTGGTCCGGATCCGTGTGCGTCTCCCTACCTGGAGCGCAACGTGCCGGCACCTCTGCAGGCCCTCTGCTGTGTCCACGAAGTGAACCTGCTCCTTTGTGAGGGGCAGCTGGTAGAACCTCTGGCGGTGAGAGTCGGGCGGCGTCCACTCTGCCGCCGTGTTCGCTGGCTCGCTCACACACTCGAGTCTGACCGGGCGGGAGGAAAGAGGGGGAGGGGAGGGGCACAAAAAATCAGCCACTGCAGGAAGAGAAAATGAGATTAACTACAATTTTGTGATCCTACTCACTGTGGCACTGTCTGCTGCGCGTCCCAGACTCCAAAGGGAAGCCGGTATTTGGGAATTCTGTACCTCAGCGACCACTGGGAGGCTTTACGGACACCACAGTACTTCACCAGCATCTCCACCAAGAGGATCTGCAGCTCCGGGTCGTCTGCCACCACCGACTGCAAATGCACACATACTTACTGACACTGATAATGTACAGACACACACACACTCTATCACATAGAGGAGGAAGAAGGAAGACTTACCTGAACATGGTCGCTCCAGTTCTCCTCTATCATGCTTTTCTAAAAAGAGAGCGAAGCGTATACAGGGTTAAAATGAGAGATGCGGCACTGCTACCATTCGAAATGTAACCTTTGACCCTGGTTAATGTTTTAGGTGGACTCACTCACCTCCACAAACCTCTTGTACATTAGGAAACGCAGTGAATCCAGTCTCTGCTTGTGCAAGGCATTAGGACACAACGCTGGGCCAAGAAGAGAGAGAAAGAGAGAGAGAGATCATACCCAACTGTTGCACACACCTAACAACAACAAACTCTACATGTACTGTGCCTATAACACACACACCTGAGTCAATGTTGAACTTCTCCATGAGCCTTAAGACACGTTTGGCGAGCATCTTGGCGTTGATTTGGCTCATGCAGTGTGTCGACAAGGACAGATGAGGGAACTGCCTGCCCACACACACACACACACACACACACACACACATGTAGATCACCCTATCAAGAGGCCATTGCGTAACATCAACAACAGCAGGCTCCCTCACGTTCCCATACCTGCGTATCTCTCCGGCGTTGAAGCTGGGGTGGCACCAGGAGTCCAGCAGGGTGACGAGCCGCTCCTCCAGGTGCCTGTGTCCAGTCACAAAGGACTCGGCTAACGACATCTTATCCTGCAAGATCAGCGGCACGCAAATCTGCAGAAGAAGAGAGTGAAGAGGCCACAGTGTCAGACCTTTGTCAAGAGAAGGTTGAATGTGGTTAAATGCGTCCAGTAAGCAGGTCTGTCTCTTCTTACCTCCTCCATGTTCACTACATTCTGTAGTTTCAGTTTTATACTGAGTGTCGCCGCCTGTGAAGGACAGGAATCTATTTTAAAACCAGTAAAGGGTCTGAATGACTGGACTCTGTGTCGTCTGCACTGTTCCGTGTCCCTCACCTCTTTATAGGAGGTGAACGCCTGCAGCCTCTCCACGTGCTGACGCAGCGTCGCCGGGTCCAGGGCATTCAGCTGATAAATGTTGACCACGGCGTCTATAAAGTTATTCTGGGAATCTGTGAGTATGCCGAGAGCCCGATGCTGGAGCGCCAAGGCCTCCTGGTCTGAGTGAGCGTCCAGGCTCACCTGGCAGAGCGACACAAACCACGGGATGAAGAAAGAAACACCACTTTATTTGCATGTTTTCACCATGACTCTTGTTTACCTGCGGATTGTCCTGCATCCACGTCTGGAATTCCATGAGGACGTGATGGCCGAGGGTGTGGCCCCGGCCCTTCTGCTTGCCCGGACAGCCCTCCAGGATGGTCAGTATGGCCTCCAGAGGCTCGCGCAGCTTTGAAAACCCCTGGTGGGCTGCCAAGTGTAGCTGGGGTGGGGACGGAAGGTCAGAGAGGGGAACGTCAGCAGGAAGACGGTGAATGTCTGCTAACCGATAACTTGGGGACATTTTCTGCCGTTTAAAGAGACGGAGGCGTCAGGAAAGGGAAGGATCTGACTTGTGTCATGTTGGTGAACCCCAAAAATGCCGCCATAGTTCATTTGCCTCCCGGACCGGGCGGAGGCAGATCCTGTGACACAGTTTGGGTCCTAAGCCGCGATTTGAGAATGTAAAAAGGCTGGCCTATAAAACTTCCGAGGCGGGAATATTATCTGTGTGAGAATTCCTCGCGCCGCGTCTTAATTTGTAAAACAGATGTCATCCACTCAATATCCTCCTCACACACATCTCAAGTTCATTCAGTGCACGCACAAATTCCTTCCTTCCTACCGCGAACACACTCTGGTTTCCTCATTAACACACACACACACACACACACGTGACCTTCATATTAAAAACATGCAGGTATATAACACACACACACACACACACACACACACACACACACACACACACACAGAAAATGACCCTCACCGTCGTTAGATCTTTCCAGTTCCACAGCTCGAAGAGTTGGTCTCTCAGCACGGCGGGGTCAACACCTGGGGGTCACACACACACACACAAAGGAGAGGTGGGGTTTCACTTTGACCTTTGACCCCCATCAACCTGTCACCAGAGCACTCCAGACGATCTCAGCCGTTTACTTGTCCCTGTATTTTCCCCTGCAGCTTCCTGTCGAAACATTCAACACACTCTTTCTTATCACGTTTTCTAACAACGACTTCTGTAATTTCATTCCTCGATCGGTCCGGCCCCTTGTTGTTGTGCGTCCAAACCTGGATTGCAGCTTGTAGGTAACCCGATACACTGGAAATATTGATTTTTTTCAAAACACGCATAGCTGAGCGGCCATAATGTGCAATATAATGTTTAACAGGCAGAGCAGAGCAGCCATAACATCGGATTAACAGCTGAGGAACCGAGGCATTAGCTCTGCATTCCAGCCCAATCTGCGGCCGGAATACTCCAGGGAAGCCTCTCGGGAACGCCTTTGGGAAAGGCCGACCAATTTGCGTTACACCTTTTGCGTCTCTCTGCCTCTGTGTGTGTTAGTGTGTCTTTCTCCCTCGTTCACGCTGTGTGGGCTCCGCCGTACCTGCTCCCCTCTCTCTCTCTCCCCCCCCCCCCCCTCCTTCCCAGGGCTAGTTTTCCTGTTCTCCTCTGCCTCCTCTCCCTCCTCTCCCTCGCTCCGGCAGCCCTCTCTCGGTTTTGTTTCGGATTTCCCCAGGAAAGAGGGCAAAGCGGTGGTCATGGTGTAAAAAATACAGCCTTTCCTGACGCGCAGCCTGGGAAAGTAGACCAAAAGGCCGTCCGTCCGTCCATCCCCCCGTCCGTCCGGCCCCCCCCTCTGGATGCGTCAGCCTCTTTTATTGCGACTCCCTCTGACTGACGCTTCCCAAAACCCACGCCGTCTCAGAATCTGTGAGGACAGTTAAATCCCTGGCAGACACGTCTCCACTCCAGACTGTGTTTGCTCGGCCACAACACTTCATCCAATCGCTCAACTTCCCTCCATAAATCTCTGGGAATTTCTGTGTAAAACTGCCCCGGCCACTCTAACGTACATCATCACTGTGTTCTTGTTTTCCCTCTAACTCTCTGTCGTTCTGTTCCTCACTCTAAAACAGCTGTGGAAAATGAATAAATCGTTTTTTAAGCAGAAAAAACAAAATCATATTTCACATGAATCACATATACTTTACATTATTATTACAATAGGAAAAAGGTTCCCCACCCCTGATCTAATAGGTGATTTCTGATGCTTTTACAGACTCAGACATTGTGTTAGATTAGTTTTAGTGTGTCGATTAGAGACCTGGAACCTGCTGAAACAGGCGGTACAGGTCGACGTTCCATCACAGGCTTACGTAATGAAGTAAAAGTAAAAAGTGTGAGCTGTTATGTTGTGGTTGGATTGGCTCATGTGACCGAATACCCAGGTTTCTGCTTTCAAAAAACACAACTCCAGCCCATTGATGAACACGCACACACACACAGGAGGAGGGGAGAGGAGAGGAGAGGAATTTGGAGCATGCAGCGTCTTCTGGTTTTGGCTGGAGAGTGAATGACAAAGCTGGAGGTTCTTCTCCATTCACTTCTCCATAATAACCCCCCTCCATCCATGCCCCCACCCAATCGTAAAAAAAGACAAAACAAAAAAACCTATTACAGTCCAATTTCACCGAGTGTAACCGAACGTGATCCGACTCCGTCCTCGCCCTGTCTTGCTCGCACAACAATACAGGTCAAACTTTGGTTCCAACAAAGCCAGACGGAGGTTAAATCCACAGGCGAGTCTAATCGGCCGTTGCCAGGTAGCTGCCAAAATAAAGGAAACGCCACTGTGGAGTGTCTAAATCAGGCGTTTGGTGTAACTGCAGCCACCAGAGCAGCTTTGGGGTGAGACTTGGCAGAGGGTTTGGAGTGGCTCAACTCCACTGGAGAGACGCCACAGCATTCTTCAACAAACACTTCTCCCCCTTTTGTCTGGTGTTGTAGGTGCTTGAGAAAGCTTTGATTCGCTGCCATGACAGAATCACCAGGAGAAGAGAGTACCAGCACTTGCGAGAAGATCACACTTTCATGCTTTTCTGGAAATCAGGTATCCCAAAAATAACCTAGAGCAGCTTACTGAGGACTGTAGACATCATTTGAAGCTATAATTAGTGTTTTACTGTGAGAGACCGTGAGAGTATGTTGATATCAGTGAACACCACATGAGCTCAGACTGTGCAGTAGTCTGAAGGTTTCCCAGTATCACAGCTCGCCTCAGCCTCTCCTGAGTAGCTACAAACATAAAGGAACTGTATGTGGTAGATTTGTGATACACACCCATAGCGTCTGGAGTAGCAAGGTTCATTTTCTTCCACTAGATGGCGACCTGGGGTCTCTCTGTCAAACAGGGCAGAGAGGAACAACACAGTTTAATAAACTGAAGAGGACACAAAGGTGATGTCATATGTCATATGTGATGTTGTGATGTCATATGGGATGTCGAGACATGTCATATGAGACATCTTGAACTATTGGGACTACTTATGTTTAAATGTATGAATGGAACTGTGTGTTGTTTATTTATTGTTATTTATTATTTATCTATAGTGGTTTTTTTATAGTTTATTGCTGTCATTTATTACTGTTCAAAGATTCAGGCACAGTACAAATGCATTTCGTTGTATTATCATATACAATGACAATGAAAAGCTATTCAATTATATTCTATTATATATATTATTGTAAATCCACAACAGGCCACGATATGGAATCACACACACGCTGGCCGACATCGTCCAATCTTCTCCTGTGGCCTCTGTTCATGCATGAAACCAAACTATAGGGATATTATTATAATTACTTATTGGACTGTGTTGTGATCACGCTACACAGGTGTAACTGATGACATCACGGTACATATGGAGTTACTGTTGGACCTAATACGCACGCACGCACGCACACAAACCTGTGGGAACAGCAGCCTGAGAGAGGGCAGGATGCCAGCTGATGTCAGGCTGAGGTTGTTTGTTTCTCCTCCCTCACTCACTGTCTGCACTCTGGGGTCTTCTAGCGCCACCTACTGGTAAAACACATCTGTTTTTTTTCTCTCGGATTGAGCTCACTTTACTTCTGCCGTTGCATTCGCTCAAAGGTCTGTCAGGTCGTGTGTGTGTGTGAGTTTGTCATAAGTTATTTCTTCGAGTTTGACTCTGTATTCCTCCATATCTCCATATAAAAGTCGTCGTCTTGAATGTTGGCTCGTGACTCACGTTAGGTTCACTCATTTGTTAACAGGCGGGTGTTTCAGACAAGACAAACGAAATAATTCATTACAAGCTAAACGTATTTAAAGTGTTGTCATTAGTGCGGATTAACTCACCATGTGTTGTTTCATATCACTTTGCTAACATCATGTAGTTCAGGAAATGGATTTAGCTGGACGTTGGTGTTTTCCCGCCCTGAATTTCGCATTTGAGGCATATCTTGCTCGCGTAATGTGTAACAATCTTGGCTTCTTCCCCAAGACTGACGAACCCTGATTCCTAACCGTGACTTTAGCGTAACGATTAAAGCTTTACTCAAAAGACATTGGGTATGTTATTGAGACAGTTTACGCACAGCAACAGAAGATGTTTTGCTATTAGACGAAAATCAGGGCATAGAAAGCTCATATTCTTCCTGACCTGCTCTTCTTCTGCTTGGCTGTTTGCCCTGTGAGTGACTGTCATACGTGCTCAAGTCGCATTACTGCCCCCCTGCGGAGAATCGGTGAACACGTCTCCAAAGATAAATTAAATAAAACATTTCCGAACGTTAAATTATATTTATTCATAATTCTAATTTAAATAACTGTAAATTCAGTAACCGATATTTTACAACGATATAAAACTTGGCGTGAAGGGGAATGGTCATTAATTATTATCACCAAGTTTAAGAGTTCGCTTAATATTTACAAATATTACGTAGCTTGAACCCTTTATTTGAATAAAAACAACAAAAGCAACTTTTGAATCGCAGCCAATAATATTTAAATTAAGAACCAAGAGCATCGTTTTTTTCTGTTTAACAGCGCAGTAAAGAAAATGTTACAGAAATAGACAGTGAGTCACGTGACCAAAGTTATTTACCACGTGTTCTGCGTCCAGTTAGGAAGACGCCTGCGCTCTTTGTAACGGGGACAGCTTGAACGCAAACCTACGTTATTTGCGGCGCATCATATTTACCGATCCGTCTGGCTGGATCCTCCGCCTGATAGTTACATTCAGTCTGTAACTCAGCGGACCTCCGGGTGCAGCGCGTGACTGTTACTGTTAACACGGCTAACTAGCTTAGCGTGCTAGCGTGGTTACTCAGCAGAGATGGAGTGGAGGGGCAGCGGCGATCAGGACCCGAACAGGGACTCGGCCCGGAGCTTCAGCGCGGTTCACCCTCACCAGCAGGTAAACCAGCACGCGTGGCCTGGCCGAGTTTGAGGCGTTGAAAAGCCGCTAAGATGCCAAAGCGTGTGTGGATCAGTCTCACCTGGATCTACCGAGAGTGTGTTTAGAGACAGTACAGGGGCGACCAGGAAGGGCTTATCATACACAAGCGCACGGAGACGTAGAGAATATAGCAATTACACGTAAAGTGATCTTTTAAAAGTATTTTTGATCAAGTTTACACGTTTCTACGGTCACCACACCCAGCTCCCACTTGTAAACACACTTGACCCATTACTGCCTCTCACACACACTCCTAATGAACCAAAAACAAACCAGCTAGTCAGACCAGAAAGGGATCACAGATAACCACATACTGAAACAAAATCGACATTAGACAGGAGAATGTAGTGAAACCGTGAAGTGTGTAAGCTGCAGTGTTTAGTGGATGATGTCACTGTCATCGTCCTTCAGCCTCTGAACAGAGCTGACCGAGCTAAAATCACTGCTATAGATCATCCATTTGAGATCAGAGACCAAAATACTTCCCTGTTACCCCCGGGTCCTTGATATTTTCAGACCCTGACAGGGTGTGAGTGTGTAAGATGGGTACAGACGTTTGGGTATTTATAGCCCTGCACCAAACACAGCGTGATGTGAGACAGATACTGTCACTTTAATTGAATTTGCAGTCTTGCCGTTAAATTGGACAGAATGCCGTCTTCATTTCAGTCATCTCAGTGTTTGGTCATCATGAAGTCTCCAGCTGTCTGGGACTGAATCCTGTGGAGTAACAGCTGGTGGAGAGGTTGTAAATGAAATTAACTCTTGTTCCACCCGGAATCACGTTTTATTCCTGACTTGACTCACTCTTGTTCCTTCATTCTTTCTCCCCTCCCTGCCTCATCAGTCAGCGTTGTCCCACCCCAGCGACGGCACCACGCCCTCGCTGTGCCAGAGGCAGCAGCACTGTGTGAAGGCCTCAGTCATATCCAGCTGGAGGCTGGCCGAGGCCCAGGACCAGCTGTGTTCCCTGGGGGTCCACAGCTCGGAGTCGCTGGAGCAGGAACAGGCTCGGATGTCGGCCTGCCCCACCGAACACACGTACACGGAGGAGGAGTGGCGGCGGAAGGAGAGCATGCTGGGAGGGGAACAGGACTCCAACCGCAGCCCGGTACTTGGGACGGTGGGGAGCTGGGATGTGTTCAATAAGGTATAGCAGGCAGCATCAGCAGAAACCAGCAGGTCCTATGCTGCTTAGTATGAGCTTCATTAGATACAGCTCTCTGCTATACATAAAGTAGATAAGACAAACATTTCACATGGGACCTAAATCTGAACTCCTCCTCTTCCAGAGTATCATCAATGTCCAGTTTCAACCCATAGAGATGGAACAGGACACGTGTAAGACCTTTCTCCAAAAGTATGAAACAGAACTCAGGCGCTTTGGTAAGAACAAGAACATCAAGTTAAGATCAAGCAAGGCAGTTTGTAATTTACTGTTTTTTGCAGTAAACATTGATAGGCAGCACTTGTGTTGTTGTGTCTTCAGGCATGTTGAGGAGGTGGGACGACAGCCAGCGTTTCCTCTCAGCCCTGCCTCAGCTCATCTGTGAGGACACGGCCAACTACCTGATCCTGTGGTGCATCAGACTACAGCAAGAGGGGGTAAGACACTCCAGGCTGACACACACACACGCACACACACACACACACACACACACACACACACTAGGTCACAGGTTTGAAAATAGTTAGGATAACATGAACAATTACTCTCCAAAGATGAAGTTTAATCAGAAACGGTATATTCTTGCAGCACTCATTCTCTGGGAAACCAAGCTGGATAAATCTCTCCTCAGCTGTGTCATGTGTTCATTTGATGTTTAATATGTAAGCTTAGTATGTTCGTACTTATGTAAGAGTTAGTTTGTTCATTGGAGCAGATGAAAGTTGACAAATGAATTATCCAGATATGTGCTTTCTGACCCGGTCTCATGGTTGTTTGTGTTCTGTTACCTGCAGAAAGAAGCTCTGATGGACCAGGTGGCACACCAAGCTGTGGCCATGCAGTTCATCCTGGAGATGGCCTCCAACTCTCAGCAGGACCCTCGAGGCTGCTTCAGACAGTTCTTCCACAAAGCCAAAGTAAGAACACGGCTGTTGCTAAGCGCACGTTTGATTCTGCGTTTTTAGTTGTGTTGCCTTGTCCTGATATTGTTTCCTTTCATGTTTAGGCAAGACAAAATGTCTACTTAGAAGTCTTCCACACGGAGCATGAGGCCTTCAAAATGCGAGTCAGGGAACATGCACTGAGGTCGAAAGCGGACGCGGCCAAAGACGGTGGACAGCAGAGCACCGGCACACACACACACAGGCTCGAGCCCAAAGAAGCTCTAGACTCTTTCACTCCAGTAAGTTCTCCCTGTTCACCTCAACACACACACACACACACACAAGCACAAGCAGAGAAACCAGTTTGACCTAAGCTTTAAAAGTCGTCTGACGTCTGTGTCTCTGTAATAAGGAAACTTTCCGCGTCATTTAGTGTAGTAGGTCATATTTTAGGTCATATTTTCCTTCAAATATCTGTTTCTTTCCTGGTTGAAAACACACACAGACCGCTGCAGTTGTGCCTCCTGGCCGAGAGATGGTGCCATTGAGGCATTATAGCTGTTCTAGCTGTAGTAGTAACTATCTGATGTGCAGATGTTCCATCTATTTACATAAGAGGAATAAGAGACAGTTGTGAGAAATTCAATTCAATCGTTTATTATACACATCCCCTGTTTATTTTCAGCCTTATTCATAAAGTAATTAATTTTCAAGGGAGGGAGCCTGGAGTTGCGTAATGTCTCATACAGTTAAATGTAAGCACCTTCACTCAGTGTTGTGACCTCACTGCAGTCTGTAGTGAGATCGGCCCAAAGTGGCACTTAAATGTCGCTATCAAGGCATTCCAATGCTTTTGTGAGAGATGGAATGAAGCTTCTCCTCCCTTCCTCCCTCCCTCCCTCCTCCTCCTCGCTTTGGCCCCTTCAGCTTGACGAGCTGCAAAACACCGACTCAAGAGACGGGACAAAGCAGGGGGGGGGGTCTCTCTCTCAAAGTGTGACATTGATCTTGGATTGAATGTGGGACATACAGAGTGCTGTTATGTAACACTTGTAATCATGTAACAGTTGCTTTAATCCCTGGTTCTGACCTTGTTTTTCATCACGATTGACCCACTCTGCACTTTTTCCACTAGGTGGCAGAATACACTACAAAGCGCTGTTTAGAGGCCGGACTGTGGACAAACACGGGGAGGTGGACAAAAGACGAAACGACGGAAACAGACGATATAAGCGTGATGGAGACCTCCTAGCGAATGCAGGGTTAGTCTGCTCCTCCCTCCCCTCTTCACCCCACAACTTTACACCCAACAGGAGGAGAAGAAGAAGAAAAAGAAAATCACTTCTAACCCATATTTGCCCTTCTGGCCTCAGTGTTGTCTTGGAATGCCATGTGCTCGACTCCACAGCTCACTCAGGTGATGGGGAGCGTGGTTGTTCGTGTTCAGAGTCGCCTCAAAGAAAACAGGTAATACTAGTTTGAGCGAACTGAAGTGAACTGAGTATTGTTGTGGCGACGCAGAGCAGCCTTCACCCTCTCATGTCTGCGAAGAGGAAGAATTCAGGAGAGGAAGCTGGCCCCTCCATTACATCTGTAGTTACGAGGTGTCTCTGACAGTCACATCTCACCTAGATTGTGTCGTGTTCAAAATACTTCATCAGGGCGGCAAGAAGGACTTCAAGTTGAGAGATCTCACTTAAGCTGTTTAATAAGCAAAAGAGGTTAAAGTTGTGATACAGAGCAAAACTCAGCTGAGGTCTCATGGTCTCAGCCGAGGTCTCACTGAGTTTCAGTGGTCCACAGACTGCAACCCAGTCCTGTGTGCACCTCCACTCAATGAGCCCCGAACTCAAGATCTTCATAGAATTTAAAGTGTTCCAATGTGGGTGTGTTTCTTCCTTTGTGTTGGTTGGAGGTTGGTGATCCCCTCCTCTTGGCACATCCCTCTTCATGCATCCTGTGCATTGTAGATGATATGATAGTGGCATCTTCTCCATCTTGATTCAATCACCACTTCTTTTAGTGATCCCCTTCCAATGATCACATCATCCAATATCCCTGATGTACCACATGTGATGCATTCCCTCATTGATCCTGAAAACCTCTGGACTTGATATTACTGTCCTTTGATAGATGTTCCACTCAACAACACAGTGCTCTGTATTGTCTTGCATTGTCCTCTCATACTAACTGACTCAACATGTGAACTTTGAACCTCCACGCTGTGGACAGAAGAAGAATCTGATCTTGTCAGTTATAGATCACCTTAGTTGAAGCTTCCTGAGATCAAAATCTCTATCTCTGTGTCAGCAGACTTCTCTGTATCATAGTTAACCCTTAGACATAGATCACACAATTCTTAATGACAAGCACAGTTAAATGGAAATGAATATGGTCAAACAATTGCTACTTTAACCCGAGATACAAACCGATCTATAATCGATGGCCTGCAGAAATGTGTTTACATGCTTCTAAGCTCAAGTTTGAGAGGATTTCTGTGTGCTGTGTCAGCTTCTATTGTCTCACAGAACAATGGCCGCTTGGTTCTGTAAACGATCAATTTCACACTTGGCAAAGATGATTTGTCCCAGTTCATGACTTAAGATGTAAAAGTGGGGCCACTTTGTCAGAACAAAATTTTAACAGGCTGAAGATTTTATAAGTTAAACACAAGCCAAATCATGATTGTGGCAAACTCCTAACCGACTGAACTCTTCCTCACTGGTGTCTTCAGGCTGTGTCTGAAGTCCATACACACACGCTCTGTTTTGACTGTTTGGCTCAGTGCGCTGGTTTAAGGTCTCACTCGTGTGTATCGGCACGTCAGAGGAAGAAACAAAGCACCAAGTATGGGGGAAGAAGAGGAGGAGGGTAACAAAAAGGGCTGAGCTCTCCACAAAGAGACTTTTTTATTTGTATGCAGTAAAGGAGCTCACTGCATCTCTGAATGTGTCCTGCTGTCGCAGGGTTCTTCCTCCAAACTCCACAAACACCAGGCGTAGTTGGAAGATATTGTTGATGTTCTTTTATTACCGGACTCCAAGGTGCAAATTGTGAATATATTCCCGATGCAAAACAAAAATACCTTCAATAACAGGTTTCACACTCTAAGAAAAAAAAGGAGTTCCTCACTAACTCTAACAGTTTTCCAAAAACTAAACTCGATCCAATACATAGCATGTGTCACTGTTACCTTCGTTGTCACCAGACCACGACTGCCGGCTCCCAGGCTGAAGTCTCTCTTTTATGTCCATAGCCCCTCCCACTAGGCTTAAACAATTTCACAAATCAATTAACACAATTTCTAATCACAAGAACAGCAGTCATAGTTTCCTTAAACTCAAATAGAAATTACACAAATTATCCCGAATTTATCTCATTCTACAGCAATGAAAAACAGGTCATTTGTTACTCAAAATGAATTCTACAAACAAAAACGTACTTATCCCCTTTCACGTCACCGTGCAAGGGCGCGAACACATTCTTTTTAAACAAAGGAAAGATACGCCTCTGTTTGGCAAACCCACTCCAGCTGGGACATCGCGGAGCGAACGCGCAGCACATCTTAAACCACATAGTGCGTACATGTATGTTGAGACCACCAGTGTGCACCTTTGGTTGCGCTACTGACGGCGAAATAATAACGGGGTTATTCAAAACTGAGGGAGAACGGGAGGGGGGGATGTGCGTGTGTGCGCTGACCACAGTCATTGACGGGGCCGCTCCGTCACACCTGCACTTTATATTCCTCTTTTTTTGCCACAGAAACGGTTTCAACGGAAAAAAAAGAAGAGGGTGTTGACGGAATGGTTGAACGCTTTATAGTTCTTCCTCATCTCTTTGGTTCACCCTCGAGTCATCTATAAGGGAGTGTTTTTTATTTGACCTTCAGGTTTTAGTCCAGCTTGTGTTTGAACCCTGGGAGATTTTATTCCATTCTTTTATTTGATATTTTCTTTTTTCCTGACTTTTTGCCACTGTTGCCAGATCGATCAGGCTTTTCCGCTGCACTGCCCCCCATAGTAATAATATGAATATTAATATAATAATACGCCGAGCAAGATGATCTAGGAAGAATAGATCTCATTGTACATTCAAGTACTCGCATTTGATGCGTGAAGCTGCAGTGTGATGCATTTTTTTGATTCCGCATTGCAGCCGTTCATCGTTCCCGCCGTTCAATGACATCATCGTCTCTATCTACACACGGAGAAGTATCCTAAACTGAGGCTGATGGAATGTGCTGGATTTGACTTTTTCCACTTTTTATTTCCCCAGAGTGAAGTTTCAGCTATGCAAACTGATTGTCTTGACTGTTATGTCATACATGGCCTAACTCTGCTTTGTTTACACACTAACCCAGCTCTAATTTAAGATCATAACACAGTCATGCCCATCAATCGATTTCAATGTTTTATCTGCTACATTTTAGACGCAAGAGTAAATGATTCTATGGCTCTCTGTGATGTGTCAGTTTGGTTGACGTGTGTGTCCCAACTCCAGTATACAGTGCAGAGACATGGCTTCATCCCTAAGTCGTCATTTGTCTTGTTTTAGGGACAGGTGTGTTACTGAAGAAGTTTGAAATTAAAAGCAAGTGAATGGAACTCTGTGGCCTGTCGCTGTTATTCAGCCGTATGAGAGATGAAGCCAGGATGTCAACAGAAACACAGGAGTGCAGTGACTCGCATCAGAGATTTATTAGGATTCTTCATAAATATTCATGATTCATTTGTTTGTCTGTGAAGAAGAATAAGAGCTGTGCTATGAACATGAGATTCAAGTGTTTAGAGACGCACACAGCATAACATTCACTGCATCAGTCTGCGCTGCAAGGCAAAGTGTGTGTGCATCTCTGTGGCATTTAACATTTTAAACAAAGGAGGACCAACAAGATCTTACAAAACTTCACAACTTGACCCGGAGGCCAAAATAAGACTTTGATAGTTGGGATAAAAGTGTTTTCAAAAGGAGCACCACACACACGGGTTCCACGCGTTAGTCACGTCTGAACTCTTTTCATTACTGCTGAAGTGAGGGGGATGTATCTGCAAAACGTGACAAACTGATCAAGTTATGCAGTGATTGACTGGCCAGGTATCATGAGGGGTCAGCTTGAGCCTAAGGTCACACCAGAGGGGCCAAAAGAGGACAGGACCCAGGACAACGGGTGAAACAAAGCCATGTCCTGATCACACCTCACTGGATTCACATTCACAAGAACTATTCACAGCCTACATTCATTCAACTACTTGATGTAGAAAAGCAGCAAAAGGCACTGGAGTGAAAAAGAGGAAATTAGATGATCTGTCAAACGTTAGCACATTTCCCTTTAGGAACACAATGTTGACCAGATTAAAGACAATTATGCTTAATATCTAAAACATTGGGGTAAAAAGGAAGTTCATGATGGCAATGTTTCCTTAAAAGGATTTCTTATTTTTGAACTGTGTCAATATGGAAAGAAGCTGTTAGACATCCAGGACTGGACCATTGATTAAGAAGATGGGATTTAAATAAAAAAATACTGAAGGATATAGTTTGAAATTGACACAGACTATTAAAGAGGATCAGAAATCAAATCCATTGGGGATTTCAGATCAAATAAATCAGGAGCGATTTCACAAAGCACAAAGATCAGAAGTTAATATTTGATTGTCAGCGGAGTGGCCCGGTGTTCTGAAGGCACATTAGAGAAGAAAACGTCAATCTGGGTGAATGCAAACCAATGATTGAGGGATTGGAGAACATTACAATTTCAACAGTAGTGCAAGGAGCAACATAGAAGTGGAACTATCCCGTTAACATCCATAGATATTATTGCTTCCTGACAATCTTCACATTCATCACACAGACGGCAGAGAGTGGCACCATGAAGACGGTCAGTCATACAGTAAAGGATATGATCATGTACGTATGTAGTGTTTGTGTCGGTAAACCTTTACATTCCCGCTTTTGGGCTTTCTAGGAAATGTTCCCAGCGCTTGCAAAGAGTTTTTTGTGGAGGAAAGCCTCGACGTGAGGCCAGATCTTATTGGTTTCAGTCCCGGTGAAGGTCGCCAGCACCCCTTTACACCTGTAACAGGAAGGAAGTAAAGCAGAGATTAGTTTTGTTCCTATATATCTGTACATTGTGCAACATTCAGAACGGAAGAGCAGTGCTTTGCTTCCAAGTTTGCCCAGAAATAGAAAGCTGACGCATCATTCAATCTGCGTGCACAGTCGTGTCCCAGCTGTAGGGTTGTGTGCGTTATGTAGGTGACTCATTGTTCAGTTGTGTATTTTCTTGTCTGCACATTCATGCATTTCCTTTAACAAAGAGGAAACAGCTGAGTTGTGCAGGGAGAAGTCTTTCCTAAGCCACTTCTTGATCTTGTAAGGTTGAGGAATGTTAATGAAGGACAGAGGTCAAGGTTCAAGAAGATTTAAGGGACTTTGAGGTGAACAAAGGAAGAAGGAGAAGAGTAAAAGGGGCCGATTTGAAACATTAAGGGGCCGTTAAGGACATTTTAAAGGGCCGGCATCCATTCTTAACTCTGACATTGATGAGTTAGTTGGTGGAGTTGGAGGTTAACTTTTTTACCTGAAATACTCTAAAACTGGCTCCGTCTGGTTCTCGTAAGCCTTCAGTCTTCGCATTACTGTCACAGGAGTGTCGTCGTCCCGTTGGACCAGAGCCTCGCCCGTCACGTCATCTGTACCCTGGAGACGCCATGACAACACACACGGTCACCACAAAATAAGAGATTACAAACATATATACATCATAGAAGGAGTAACAATGCAGTAAAGTAAGCGTGGCAAGTACGCATGTGTGAAGGCATGTGTGTGTACGTGCGCGGGGGCAGGCAGAGACGCGGCACTGAGACTGGAATGTAAACAATGGAGAAACACAAAAGTGCTGCATTTGCTTTCATTGCGGCCGATCAGAGGCAGAGACAAAGATGAGCCTGTGTGAATCTGCATGGTTACAGATTCACCTCATCATGCAGTGTGGAGGACTGAGGCATTCTATTTCAACATGCAAGATCTTGATTCAATCAGATTTACAAACACAGACAGCTGGGATCCTGATAAGGCTTCTATCCATCCGCTCTCCTTGCTGACTTCATCCTGTGGGCTGGAGCCGATCCCGGTAAAGATTACCAGCACTCAACACTATCTGACATGTTTGACAGAGTTGACGAAGGGCTGATAAATATATCAGTCATCCCTCCCGACCCCTCTATGTGAGGCAGGAAGACGAGCCGATCTAGATTTGCAGTTTGTGCATTGAGCACAGAGAACAAATGTGTTCCTTGGTTTTCCTCTTCAACTGGACTCCTCCCCGTGCTTCTGTTCCCTCCAACTGCCTTTCTGAAGCAGCACTG
Source organism: Genypterus blacodes (assembly GCF_046128005.1). Classification (NCBI taxonomy): domain Eukaryota; kingdom Metazoa; phylum Chordata; class Actinopteri; order Ophidiiformes; family Ophidiidae; genus Genypterus; species Genypterus blacodes. The sequence continues at coordinate 143,405 of NW_027466992.1, read as the reverse complement.
AGACCGGCAACCTCCAGCCGATTAACCCTGAATCTGTAACTTCTGCAAATGGCAGGAAATCAAGCCATCGATCACTGCAACTGTGTGACCAACTTTGGCTTTGATTCCATCAGAAACGGGCTTTTTTCTTACACCGCTCTTATCTTATCTTGGATGACTCAGTGTTATGTGGAGGACGCCTACAGGCCTATGCTCTCTCTCTCTCTCTCTCTCTCTCTCTCTCTCTCTCTCTCTCTCTCTCTCTCTCTTCTCTCTCTCTCTCTCTCTCTCTCTCTCTCTCTCTCTCTCTCTCTCTCTCTCTCTCTCTCTCTCTCTCTCTCTCTCTCTCTCTCTCCTCATGAATACAAATGCTCTTCAAGCATGCTGCAAGTAGCTTTGTTTACTGTCACATAATTGAACTGAATGAGAGCAAAGGTCCCCACTCGTATTTGGACAGTAAACAAAAGGCCCGTTGTCTTATCCCCTGTTGTCCTTGTTGCCACCTCACACTTTTCCTCTGTTTATTCTGCAGGCTGCTGTCTTATTTACCTCAACTGGTTTTTCAACCTGGCTTTCCTAAATTGTTGCAACTTGTTCTGTTCAGCTCAACCCACCACAAAGTATGCAGCCTAGTGAAAGCTCAAGCTCATTCACAGTGAAGGCATTTGTGAATGGACGCAGCCCTGCCAAACACATGAAGGAGAGAGTTGTGTCTTTTGCATTTGTAATTGTAGTCTTTAAATGTATTTACCACGACTTTAGGGGGGTTGAAGTCTGTGTTGTAGACTCTGCCGCTGGGAAGGTGAGTCCAGCGAGAGGTCAGCCTCTGCTTGATGGTCTGGAAGGGGACGTTCAGGTTGATGACCGTGTCCACGCTGTACACGTCCTCCAGAGCCTCTGCCTGGGCCACTGTGCGAGGGAATCCTGGTGGAGAGGCAAAGGAACATGGAAACAAGGTGGGTGGGTGCGGTGACGTGTTTTTATTATACAAGGATTTGGATCAAGAGGGGATAAAGGGGACACATAAATCCACAACCTTCTCATGAAAGACAGACATTAAACACTAATATATGTGATTCCATGATTGATTGACATTATATGATTGACTGTGATCATGGGATTTACTTAAAGGTTAAAGATTAGATGAAGGAAGCACTGTGAGAAATTTGATGTGATTGGTTATGGTCAACTGGAGCTGTGCGTGTGCGTGTGCGTGTGCGTGTGCGTGTGTGTGTCGTTACCATCAAGCAGCCAGCTGGTGTTGCCCAGTGCTCTCAGGTCACCCAGGATGAGACGAGACATGACGCCATCAGGGACCAGCTGACCCTGATCAATACAGGACTTCATCAGCAGGCCGAGCTCTGACACACACACACACACACACACACCGAGTATACACACACACCATAACATATCAAACGGCATTAACGTTCCAAAGAAATCTTCATCTTGTGCTAAGAGGCCATAGAGCTACTTTACTACTTTAGAGATACTTTTATTGGTCGGCATCCAGCTGAGGGGAGGAATGTCCTGACGAGCTCCGCAGAAATGAAACGTCTGCACTTGAGCTTCACTTTGTCTCTATGGAACAGAGCCAAGGGTCAAACTGACTCTACTTTAACTGATAGTTGGCAAATAACGAGCTAAATATGGAAGAGATCCCAGAAATGAAGCGTCAGGCTCTGTTGCTGTTGCACACTCAGGTGTTTGAGTTAAATTTATCATTCTTTGTTTATTCCTTCTTGAATTCAGCGTTGGGTTCACTGCTTTGGTCCTCTCGCATACCCGGTTATCATGGCAACCACTTGTTAAGAGACGGGCTTGGGTTATTACCGTGCATTTCAAGCATTGTGACTTACAACAATCTCTACGCAATGCCAACAATTTCTATTTTAACCTTCTGTTTACTCTTGCAAAGCCACTTGCGATCGTCTTGATGACCCGTGAGAGCCTCGAGCAGCAGGCCGGACACTGAGGAGTCACTGGGTTACATCCAAGGACATCTGGGGAAAGTCTGAGCAGGGAAAGTCAATCCGTAGTGATGTGACTACCAGCTGCTTCACCGGAGCTGCTCAGGGTCTAACAATAGCTGAATTCGGTTAAAACTGTAGAACATGAAAGCCACTCAGCGTCTTATGGATCTGATACAGAGGGGAATGTTCACTATGCAACGCTTAATACTGCAAAACATCCTACATCTGCTTTGCGCTAGCTCTCCCCAGCTCAGCCCGAGCTTTAATTGCTCTGGAGTGCTGGCGGAAAAACAAACATCTCCATCTTGAAGTCGCTCCTGCAGGAGAGCACAAACGTTTTGTCTGGGTTTATCTTCACAATTTCCTTGATCTGTTCCTTCCAAGGTGATTTTGCGGATTATAGCGGGCCTCGTTCCAACCTGCAGGTGATGCAGGGTCAGGTGTGTGCACTATAAACACACACGCACAACTGTGGCCCTGTTAATCATTGTGACATTGGCCAGAGGCTGCAAGATAAGGAATGAAACTGTAAAAGGGAGTGTTTGAGTGTTTCCCTTATCACGTTTCAACAGAAATTAAACCTTAGTGTGGCTCTCTCTTAACTTAAACAGTGTGAGTGAGTGTGTGTGGCTTCTTGTACTCTATCTGTCCTTTCACGTGCAAAAAAAGTCTGCTTAAATGTTGCACAGCTGCAGGTTATTACAATCATTTGTGATTAGGAAGGTTCCTTGTGAGAACACGTGAGCTTCACGTGTCTTCTTGTTCACCTGGGCGGTGGTTAGAGGTGGAACACTCATAACTACGCTCACTTACCGGTTTTGGCGTTGACGTTAGCTCTCAAAATGTCCCCACTGGAAACGTGTTTCAGCTGGAAAGTTTTGGTGATGCGACCGGACACCGTCCCTTTCCCCGATCCTGGGGGTCCCATGATGACGGCACGAAAAATCCTTTGCAGAACCATTTTTTCCAGGCGAGTGTTGGTTCTTCCTCCGGACGGGATGGTGGTATCCTCCCCGCGAAACGCCCCTGTGGATACTCCGCCAAAAGTCTCATGCGTAACCGGAGAGGGTTTACTTTCTATTCCAAGAAGTGCGCAGCGGCCAAGAGTGGGCGCGTCTTCCCTCGAGCAGCCTGGACGCCCACTGGACCTTGACTGTTTGTGTTTGCTTTCTCAGCCCTGCAGGAGGAGGAGGAGGAGGAGGAGGATCTGCGTAGTGAGGAGGAGCTGTGACGAGAAGAAACACATAGAGCGACACACGGGGGCACATGAGGACCCAGCATGACGCACACTTGGCTGTGAAACACTTTCTCCGCCCTTCTTTGGCGAAACTTCACCGCTCTGTGTGATTTTGAATGGTTTGACGGTTTGAATGGAGATGATAATGGTTACGTCACCGACCGAGGCTGCAGCCGGGCAGCTTGGAGGCGAGGTTGCTGGTATTAATCCTTCCCGAGCCGAGAGTGTGTGAGGTTTCATCTGCTCATTCACACAAACGCCCCCTTTAGCAGCATTCCAGAACTAGTCTATTATCTATGTCTATTCTGAGTCGTTTTTAGTGCATTTCCTTTATAAATTCATGTAAATCTAATAAGTGAGTTGTTCCACTACAATTCTTCATAACCGCGACTCTCCCCCTTCTTATTTAAGGCATTCTCCAAATTATACCATGCAAAGTGCAAGAGTTATGAAAGACCACATTAAATTAACTCCCTATGTCCGCAGTTGTAATGTTAAATGTTACACTGGCTGTATTCCTTTATGTTGTGGGTCTGTAAAGCCCTTTGAGACATTGTATGGGATATTGGGCTATACAAGTAAAATCGACTTGACTCGACTTGACTTAACTATTGATACTGTTGTGTGTTTCTGTCCTTTCTAATTTGTCCTTTTTTCTCATTCATCATAGAACCTAACTTATTGCACTTCTACTCTAGCTCTAGTTATGTTCTTAGCTGTTGGTTTTGGGAGGAAATGCGCTTACGATTTCTTGTGACCTGAAGTTATTTTATCTACCTTTGTTGAACGCACTTATTGGAAGTCGCTTTGGATAAAAGCGTCTGCTAAATGACCGTAATGTAATGGTAAACTACAGTTCAGATCAAGCGTTCTTAAAGTCTCAAGGTAGTGGTACGTTACTACATGTGATTGCGACATCTACTGGTGGGATGTAGCAACTACACTCAGGCCCAGTATAGTGGAAAAATAGCCATTTGCCATTCTGCAGTAGAAATGCAGCTAGATGGCCAAAAAAAGATGAAAGTTAGCTAGTAGACGAACTGAAGGATGTGCAGACACAGCTATATATAATAATAATATAAGATTATAATAGATCATGGGTGTATGTGTAGTTTATAATTCACAGGTAGTGGAGTTTGTTTGTACTTTACTGTACAATTATTACATTTTTTTAAGGACATGTTTCCCTAAAAAAGCTAATGGGTTGTATTTGTAAGTGTATTTCTGGTTAAAATTTAATGATTTCTCCTCACTTTTGGTGTTCTTCAAGTCCAATTATACAGCAAAAAATAAGTTGATTTTCACAAACTGCCGTAAGACTACCAAAGAAAAAGGAAAGCCAGACTTCACTTTCATTTAATTTATTCATTCAATTCATTGAAATTTTTATCATATTTCTTATTTGCATTTCAAAATTAGTAGTGGTTGAATGGAAACCACCCCAGCGTGTCACAGTTGTGAACAACATCATGAATGTAACCATCCCAGCACCCCAATAATGACCTCATAAATGATGTCATAGTTGGCAGTGACATCATGATTGAGTCCCTCAACTGCCTCCGAATTCAGGCTCCATCACTCGGTACACAGTTACAGTGGGACACAGGTAGGAAACTTTATCTTATAGAATAGTATAGAATAGCTTTTATTGTCATTGTATATGATGGTACAACGAAATGCATTGTTATGCGTCAGATACGTTAAAACACAACGAAATATACAAGCCATTGTTGGTTAATGGGCGGAATGTGTTTATAGTCTGATTTCAGGTTAATCGGGGGACTAAAGGGGAAATAATGCCACCGGAGGTGGTGCAACAGCTGGCAATGCTGCGGCAAGGGCTGCCAATGCTATCACCACTGCCACGAACGCTGCCGACTGTGCTGACGTCACCGGCGCCACTGCCACCATTGCCGTCTACACCGATGCCGTCAACACCGATGCCGTCAACACCGATGCCACCAACACTGCTGCCACCAACACTGCTGCCACCATCGCCGCATGTGCCGTTAGCTTTCGCTATACTGCCGCCACTGGCTCCACTTGCGCCACAGCCACTTCTGCCGCCACTACTGCCATTACTGCCACTGGGCACTTACCCATTGCTGGAGGGGGATTTTTATTGAGAAAATTGCAACTGTTGTTTCCCTTTAATTCAATAAAGTGTTGTACATTTCTGTCCGTTTTTGTGCAAATTTTTAGCTTTTTCTAGTAGCCTGGCCAAGAACAGCAGGTCCCCAGCTCTGTGTATGGGTCTGCTGCTCTGTTCATGAGGGCTTTCAAGGGCTATTTTTCGGGTGAAGACCACTTAATACTCTGCTAAAGGCTTGCAGAGGTACAGCCAGCGGTGTAAGTATCCGTACACATAGAAACTGGTTCAAGATGAACGCCCAGTAGCGGAGCTCTAGCGACTTCTCTTAGGTGTTTGTGCAATTCTATACAAACTTTAACCAGGAAAGGCCTACCTCGTCTTTATTCTCCAGTGAAAGTATATTTTGTGTCCGTCCCGCGAACGAGAAGAAACTTTGTTAATGCAGACCGGCAAGCTGAGGATGTTTTTATGAATGCCTTGTTATTGTGTTTAGTTTACCGTGAAAGTGATTTAGGTGCGTTTGTCCCCGCTAAAGGACAAATAACTTTGTCAATGCGGGTTAGCCAAGGAACGGAGACATTACTTGGTCAATGCTGGACCTTTGCTGGAGGTGTCTTTATTATCCCGTGGATTTTGGTGTGTGTCTACGTACCTGCAAAAGTTGTATTAACTGTGTTTGACCATGGACTACGGCCAGGTACGGACACACACACACCGCAAAAGGTTAGATACGCCTGACACGCTTGATAAATGTGAATTGGACGTTACATTGAAGCAGGTAACTTGACAGTGATGATATATTTTTTTATTATTTATTAACAGTGGTTGTTTTCGCTTTTGTAGGAGATATGGATCACAGCCGCGAGTTTGTGGTGCAAGCAGGCTCTGCTGACCTGAGGCTCCAAACCACGCCGGACCAGAAGAGGACAGGGACCAGAGTAGGGCGACTGCAAGGTGGGGTTTGGCCTGCATGCTGAGCTCACCTACGGTGAATGAGGGGAAGATCAGAGCTCTCACATCGCCAGATCTTAAGTCAGCGTGTTTTGATAAATCCCGTGCATATGTCTTCCTGTGCCATTTCAGATTGCGGATTTGTCCATCAACCTGGATGACGCAGAATTTTGGGCCCCCTCCCAGCCACTCATCGCTGCGAGCCCTGTTGGTGCCCAGGAGGAGAACTCGCATGAGGTTGGACATTTCCCAGGGCATTTCCTTTGCTTCTTTGGTCTGATTTGGCTAGTTGTTTTCATTGCTATTAGAAGTGAGCTCTTTTTCACTGACGTGACTGATCTTACACAGGACAGCCTGGGTCCAGGTGGGGCTCCTGGGTACCAACACGTTGTCTGGCTCGCCGGCAGTCTGGTGAAGCTGCAGCATCAGGGCTACATCACCCAGGGTCAGGTGAAGCTGTGTGTCATCCATCCAGCCCACTGGAAAATTTAAGGGGTGTTGATAACCCGGCGGATCCCTATCCTAAGGGATTATAACACCATCAGGGACGCGGTTATGAGTCACCCAACACTACGATCCCAGGCAAACATTCACCTGTTCTCCATCAACCAGGAGACGCTGCAACAGTGGTAAGAATAATGTGTGTGTGTGTGTGTGTGTGTGTGTGTGTGTGTGTGTGTGTGTGTGTGTGTGTGTGTGTGTGTGTGTGTGTGTCTTGATTTAAAAAAAAAACATTTTATCTTATTTTCCTTGCTGGATGTGTCTTTGTTTATCTACATTTTTTAACCTGTAAAAGTAATTGCGTCGTGTGTGTATGTCCCTTAAGTACTTTAACTGCGTGTTTCACTGTGGGTGACAACGGTCATGTGCGGCCACACCTGTGTCTGAAAAGAAGTAGTTTTTTTTCTCTTTTTTGTCCACATAATTGACATTACCTTGCTTGTGTCCTGACAGTGTGTGTAAGACTCTACAGCAGTATTGGTTGGGGGGGTAAAACTTCTGAGTGAGCTGGACCTTTTTGCCACTGAAATCACAGCACCTCTTCATCCTTCCTGTGTCATGAGAGTGTTATAATGTTCTGTTATTGTGATTTGTCAATGAAGGGGTTTGTTTTTCCTTTCCTGTCCTTCCTTTCTAGCAGTATTGACCTTAGGCCAAAGTTTGTGTTGAAGGCCGGCTCTGCCAACATCAGGCTCCAGGCCACGCCAGAGGCCCTGGCTGTAGTGTGGAGCGCGCAGGCCAGAGGCAGCAGGTGCACGTGCAAGGCCCCGGCCGCGGTCCTGAGCGTGGCGCTGGCGGCCGTCCGAGCAGCGGGCAGCGACTCGGCCCGCAGAGGCCAGGTACTGAGCCAGATGAAGGTTCAATTTGGCCAGTACAACGGCAAAAATTTCCAGTGGCTGCTGACCAATGACGTGGGTTACGCTGCCAGTCTGCTGGCGGGCCACCTGAAGGAGCGTGAGGGGGGGGATGTCAGCTGGGCTTCGGTCCACATGCACAGCTCACATACAGTCAGCTGTATGAAGGGCAAAGCACGGGACTCACCAGGTAAGACAGCGTGTGAAGCGCACAATGAACAATGTTGGCATAATTAAATGCTTCTCCCACATTTCATTTTATCATAGTGTGATGTCATCAGAGGCTGGGTCATAGATGGAAGATACATCCCCTCCCGGTGGCTGCAGCAAGAACTACAAAACCCATAGGCAGCCGGTGAGTAGGAACAAAGGTCGCTGCCCAGCTGAACATGGTTGAGCTGATTGTCCCAGGGAGGGACAATCAGCAAGGGGTGAACACAGTATAAAGAGTGGAGAAAGCTGAGAGGCAGGGAGAGAGAAGGAGCTTATTTGTTAGGTTGTCAAGAAGATAGAGGCTGAGAGTTTTGGTTCAATTACATGTTTGTTTTGTTTGCCTTTGAACTGCCATTTGTTAAGTTTACCTGTTAGATAAGAATTAATACAAAAGAATTTAAGTTGAGAAGCAAGCCTGTCTGTCTTCCTTTCCTACACCCACACCTCGGAATCTACAAGAGGAAAGCTCCCAACCTCTCAGGACATCACAATAGTTACAGGGCACGGTTGGTGACAATGACCCCTCTGGGTGTGGGCACCTGGTTGGCCCTGCTGCAGCGCTACATGAAGCATAAGGACATATGAGTTTCTCTTCAGGACACGCTCCTCAGACTCCTCACGCTCAGGCTGCTCTCCTCCCCCGCCCCGCTCCCTCGCCTGAGGTTTGTATTTTTGCTGGGTGGGAATGACAGCCAGCTGTTAAGCGGTGCGTTTCAATCAATCCCGTGTGCATGCCCTCTCGTGCCATTTCAGGTTGCCTTGCCAGAGCCCTGGAATTGATCTCTGCCACGAGAGCAGCAGGTGTGGCTTAGCAAGGCCCTGTTCACCCGTGACAGGACGGGGAGGGTGGTTTTGAGGCAGGATCCGAGGATGATGTACTACCGCCAGGGCTTTGTGTAGAGAGTACAGCCAGCCGCCGTCCAGCCCTGACGTGTTTTTCCAGCGGCCTTCCTCTGGGCCCCGTTCCGTTTCTGGCACGTCAACCTAAAGTGCCCCGTGTGCCAGCACAAACTCACCAGCTGTGGGTTTTACAAGACGGTGCGCAAAGTTCTTGACAGAGACGGCTGGTACTACATGGGTACAGAGTACCTGGAGTGCCAGTACTGCAGGAAAAAGGTGGCCGCCTGGGCAGACTGCGTCATGTCCCAGCTGCGCCCTGGCCAGAGGCGACAGTTCCCGGCTGTGCTAACATACAGGTAGAAAGAATCTTGCGTTCCTTTGAGCAGGGAATGTGATGCTATATGGGTTTAACTGGGAACCACAGAAAAACGCCAATCAAAAGGCATCATTGCACGTTTGAAAAGTAACCGCCTGTCCTGTTTGTGCCGCAGGCTGGCGTGTGACAAGAAGGTGATCGAACCGATGAAAAGGAGGACACTTGGCAACAGCGCCACCAGCCTGCTGTCCACACTGGAGGATCAGCACCAGAATGACTGGAATAATAGAGCCAACCTCTACCTTGAAATCATTCAGGACTTTGGCGTTCCTGTGCCACAGGGAGCTCCTCTTCCGCCCTTGCCCAGCTACCACTGGATAGGACACGTTCAGCAGGATAGACGAGCTAAGTCTTCTCACCTTGTTAGTCTGATGCAGTACAACGTGGCCTTCTAGTATCTAGAAATGATGAAATAAGATGTAGTCCATCAATCTTTATGATCTTGTTTATGAGTTTGCTTCAGGACTTTTTTAGATTCCAGTGTGACTGCAGTCGAGTGCTTTATTCTGTTTCCTGAATCATTTACAGGGAGTTCTCTAACTGGTTGATTTGATTTATAGGACTCAGTTACAAATAAATAAATCTTATTTTGTGGGTTTTTTGCTTCGTATCATCCTGTCTATGTTGAGATCGTTTTACACTTGTGACGCCTACCTGCGCCCCTTCAGGCTCGGCCCTGCCAGTGCATGGGTAGAGGCTGAACCTGAGCCTGAGTGCCTAATCGTCTGCACCTGTGTTAGGGTGGGCCTACATAAAGGGTGCTGTCTCTCATCTGTCGCTCTTCTTTACCTACTGACGCATTCATGCACGCACCCCCACGCAACATCTAAGATTACCTTGTTTATTCACACACTCATGCACGACCTAACATTACTTTTGTCATACTCCTATTTTTGATTGATTGATTGCTACAAAGAGTAATAAATTCTTATTATTTGAACTGTCTTGTGTCTTGTCCCTCATTATGTGACGGTAAATGAGTCTGCCGTTACACACTTTTCTAATCATTATCACCGACGATCATTATCTGGCCTTTCTGGTGGAGCCAATCTTGAGGATGGATGTGATGGAGGCTTTGGTCTGGTCTACTCTGCTGTAAACATTTTAGGTAGATTGAGGCGAGCCAGGACAAACTGGGTATAGGCCGCATGACCAGTAGAGACGCTGGTTGCAAGATGACATCCTTCAAGAAGAGGGAAGAGCGACACAAAGCTGCAAATGTCTCACAGCACAACTCGAGACAGAATATGGAGAAGCAGAAAAGAGAAAAGCACTATATGAAGACGTGTGCTATCCACATGAAGTTTATGATGCTGAAAGTAAATACGAATTGCCAAAGTAACTCGTAAATGCAGGTAAAAAAAAGAATGAAAAAAGTCACAAGCCACCATAATAGACATCGTCATTTGAAGAAAGAATCAGAAAACTGCAGTCAGACACTGTTTTCAGTGTTTTCTCCATGATCAACGGCAAACACGCATAAACCACCAAATTCTTTATCGTTATTGAAACCATTGGGGTTAGATTTAATCCGTCGGACAGTAAATGCTTTAACATATTTCTTTCAACCTCAGCACATCTTCTGCAACCTCCGCTGGAACAGACCACAAAAGCAGTGCCAACAGGATGACAAATACTGAATCTACGCCCCAATCTACTCTGCAGAGGATTTGATTGATGATTGATTTTGGAACATTCTTTTTTACACAAGTGATGTTTTCTACAGCTAAATCCTTTTAAGCAATCATTTCTGGATACACGTTCTAAAACTTGGTTATGGTTTATTCGATTCAAAATTCCACTTTATTTATACAGCACCATTCGCAACAAACTATGACTTTATTTATTACCTATCTTATCACGGTCACTGCTGGGGTCCTGGCTGGAAGTGTGAAGAGGAGAGGTGCGAACAAAATGGCTGCCGTCACCGCCGCCACTGGCGAGAAATCTGTCCTGTAACATTGATTTCGACTCTTTAATTTGATGAATTGACAGTTAAACTTTCTCCAGAAGTTTCGTCACAGATTGAGTTCGGTTCGTTAGGTCAATGGCCTCATTTCAGGTTCTTTTTTGTGATTTGTTTTTTGTAGAGGGCAAGGTGGGGGGTCAATTAAGGAATTTTAAGGATGCTTGGAGTTTCTTTACGTGGTGTCTTTATCTTTACTGTGAGCTTTAAGTAAGGGAAGTTTCAAGTGTAGGCGAAATTACACCGTCATTTAGTAGCTGAAAGTAAAATTGTCGACGAAAACTATGCTTTTGGACATTGTTCGCAAAGGAAGCCGAGGGCGCCATGACAGTTTGGTAGCCCATGTACAGGTGTCCATCCGACTCTGATTCTCGGCAGCAGACGCGTCCGGACCACCCCCGCTTCATCCCCAGTGACATTTTGGATAACACTGACATTCGGACTGTTACTGAAAAAACAAACACAGAACTCACTACATCGTTTAGTGAGTTGGCCGAGCTCTGGTGAGTAGAGGAAAACACTCAAAACCAAACTGCAGAATCACAGGTTTTATTATATTCGGCTGAACAGACGTCTCATATACAGAACCTCATGTTCATGTACCTCGCATCAGTGTTTATATCCCCTTCATCAATACTGCTGAGTCATGTTTGACTATGTCTGCTAAGAGTTGTTGTTCTTGATTTTGCAGAACAGAGAAAACTCCTCTACTTTGTGACAGGATGCATCTGGTCTGGTAGCAGTGGTTTCGACTTAGGTCAAGTCTGGTTTCTTCCGCTTGGGAACCGGAGGGTTGCCGGTTCGAGCCCCTGCTGAGGTGCCCCTGAGCAAGGCACCGAACCCTCAATTGCTCCCCTCTCTGCGAAGGGTGGTAATGTAATGTAAGTCGCTTTGGATAAAAGCGTCTGCCAAATGATCGTAATGTAATGTAAATCACAGTCTCAACCACTTAACAATATTATACACGCACTTAATCATACAAGAATAAAAATTTTCATCCACAGGACCACCATGGCGGAATTTTCATATATTTTGGTGTCTTTATTTGGTCTGCTGATTCACTTTTGGTTAGCGCTTCGAAATTCTCACAACTTGATAATGATTTTATTTGTAAACGTGGAATGCTGCAGTACTGCTTTCGACCTGAATTGTGAGAGGGGCGTTGCGCTGTTTGACCGTTGAACCTACCCGGATGTAAGTGAGTCCTGTGTTTGTTTGCCAACGTTTTTTTGGGGGGAAAATGTCAGATTTGGGGCGCAATTGTCCCCCAAACCTCAGCTGATTCACTTCACGGAAGTAGACTTTTCTTTTGAACTTAAAATGTTGATAAATGTTAAAATGTGGAACGCTCCATGCTAATCTTCTCTGTATCGTTCCAATTTTAGTATATGTGCTTCCGAAGAAACATCAAGAGAACTTTAGTAATATGTAACGGGACCAATAATCGCCCAATCTACCAAGTTCTGGTAGAGACGTCTGGATCATGCCGGGGCTTGGGAACACGTTTTTAACTCAACCTGCAAACTATACAATACATATGGCACCGATTTACCCCTCAAAACACACGGCACTGATTTGCCATTATAGCATGTATCGTGTCTACATCATATGTCTCAACAGTGACGTCAAAAAGATTCTGCAGTAAACGATCATAATGCCATTCAAAGTGATGCGCGCTGTGTGGGCATTGTGGGAAATCTGAAAAGCATGCGTGACGTCAGCACCGACGGTTGGACGGCTTCGTAGGTAGGAGACAAAATAGTATGGATATCTACATTACGTCATTATTTAAACGATCATGTGATGTTTACTCTAACTCTATGCTGAGTTTATAGTGTTTTAGTGCTGAGTCTGACTCAAGGACGTACAACACGCCAAAAGAAGTAGAGTTGATTCCCCCTCATCGTGCAAATCGGTCTTGGAGTGCCATCTAGCGGTGATAGCGCTGCACTACCATAGAGAGACCTACTCGAATCAAAGTCCACACTGAACACACAGCGTGCTGTTCACACAATTCTCACAATGCCAAAGCAGCGCATACTGGGTAAGTGCATGCAAATTCGGCGCGATATTCAGGGGGACCCCCATGCCACTCCCCCGGCGGCTAGCGTAGTAGTGATCGATTGTGGAGAACCAGTACAAAGAAAAGACGACTAAAGTTGTGAGAAAACTTCTGTTTCATGCCAGTTACGTCAATGTTTGGATGTGCAGCTGATTCCATTTTGATTAACAAATGTAAATAAGTTTAAACCAAAGAGTCATGAAATCAAAACAAATGAATTACTCAAGAAACATCTATATTTTTAGTGGGAACACTCAAACAGTAACTTTATCAAACAAAAAGTAACACAGAAGTCAGTCGGTCACAAATTACTTGATAATTCACGTGACAAACAGATTGTAATTGAAGCAACCAAATGCCCTATGAAACAGCTGTGCCTCCAATTGTCACAGCACTGACTGTCCAGTTTCTCCTTCTAATTAGCAGCTGAGGTTGCGGAGGTCAGCGGGATAGATGTCGGCTGTGAAGAGGCCTCAAAACTCAAATGTTCCCGAAATCGTCAAGCTCCACCATCTCTCCAATGTTGTCCTCCAGCTGTTCATCCTCAGCAGTTTGCTCCTTGCTGCTGTCTAACTCATCCAGGTCACGGTTAAAAGTCCAAGAGGAAGTGGCCAGTCTGCGCATACAGGGTAAGGGAAAAGAATATTAGCTTCTATTGTTCCACAAAATACATGGATTTGTGTAAATAAGCTTTGCAAACGTGAAGTATTTTGCTACATGTGTTGTAGTAAAGATTCCCAATTTCTTTTATTCTGACTTATTTTCTCAACCTTCCTCACTTACCTCACTTCCTTTCTTACCTATCCCTCACTCAGCACTGATTGAGTTCACCTGTTCACTCCCGTTTCAAACCCTGCTCTCACCCTTTCACTCACTCTTTTCCTGATCACCACATGGGGCGGCAGTGCTGGTAAGCAGTTTCTTAACTTTTATTCCATGCATGTGCTGAACTCAACTAAGAACATTATTTAGCCTTATTTCCTCAAGATGATGCCCCCCCCCCCTTTATGTTGTGTGCAATTTATTGAATCTGGAGAGATACATTTTGTTGTGATGAAAGTAAAGTTCCTTGGCAGTGCATTGTACCCGGTGGCTTGGTGTCGCCCGCAAACATGAGCCCATCAACCTTCTGACACGGTCAGCTCGGTGTGCGGTGTGTTTGAATCATTCCCCTGTGCTTGTCTTCCTGTGTCAATTCAGAGCCCTGGAAGTGATCTCTGCCATGAGAGCAGCAAGAGTGGGTCAGCACGGCTCTGTTCACCAGTGACAAAGACAGGGAGGGAGATTCTGAGGCTGATCTACCAGCCGCGGGGGATGCGTCCCATGTACAAGCAGTCGCCCTCGGCCCTGGATGCTTGCTTCCAGCGGCCCTTCTCTTGTGGCATAACCACCTGAAGAGCCCCGTGTGCAGAGCACAAACTCACCGGCTGTGGGTTCTACAAGCAAGGTGTGGGACACGAATGGCTGGTACTACATGAGTACAGAGTACCCAGAGTGGCTCTACTGCAGGAAGGTTACAACAGTAACGATGACATTCAATGTATCAGCACAATGTTGCATAGACAACAAGAGTAAGGAAATAAATGATATATCAATATATATTTATAAAATGCATATCAACAATCAAACAAATTTAGGAAGGCAGGCAAGCCACTCCTCTGGGGACTTCCCACCAGCTTTGGTAGGGCAGAAGTAAACCTTTTGCCCTTTTGTGTTTTTCATTACCCTGTGGCCCAGTTAGATTTGGGTTGACCACAGTCCTTGCACTTGATGGTCCACGTCTTTCGAGGCGTAAGAGGCAACCCTCTCTGCGCTGCCTCTGCTTTCCTATGTCCTAGCCTTTTCTGGTCCATGCCGTCGTTCTCGCCAACACAGGGGCGTCTGTGCCGGCCGAGAAGGCAGTGGCAACAGAAGATCCGCTGGCCGGGGCACTCGGGCCCAGAGGGACCGGGGAGGGGATCCTCTGGTAGAGGCGCCGACGAAGGGAGCGGATCAGTGTGGACGATGGGCTGCCGTGCTTGGGGAGCAGCACTTGTGGCGGGGATGGTGGCCACCACACGAACGGGGACCTGTGGCAGAGGCGCTGACAGAGGAGGGAGCAGATCTTTGTAGATGATGGGCCCCTTTGCTGCTGCCCTCGCCGTCATGCCTTCCCTGGCGGGCAAGATGGGCTTGCTGGTTTGGGGAGCAGCACTCATGGCAGAGATGGCGTCCACCACCTCGGCTGTTAACCGGGCAGTCACACCCCGGTTGTGCCTATGGAGTCATATAACATTGGTTAAGTTGTATCCAAATCGCCTCGTGTAGCGCCACGACGCTGCTGATGCTGTTGTAGTCCTGGAGCATCAGAGTCAACCTGGTGACGGTCATCCCCTTCAGCTTGCGATTGGCGGGATGGAGTACGCACAGCTGCCTGAAGATGGCATCCACCAGCCAGTTGCAATCGGGCCACTGAGCCGTGGAAGTGATCCCTTGTCGTCCTAGACACCTAGGATGAGAATGAGCATCCAGGTACGTAAGCTGGTGCGAAAACAGTCACACTGCCAACAACAAGGACATAACATTACATTACGACAATACCACCCATTACAGAGGGGGGAGCAGTTGGGGGTTCGGTGCTTTGCTCAGGGGCACCTCGGCAGGGACTCGAACCTCTGACCCTCCGGTTCTCAAGCGGAAGCCCTACCGACTGAGCTACTGCCTCCCAAAAACGTACTGCCTCATGCTCCCAACACCGGGAACCAAGCTGGGAGCTTTGGACCTCAAATCGCCCCTGCACTGATCCTGTGATGTGGGGCGTACACTCAAGGGCCCTTGTCTGACTCGGGGAGATTCTGCCATAAACCCACAAGCTCCTCCACCTGGACCTGGGTTACGAAGCCCTGATCCCGGAGTTCCACCAGAGCTTTAGCCAGCTTGACGATGCATAGATACCCAAGAAACCCATGGGAATCCACGCTGTCCCCCTGGGCGGCGACAGTAGCAGGGCTGGTGATGACTGTAGAGGAGCTGGTGGCGGTGGTGGTGGCGGCGTCAGCCGCATCAGCAGGGTGGGTGATCACAGTAGAGGAGCTGGTGGCAGCGGCGGCAGGATCAGCAGGGTGGGTGATGACAGTAGAGGAGCTGGTGGCGACGGTGGCAGGATCAGCAGGGTGGGTGATGACAGTAGAAGAGCTGGTGGTGGTGGCAGCAGTCCTGGACCTGAGGACATGCAGACTAAGTGCCAGGTCCTGCGACCACTCAAGTCAAGTCTACAGAAAAAGAAAAAGAAGAAAACAGACACAAACACAGCTCTGGTACCGTCTCCTTCAAATCCTCTTTTCCAGTGAACACGCCCTGCATCCCCTGATCTCATGACCTCTGCCCATGTTTCTGACCTTTACAGCCGGCAGTGGCGTGTGGCTACCAGGACTTGGTGTGGAGTTTGCAGGACCTGCTTACCCAGGCATTGGAGCACATAGAAGGGCAAGAGACTGGAATGATGGCCCTTAAACTGGCCAGTTTAAACTTAACAGGATGCACACAGGTAACTTCATTTGTTTTATGAACAGTAATGAGACTTGGAAGCCACCTGTGAAAGTGAAGGTACTGTAGCTTGAATATAACAGTTGATGTTACATATCCACAGTTATACAGGGTTAGTCTTTGATTATACAGCCAGGACATTGATCTGAGACCATCTAAAGCCTTAACTGTCCATTTTAACAGGCTGAATGTTTATATGATTGAAGACAACTGTGATACCAACTAATGATCAATCAATTAATGTGTCCAGGCAAAGTATAATTATTATTAAAATGTTTCAATTAACATGAAAAGCAAAGTGTTAGTTCTATTGAATCTAGAATAATTACCGGCCTTTTGTCAGTTTGAACTTATTTCACAGGAATCTTATTTAATTTAATTTTCGGGAGTGAAACGAACATTTGTCGCCACATCTGTAGAAACATTCGTCTTAAGCAGAAAGCTGCAAAAGCTGATGTGTTTGCTTGATACAATCTCCTGTTGTGTGTAATCGTTCATGATGAGCGGAGTTAAGACAAGCTTTTGTGTGTGTGTGTGTTCCAGGAGGAAGAGTCATTTAGCAAGGCTGCTATGGACAAAGTGCACAGCAGTTACCTGTGCTCGCTACAGGAGGTGGGAGATCTGCTAAAGAAGAGAGCAGAAACTCTTAAGAACCTCAAGATCTGAACATCACCACAAATCAAAATGACTGTACTTCCTCCCGACATCTGCTGCCAGCTCACCAACTAAACACACAAATCTGACTCTACCCCACCCCACCCGACCCGACCTGAGCCGTGCTCCCCGTTCACTCCCTCACCTCCCTTTCCAACACATCTCTGGGTTTGTTAAGCTCCCAGTCTGGATTTTCTTTTCTTTTTTGCCTTTCACTCGCACACTCAATTGGAAGAGTCGCAAATGTTATTGCACATAACCTTGTAATTAAACTCGTAAATTTATACGGCAGTTATAGAAAACAGGGAAACATTGTCCTTTTAATACCAGAGCACATTGGGGCAAATGACTACGCAATTTAGATGAACTTCTCTAATAAATTATTGTACATAGTCCAAGTAAAGAGCAACTACAACTCTGAATGAGAATACAAAAGACAATAAACCACTATTCACTTTGTTGGTTAGTTATGTTTACCCTCTATTCTTCACCTTGTTTTTTCCGAGAACGATCCATGTCCCTCTGAGCGAGGACACGGGGAGACACCTGGGGGGGGGTGGGTGGTTGTGGATTCAGTTTCCAGCACAAACATTCCATCTGGATCAGACGGGCAGAATTATTTAAGCGAAACATCTTGTGAACTTTCTTGGCTCAAGTCACCTGTGATGGGACTTTACCCAGCATCATTTCTTCTGATGCTGGAGAAAAGCTTTTCATAAACGTTCATTTTTCATAGAGATCGTTTCCTGGGACCGGAACATTTTCAGGGTATGTGTTGGAAACGTTTTGCTGTTTAAGATCTTGAGGATTTGTTTTATATTGACCCCCAATTTCATTCTTTTCAAAGAATTTCTCTCAGCATGGAAGCGGTTCTGTAGATTCCTTATCTCTGGGATGAGGAGGTGCGTTTCACACACAAACATTGGACCTAATTGTAAATAATTGTTGAGGGAGCCTTTGAAAGTGCAGTGTGCGAGGATATTAGTTCAACATACGATTTAAAAGCTGCAGTAGATTTGAGGTTTGTCCTGTATTCTTATGTCGTTCCCACTAAAACACTCTGCTGTTCCAAAATGTTTCATGAATCAAAAACGATTTGTTCAGTTGCTGCACCTCTTCAGTTTTTCATACAACTTATGAAGCAAATCCACATGCCACCGTTTGGTATAAGTGACAACAGAGAAGACGGTGACATTGTTTACAGGTTCAAATATCTCCTAGGAGCACTGATGATAACTTTACTGATTGGCTGTGCAGCCTGTGGGCAACTGGGGTTATTACATTATTGGTTTTTACTCTTATTTTTAACAAATTGGAAGAGAAATGTGAAGAATTGGTACATGGCCCCTTCTGTTAGCTGTATATGCAAACAAGCACACATCTACAAATAAATGCCTTCTGAAGTCCACCTGTCGAAATGGAACTACGGCTGGAACAAAGTCATTTGTGTTCTGACATGCTGTTGAAGTTCAGAGTAGTGGTTGACAATCTGGAGTGTCAGCTCACCTTCTTTTGTTAGAAAATGGAAAATAAAAACAAGTTAATGTAAGAATTTTGTCCTGTATGTTCGTGAGGAAGAAATCAAAGATCGACAGTCATCATAATAGCAAGACCTAATACTCATTATCATGTTAACAGCATTATAGGTGGTGACCAGATGAGAATGCTATGTGTTGCATACTTGTAGTGTTGTGGATTCATCAACTTGGACTGCAGTTGGCTGCATTGACATTTTGTTTATAAACAGCAAAAAAGCAAAATTCAACTTTTGCCTAAAAGACTTAATAACTTACATGTTCAAGCGTTTATTGGATTGATTTCATTTATTGGGGTTTCGTAAAGTTTATGTATGATCACAACATTACTTAATGTCTGCTTTAAACAATTCAAAGGTTTAATTACTGCATAGGAAACTTTCATAGTTTTTATAGAAACATGAATAACATCAAACATCACATTGGTACGTCCCTGAAACAAGTCTCAGTGGACTTAACCCTCGTAATGTCCTGGGGTCAGATTGACCCCAAGGACAATACAATACTAAAAAAGTTGATAAAATGTGTTTTCTTTGATCAAATGGTCTGAAATTTATAGGGGTAGTTGGATATGATGCTCTTCGTGATTAGAAGTCATTTGATTGAATTTTGGGTGTTTTATTGATTTTTTAACTCCTTTGCTCCTGGGGTCAAAGTGGTCCCGAAGCACAAAGTGGTGCACTGGGGCAAAAGTCACACCCTACTGCACTTCAACACATTTTTTATCTTGGATGTTTGATGTGTGTGGTCAAGCAATGGTTATTTAATAATGGGACAACAACAGGAGGTATGGGCAGCATGCGATGCCAGGTCCAAAAACATGCATTTTTTTGGGTGCAGCAGAAGCCCAAATCCCTGCCTTACTTTATCTACTTTTATGTAAACGAGCGCCATTGGCCCTAGATTCTAAAATTAAGGGACATTTTTGTGGTAATGGGTTGGACTGGAGTTAGACTAAAGGTGTAACACAAAATTAATTGAAAATTTATACTTAAAGCTTCAAATAACAGTCATTCATCATAACCATTTTGGGGTAATTTTGACCCCAGAGGATAATAGGTGTTAGTATTTGCTCTCATTCAAAAAATTCAAAAACGGCACCCTCACTAAACTTTGACAAATTCCACTCAGGTTCATGTCAAATAGTTAAGATCATATCAAATATTTCAGAATTTTTTTTTTTTTTCATTTTTTAAACTAAAAAATAGGGTGTTTTTTATGTAAACAAGGCCTTTTGGCCCTAAATTCCAAAATAAATGGAAAGAAATTTGTGGTGATGCGTTGGACTGGAGTCAGACTAAAGATGTGACACACAAATAATTGAAAATTTACACTTTATGGTTTAGATAACAGTCGAACAATTTGGGGTTAATCTGACCCCAGAGGGCCTTAGGTGTATGTAACACGGGAGGACATTAAGAGGGTTAATTGAATCACAGTTATTTGAGTATTTGGTCATTAAGGCTTATTCAGTGCTGATGAGGCATCTAGTGGTATAAGGCATCATAGTATAAATCTGGCCCCACTGGAAGCATCCAGGTTGGAGTCGGCACCTCCCTCTTCTTACTTCCCCGCCTCCTGTTGTCTCACACCCGGCCGTGGCAGAGCTGCATGGCGACCGACATGAAGTACACCCCCTTCTTGGCCAGCAGCTGTTGGTGCGTGCCCTGCTCGACCACCACGCCTCCCTGGAGGACGGCGATGCGGTCGGCCTTCCGGAGGATGGACAGGCAGTGGGTCACGACGATGCAAGTGCGGCCCTGCCTGGCCTTGTCCAGCACCACCTAGAGGAGGAGAAGAGAATGACATGAACACAACCCTTTCCTATCCACGTTCCTCTTTCAGGTTGACTTTCTTTGAACCTAATGGTCACAGGTACACTCTCACCATTTCACTCTCGGTGTCGAGGGCAGAAGCGGCCTCGTCCAGCAGCAGCACTTTGGGGTTGCGGAGGATGGCTCGGGCGATGGCTATACGCTGCTTCTGACCGCCCGACAGCTGCATCCCCTTGTCCCCAACCTGAGTCTCATACTTCTGCTCATACAAATGAATGGAGAGAGAGAAGTTATACTGCTAATAATTACACATGAGATAAGATAAGTCATCCATAAGTTAGTTTGATGAATGAGGCTTATTTTAAGTCGGAATACCTGTGGCAGTTCTTCAATGAAGGTGTGAATGTTGGCTGCCTCTGCGGCCGCCTGAATCTCCTCCATGGTCACAGTGCGGCTGTTGTCTCCGTAGGCGATGTTTTCGGCCAGAGAGCATTTAAACAGCACGGGATCCTTGGACACAAAGGCGACCTGAGCTCTCACCCAGTGGATGTTCAGCTGCTTCATGTCCCTGCCGTCCAAAACCTGAGAGGAGTTTCAAAAACAAAGAACTTTTCCATTAACCCACTTCCAGAGAGATGAGAAGAGTTAATCTGGTTTCAAAAGGATTTGTTTCCTCACCACTCGGCCTTCTCTGGGGTCATAAAACCTCTCCAACAGCTGCATGATGGTGCTCTTCCCACAGCCGCTGCTGCCCATCAGGGCCACAGTTTCTCCCTGTGCCACCTCCAGGTTCAGCCCTTTGAGGATGGGCACATCAGGGCGTGACGGGTAATTAAACCAGACATCCTCAAAGCGCACGTTACCATCAAAATGGTCCTGAAGTTTTGGAAATGAAAACAGGAGAAGACAGAACAGCTTTAGAGTGCATGCGTGTGTGTTTATTGTGTGTGTGTGTGTGTGTGTGTGTGTTTGGGTGCTTAGCGCTGTATACCGGGGACTCTCCCTCCTGAGAGAGGTTGTCAATAGCAGGCTTCATGATGTGGGCAGCAGCCCAGGCGCCGCAGAGAACAAATATCGCACTGCTATAGGAGTTGTGTAGAAAAAGGAGTTACAGCAAATTATAGCAAATGGGAAAAGAAAATGCAAACATTTTGTCCACTGCTACCATCTGAAATACATCTCTAGTCAGCTGTAGCCATCTGTAATCTACTCCAGGCAGTCACGCTGACTAAACCAAACTAAAACATTTAACCATGCTCTTCACTCACAAGATCACAGATTCAAAGTCCATCCTTCCTGTGGTGAGGAACCAGATTCCAAAGGCGCAACAGGTTGCAAGGGCAAAGGAGATCATGGCACGGCCCAAGGCGATATTGATGGCGTATATGTAAGCACTGAGTAAGTCCTGTTAGAATACATAAGTTTCAGTTTCATGGTCAGAATCCCGCCAGATATCCTAAAACAGATTCCCTGGTGGTGTAACATAGTTAGACAGATAAAATGCATCAGGATGGACTATTGCAGACGTGCTTGTACTGCAACAATGCAAAGTTGCAGTACAACTGTGTGTGCTGGTGTATGTGTTTCAATGCATACCATTAGACGGAATGTGACAAAGGACAGCACTCCCGATAAGACAAACATGAAAGAGAAGGACATGGCTTGTTCCCCGATGGCCTCTTTGTCTGTACCAACAAACACCTGAGCAACACATTCACATTTTATAAACAACTGACAGAAAACTCACTTTGTCACTTTTAAGAGAGGCCATGAGATTACAAGGAAACCGACGGCAATGATCTTTGAGAGGATGATGGTGAAGAAAGGCTCCAAGGCTTCTTGGATGAAGGCAGAGATGAGTCCTACCACGATGTAACGCCACTCAGGAAGGTTAAGATGCAACTCCTCCAGGAAGGAAACTGGGGGAACGTTTTCGTCCTACAGAGACAAAGAGGTAACGCACGCAAATGGTGAACGAGTGAGTCCGGCCTTGAAGGACAGCTGAAGTCGATGTTCTTGAACTCAATGTTTCCTTTGATGGAATCTGGCTTGAAGCCGGCGTCTGAGTCACTGTTGATGCTTGGTACCTGATGAGACAATGTTACCAGCATTTCACTTCACAGTATTCAAACTGCAGCCGGCCTCTGTTTATGTGCGATGCTGATGTTAATTCAAGCTGTATATAATGTCTTTAAATATTAAGTATTACTTTACTCTCCAGCTCTAAACCATGACAATTGAACTCGTAGGCCAGATAACCTGCTATTACTTCCTTCAAACAGCAGGTGCTCTAATTAGAGTACAATCTCATCTCATTATTGACTCAAAGTTGTCGGCTTCATCAGAGCAGCTCAGTGACAAACTGACAACTGTCTGAAAGGCAAAGACGGTAGAAACCTGCTGTGTTTTCTTTTAAAAAGTGTTTTGTTGGGAGGAAACTGTGCAATCCTTACACTGTCAATGATGCTGTAGACTTTATGTGCAACCGTCCGGGCACTTGCAAAGGACGGGATGTGGAGAAGATACTTTGTTACGGCAGAAGGAATTTCGTGATTCAAAGTAGGGTGTGTGTGTGTGTGTGTGTGTGTTCCGCAATAGATAGGTCAGTGTTTGTTGTTCTCTGCCCCTCGGGAAAAGAACAGTATGTTACTGGAAAAGCTATATTGTTTTGTAAGTTGCAAGTAAGTAAGTAGCTTTTCTGGTCACTTTTGGATTTTGAGGCAAAAACTTGAGAAAAGTAAAATCACAATGAGAGGACACACTGATTCTGCCATTCTTATCTTACTTTACAACTCTGTAGGTTTTGCCAGACTAGGGGCTGGTTTAATGGATGCTAGATGGTGTGGTGGTGTATTGTGTGTGTGTGTGTGTGTGTGTGTGTGTGTGTGTGTGTGTGTGTGTGTGTGTGTGTGTTTCTTTTCTCACCTGGTCACTGCTGTTTTTACTGGAACTGTTAAGACAAGACAGACATCATTTTTGTGAAGACATCAAATAAGAATAATTAATAATTAATTTAATTAATCATGAGATTTGATCTTTTATCAAGTAAAGATGTTGACAAAAACTAATAAATAAATGTTCAACAGTTTACATTTCTGTGTTAATATATAGTATTACAGCTAAAACTTTACTGTTATCTGCAATTACTTTAACGTGGTTTTACCGTTAACTGTTACAAAATGTAACGCATAGATATAAAATCAATCGGCTAAAATATTGTGATCTGCTCCTTCTTACTGTAAAATATGATATATCATATAACGTACGTCGATCGCGATCGACCGGTCGAGTCGGCACCCTCATCTAATGGTCTATGAGAATAAAGTATAGTGCACAAGACGGTGTTGTTATAGGTTGTAAAGTAATACGTTTGACCTGTAACCTACTGACAGATAGATACAATGTTGTCAGCTGTGCAGCACCAGGAGCATCAGCACCACAGAGAGCAGAGAGTAGCAACATGACAAATCAGGAAAAGCAGTGAGAGAGAGAGGCGGTTTGACGCCGCTAACGGGTGTTGGAATGTGTGAGAGTTGCCGGTTCAATGCCGAGCAAGACACAATCCTGACTGAGTGGGTGAATGTGAGGTCATCATGAAGCGCAATACCATTATTCAGTTAGGTCACATTAGCGAAACGCCAAAACAAAATTGTGTCTTTAGACTAACAAGAGTTTCGAGGATATTTTCTGCAGCATGACACAATCATTACATTCCACTGTAGCATGCAGCTATGTACAAAATGTGACTGACATGTTTTTAAATACTTTGAAATGTTATTAAAACACGAGACTTGTTTAAACAGTGTTCACGGCTCAAACTTTAACACTTTAAAGTTTGTTTACCTTTCATCTTCGTTTTGTATATATGAAATGAACTTTAACGACATTAACCATGCGCGATCCACACATACACACATGTGAAATAGAAAGCACATACCTCGCAAAGTCTCTGCAGAAAGCCTATCGTCCGGTCTCTGATTGACGGAGGTGCTGGGCTCACACACGGCCTTCATCCCTATTTATTATCTCCTCCTATGCACGTCACCCTCACTTTTGGGCCAACCCTACATTCGGAGCGCACGCGCATTTCCATCATTACGGCGAATGTATTGAAACGCATTGAACGTAGCGCAAGGACAGTGTTGCTTAATTACTGGTTTGGAAATAGTAATGCGTTAGATTACTCGTTACCAAAAAAGAGGTCAGATTACATTACGGTCATTTTGCAGACGCCTTTATCCAAAGCGACTTACATTACATTACATTACATTACCACACTTCGCAGAGGGGGGAGCGACTGAGGGTTAAGTGCCTTGCTCAGGGGCACCTCGGCAGGGACTCGAACCCCCGGTTCCCAAGCGGAAGCTCTACCCACTGAGCTACTGCCTCCCTAGATTTGCTTCACTTAGTAACACGTTACTGCGTCCAACACGCCAAAAGTAGTGGGGTTGATTCCCCTCACATCGTGCAAATCGGTCTTGGAGTGCCATCTAGCGGTGATGGCGCTGCACCACCACGGAGTGACCTACTCGAAGCAGAAAGTCCGCACTAAACACACAGCCTGCTGTTCACACAATTCTCACAAGGAGGGATAGTGTATGTTCCAAGTGACAGTTTAATCCCAAGTTTACTTGGAACAGGCAAGTCTGCTTGAACAGGTAAATCTACGGGCAGTTCCAAGTAGTTTGGGGAGAGTCAAATAAAAGGCCGCGCCCGCTCACCGGCGCTGTTGGACCGTTGAACCTAACCGGAGGTGAGTGAGTCCTGTGTATGTTTGCCAACGTCTGTTTTGGGGGAAATGTGTCAGGTTTGTCTCCTTAACCTCAGCTGGTTCACTTTCGATGCACTTGTGATGGTTTGTGTATGTGACGTGCTTGTTTTATGTATGAATGTGAAAAGCTGCAGTACCGTTCTCGGCCTGAATGGTGATAATACAAGTGGGGTGGCGCTGTTTCACCAAGGAACCAAACCGGAGGTAAACAAAGAATGATTGAATTAATTTTACTTTTGAGCTAAAAACGTTAAAATGTGGAACGCTTCACGAATTTGCGTGTCATCTTTGCGCCCAGAGGGGAGGGATATTCTCGGTTCCTAGTTCCTATTTTACTAGAAACTGCTTGAACATGTAAGTCTACGGGAGTTCCTACTTTAGGGTGAGAGTCTAATTGGCCTAGCGTTTGAACCTGAGAGCCAGATTGGCTGAGTTAACTGGAAGGCCGCGCCCCCATAAATTGCCGTGAGCGAGCTCAGTTTGCGTTGAACTTTGCAAGCGAGAGGAGAGAGCTAGCGCACGCTGCCGTCATTCATCGGTCGTTTCCACTAGAGAGAAAGTTATTTGTATTGCGCTATACAATTGCAAGAAATAACTTTCAGCTACAAACTCGAACCAGGTAACGTATTACAACCTACTAATTTAATGGTCTTTTTTGTCTCCCAGCAGCCAAAGTAGTGTCTAACAGAATTTCAAATTTCATTTGAAATTATTTCCAACTGCAAACTCGAACCAGGTAAGAACATACTACCTACTCCTTGCTTATATTTTTTGTCCCCAGGCAGCCAAAGTAGTGTATTAAGTTTGTGTAAAGAAGAAACTTGTAATTAGCGCCGAATGGCTGGCAAAGCTATGTCCACGCACATGTCGGTAAATTAATTAATTAATTTGTGTGTGTGTGTGTGTGTGTGTGTGTGTGTGTGTGTGTGTGTGTGTGTGTGTGTGTGTGTGTGTGTGTGTGTGTGTGTGTGTGTGTGTGTGTGTGTGTGTTTCTCCGGTAAGGAGGACGACCGTTATGATAACCATACTTCAATATTGCAGTGATTTATTGAAGTGTGCAGTGATTTATTGAGGTGTTCAGTCAAGTGCGGCGCTGGCTACGCACATGTCCGTAAGAAATGTAATGTTCTGTCGAAGATAGTGCTTGTACTTGGTCATTGTCTTAATTTGCCCGTTCCGTTTTTTTTAAGTGTTGAAGTGGTTTATTTAAGTGTGTTTTTGAAGTTTCCGCCATGAATGGACAAATGACGTTGAAAGGAAAGCCTTTTGAAAATAATATATATATATATATATATATATATATATATATATATATATATATATATATATATATATATATATATATATATATATATAATTCTTTCTTTCTCCTTGCTGGATGTGTCTTTGTTTATCTACCTTTTTTACCAATAAAAGTAATTGCAGCGTGTGTGCGTGTCCCTGAAGTACTGTAACTGTGGGTTTCACCGCAGCCATTATGATTTGTCAATGAAGGTGTTTTTGTTTTTTTTCCCCTTTCTAGCAGTATGGACCATAGACCGGCGTTTGTGCTGATGGCGGGCTCTACCAACATCAGGCTCCAGGCCACGCCAGAGGCCCTGGCTGCGTGGAGAAGCATGCAGGCCCAAGACAGCAGGCGCACGTGCAAGGTCCCGGCCACGGTCTTGAGGGAGGCGGTGGAGGGGGTCCGAGAGGCGGGCGGCAACCTGGCCCACAGAGGCCAGATACTGAGCCAGATGACCATTCAATTTGGCCGGTACTACGGGAAAAACTTCCAGTGGCTGATGACCCACGACGTGGGTTACGTCGCCAGTCTGCTGGTGAGCCGCCGGAAGGAGCGCGAGGCGGGCAATGTCAGCAGCAGTCCCCTCATGATCAACAAGGACGCGCTGCTGGAATACGCTCGCCTCTTCCCGCCCATGGTGGCCGCCATCGCCAACAAGGGGAGGACGGGTACCGTGTCGGAGGGTGACTGTAAGGTGGGCTTCGGCCTGCACGCGGAGCTCACTTACAGTCAGCTCTACGAAGGGCAGAGCACGGAACTCGCCAGGTAAGATGACGGCATGTGAAGCGTACTGTGAACAACGATGCCGGCATAGTTTCATGCTTCTCCCACATTTCCTTTCATCATAGTTATAGGGCGAGGCTGGTGATGTTGACCCCCCAGGGTGCGGGCACCCGGTTGGCCCTGCTGCAACGCTACGTCAAGCGGAGGGACCGTGAACGGCGGCAGCAGCAGCAGCAGCAAGCCGGGAGCTCGTCTCTCCCCTCGACTTCTGCCTCCACTTCCTCTCTGGCTGCGGCGGCGCCACATCGACCCAAGAAGAAGCAGCAGTCGGCGGACCACGTCCCGTCTGGTGAGTAGCCATTTCCCGTCTATGAAAAAGACTACACTATATGTGACCTCGTACGCTTGTCTGACTGTTGTCGCATAATGTCAGCTTCCCAGGCCTCCTCCACTCCCTCTCGGGCTGCCACGGCGACACATGGACCCAAGAAGCAGCGGTCGGTGGACCACGTCCAGTCTGGTGAGTAGCCACTTCATAGCAATGAAAAAGACTACACTATATGCGACCTCGTACGCTCCTCTGACTGCCTCCTCCACTTCCTCTCCGGTTCCCGCTGCCAAGAGGCGACGCTCGGAGGACCACGTCCCGTCTGGTGAGTAGTCATTTCCCGTCCCCTGTCAATGTGAAAGACTATACGTGACCCCGTATGCACGTCTAATTCTAGATTTTTATTTTTTATTTTATTTTTGGATAAGCAAAAGCCTGACGAAGATGACCGGTTGATGATGGAAGCTGCAGACGCCTGTGAGGAGAGCATCGGGGCTTCCGGTTAGTATTATGCGCCTGTAGTATCAGCTCTTACCATTTGTACTGCAGGCTGGCCTGCGAAACGAAGGTGATTGAGCAGATGAGAAGGAAGACACTTTGAAACAGCGGCACACGCCTGCTGTTTTTTTGACAGGTTAACACGTGAATTTCTCATTACATGTGGATTTCTTCTCAGGACACGCTTCTCAGACTCCTCCCGCTCTGGCCGCTGCCCTCCTCCGCCCCGCTCCCTCGCCAGAGGTTTGTATTTGTGCCAAGTGGTAATGACGTAGCCGGCCGTTAAGCGGTGTGGTTCACTCAATCCCGCAATCAATGTCCTCTCGTGCCATTTCAGATTGCCTTGCCAGAGCCCTGGAAGCGATCTCTGCCACGAGAGCAGCAGGCGTGGGTCAGCAAGGCCCTGTTCACCCGCCTGGGTTTTACAAGACGGTGCGCAAAGTGCTGGACAGGGACGGCTGGTACTACATGGGTACAGAGTACCTGGAGTGCCAGTACTGTAGGAAGAAGGTGGCAGCTTGGGCAGACTGCATCATCTCCCAGCTGCGCCCTGGCCAGAGGCGGCGCTTACCAGCTGTGCTGACGTACAGGTAACATTACATTACAATACATTACGATCATTTGGCAGACGCTTTTATCCAAAGCGACTTACATTACATTTCATTACCACCCTTCGCAGAGGGGGGAGCAATTAAGGTTTCGGTGCCTTGCTCAGGGGCACCTCAGCAGGGGCTCGAACCGGCGACCCTCCGGTTCCAAAGCGGAAGCACTACCCACTGAGCCACTGCCTCCTAAGGTAAGAAAGCATCCAGCGTTCCTACAGGCGTGGGGGAAATGCATCGTCGCACGTTTGAAATGTAACCGTCTGCTCCGTTTGTGCGGCCGCAGGCTGGCGTGCGACAAAAAGGTCATCGACCAGATGAAGAGGAGGACGCTCGGTAACAGCGCCACCAGCCTGCTGTCCATCATACAGGATCAGCACGAGACTGACTGGAACGAGCGAGCCGGCCTCTACCTGGACATCATGCGGGACTTTGGCCTTCCCGGGACACAGGCCGCTGCTCCTCTTCCCGTGCCGGCCATGCCTGCGTTGCCCAGCTACCAGTGGATGCTGTCTGTTTACGCCAAGGCCACATTCGGTAGGATAGACGAGCTCAGGGCCAAAGTTACGTCTGTCTTTGGCTCTGTCCTAAAGTTGGACGCCACAAAAAAGGTAGGTAGCTTTTTTTTAACACGGGCTCCTCTCACTCCATCCGTAATGTCAGCAACACTTTAACACCGGATACAGTCGTCCGCAGGTGACCAAGAAGCTGGCCGGGGCCGACGCCGGCACCGCAAAGTGGTGCGTCAACGTGGGGAATGAACAGGGCCAGGTGCTCATGTCCGTCCTCACTGCGGCCGAGGGCTACGGTCTAAGGGACATGGCCGACGGCCTCCAGGAGCGGTACCGGCAGGCGGGGGTGGAGCCGCCGTCCCTCCTCTATGTGGACCGGGACTGCTGCCGGAGCGACGGGGGGGAAGTGTGCGCTGGCGGCTCTCTTTCCGCGGTGGAGCCACTTGCAGGTGAAGCTGGACATCTGGCATTTCATACGCAGGCTGGCGTCGGGGGTGGTCACGGACAGCCACATTCTCTATCCCGCTTTCATGCGGAGGCAGTCCATGGCCATTTACGAGTGGGACCCTGAGGACCTGGCCCGCTTGCGGAGAGCCAAGGGGGCTTCGGCCGGCACGGACCTCCTCGAATCCGGGAGATGGCTCGGCACTGTCGCCGACGCACGCGGGGCGCGCTGGAGACGGAGCGTCTCCTGGAGGAGGCCCTGGCAGATTTCGGCGTGGCTGTGGACCAGATGGGCATTCCCCTCCTGGACAGCGCCCGCATGGCGACCACCTGGGCGACTGAGAAGCGGCATCTGCCTTGTATCCAGGTAATATGCGCGTGCACAATACGTCGACCTTGTCTTTACATTGCCTCGCATCTTACCCCTGTGTGTGTCGTCACGTACAGGACCCACCGGGCATCCCGCTCTACACCAGGGTCGGACAGGTGACCAAGGGCGGGGTGGTGCTGCCCGTGTTCAGGTGCGCGCGCGGCTCTACGTCCTTGGAGTCGTTCCACCTCAACAGGTTCGTTCCGGGTGAGCAGAAGCGACAGCCACTTGAGGCTCTGACTGTGAACTCAGACATTTGATGTTGTGCTCCTGCGTGTGTTTTTTGTGAAGTTATCAATGTCAGTAGGAAACATCTTGGCACACACTGTCAAAGTCAATCATAAGACTGTCTCTAGTCAGACTGCTTGTTTCCTCCTGTACTGGACTTCAGCATGCTCTTATCCCATAGTATAACTCAATCGACATTTTTCTAACAGTTACTCCTTAGGCTAAGTACAGATTTAGCAAGGCCATGAGAGATGCTAAGAAACGGTACTCAGAGAAACTGAAGGAGCAATGCATCTGTGTGGAAGCCTGTCACTTTAACTATAAACCTGTCGGTCTCTAAATGATCTGTGCCTCGTTGACAGGCTGAATGAGTTTTACTGTCGCTTTGATGGCCAAGCTGTTAGTGCTGACACCGTCCCACACGACACCTACAGCTATCAGCAGACCCTCCACCTCCTCACATATGGCCCTCACACCCACCTCGTCAATGACCCTCTCACCTCTAGAGAGGGATGTTAAGGTGCTGTTCACGAGACAGAACCCCCGCAAAGGTGTTCACCGTCACCTTTAACACCTCATTGGAGACATGCCATGTACCAGCCAGCTTCAAAGCCTTCATCCTCATCCCAAAGGGACCCCTGGATTTAACGACTACAGACCCATTGCTCTGAGCGCCTGTTGCCCCCCTCCACCTGAAATCCCTCAACGACCCAGCCCCCCTGCAGTTTGCCCTCAGAGTGCCCTCATCAAATATGTTTGATACTTGTCTTTTTTTTTTTTTACATGTTATATGTTCGCACCAAGGACCAGAGCATGTTCCTCTTAAGTGTAAACTTCATTGGCGAATAAAGCTATTCTGATTCTTACAGGCACGAGTGCAAATGGCTTGCACTTCCAAATGTACCTGTTGGACGGGCTGGCGGCGTGGAATGAGGACGCGGCGCGTGCCACGACTGACGTACAGTCTGGGCAGCGGACTGAGCGACGGCGGCGCGGCTACGCAAGCCAAGATGTGCACACATTAAACCAGATGGCCATGGAGATGTACGGGCACATTCTGGTAGAGACGTCTGGATCATGCCGGGGCTGGGGAACACGTTTTTAACTCAACCTGCAAACTATACCAAACATATGGCACTGATTTACCCCCCAAAAACACATGGCACTGATTTGCCACAATTGCTGTATCATGTGTACATCATATGTCTTAACAGTGACGTAAAACAGATTCTACAGTAAACGATGATGAGGCATGCCATCCAGAGTGACGTAATGTGAAACAGTCTGTACAGCGTAATAAACAACGATCATGACGCCATCCAAACCGACCAAGTCACAACAGTGATTTTAGAATAGAATAGAGGTTAGAATAGAATTTTCTCTGACCTAACAGTTACAATACATACATGTTAAGAATCTCGGTCCAGTCTGACCTCGCGCGCGCGCTGTGTGGGCACTGCGGGAAATCTATAATAGCCATGCGTGACGTCAGCACCGACGGTTGGACGGCTACGATGGTAGGAGACAAAATAGTGCGGATTTCTGCATTACTACGTAATTTAAACCATCGTGTGATGATTGCTTTTGACTCTAACTCTATGCTGAGCTTAACGTGTGTTAGTGCTGAGTATGACTCCAGGACGTACAACACGCCAAAAGAAGTGGAGTTGATTCCCCTCACATCGTGCAAATCGGTCTTGGAGTGCCATCTAGCGGTGATGGCGCTGCACTACCACGGAGTGACCTACTCGAATCAGAAAGTCCACACTAAACACACAGCGTGCTGTTCACACAATTCTCACGATGCCAAAGCAGCGCCTACTGGGTTAGTGCATGCACATTCGGCGCGATATTCAGGGGGACCCCCATGCCACTCCCCCGGCGGCTAGGCGTAGTAGTGATCGAGTGTGGTGAACCAGAACAAAGAAAAGACGACTAAAGTTGTGTTCTTCCCAAACTTGATGTGTGTTGCTACGGAAGAATGGAATGAACAAATACAGGTAGGATAAGGGATTATTCATTGAAGAATACAATGAACGACAGTGGTTACAATGGGTAAATTGAAAGACTATAACCACCCGTTGCCCGCTGCAATAGAAGTTGTGAGCATGTAGAATATTGTTGTTGTGAGTGTGTTTTTCAAGTCCTACAATGTCCAGGGAAACCTTCTGTTTTATGCCAGTAACGTCAATGTTTACAAGTGCGCAGATTCCAGTGTGACTGCAGTCGATTGCTTTATTCTGTTTTGTCTCCTGAATCGTTTACAGGGAGTTCTGTAACTGGTTGATTTGATTTATAGGACTCGGTTACAAACAAATATATCTTATTTCATGGGGGGGGTTGCTTCGTATCAACCTGTCTATGTTGAGTTCGTTTCACTGTTTTCTAATCATTATCACCCACGACACGATCATTTTCTGGTGGACCCAATCTTGAGGACTTCCTTGAAGATGGGTGTGATGTGGTGGCTTTGGTCTGGTCCACTCTGCCGTAAACATGTGTTGGGTAGATTGAGGCGAACCAGGACAAACTGGGCAGACGCTGCATGACCAGTAGAGACGCTGGTTGCAAGATGACATCTGTCACATATAGTTTCTGCGTGGTGGGGAGGTACAGCGTGGAGGGGGTCATGCAGTCTGCTCTGCTCCTCGACCACAGAAGCACGGGGGAAGAAAGATATCAAGCTGCAGGTGTCCCATAGCGCAACTTGAGACAGAATATGGAGAAGCAGGAAAGAGAAGAGCACTATATGAAGACGTGTGCTATCCAGATGAAGTGAACGATGCCGAACGTAATCTACGAACTGCCAAAGTAACTCGTGAAGGCAGTGCTTTAAAATATAGAAGAATGAAAAGTAACAAGCCACCATAAAAGACTTCAAGGACATTTGAAGAAGGAATCAGAAAGCTGCAATCAGACATTTTGCTTTCGGTGTTTTCTCGATGATCAACGGCAAACGATGACAAACCACACAATCCGTTATTGTTATTGAAACCATTGGGAGTAGATGTAAGCCGTCGGACAGTAAATGCTTTAACATGTACTTTTCTTTAACCATCAGCTCATCTGGTTTTTCCGCACCCTCCGCTGCAACAGACCACAAAAGCAGTGCCAACAGGATGACAAATACTGAATCTACACCCCACCTCTACTCTGCAGAGGATTTGATTGTATTATTGTATTTGTATAATTTATCCAGCCTCATTGTGTGCGCACTCTGCATTGTGGATTTTGGCCAAAATGTTGTCACAATATAATAATAATAATCTTGCTTTCCACCAACTGGCTGCATTGGGTCATATTTTCTTCCATATGAAATCACTTGGTCAAACGTCGTCTTTATTAGGACAACACATTGTTAAACCAACCAATACAGCAGCACCAACATTATTGAAATAAAATTCATTAGAAGTCACAATTGACAACAGTCGGTCGGTCGCTCAAATAATAATAATGCGCTCCCCGGTGAGCGCTCCCCCACCACCAGCTGAGCGCTCGCGACAACAACAATAACAAACATTCCACGTGGAGGGGCGGGCGCTAGCCAGCCGAAGAAAGTTCACACGGCCAGCTGAAGAAAGTTCTCACGGCCCGGCTCGAAAGTCGGGACGAAACGGCCTGCAGTTCAGCGGCGCGCCCGCTAGAGGACCCCGAGAAGATTGTCATCCAGAGGGGGGGGGAAGGGGAAGATGGATAGTTGATGTTCCAAGTGACAGTTAAATCCCAAGTTTACGTTGAACGGGCAAGTCTGCTTGAACAGGTAAGTCGACGGGCAGTTCCAAGTAGTTTGGGGAGAGCGAGATTGGCTTAGCTCGTTTGTAGAGCGACATTGGCTCAGTCAATTAAAAGGCCGCGCCCGCTCACCGGCGCTGTTGGACCGTTGAACCTAACCGGATGTAAGTGAGTGCTGTGTATGTTTGCCAACGTCTGTTTTGGGGGAAATGTGTCAGGTGTGTCTCCTAAACCTCAGCTGGTTCACTTTTGATGCACTTGTGATGGTTTGTGTATGTGACGTGCTTGTTTTATGTATGAATGTGAAAAGCTGCAGTACCGCTCTCGGCCTGAATAGTGATCATGCAAGTGGGGTGGCGCTGTCTCACCAAGGAACCAAACCGGAGGTAAACAAAGAATGATTGAATTAATTTTTCTTTTGAGCTAAAAACGTTAAAATGTGGAGTGCTTCACGAATTTGCGTGTCATCCTTGCGCAGGGGCCATGCTAATCTTCTCTGTATCGTTCCAATTTTAGTATATGTGCTTCCGAAGAAACACAATGATGGAGAGAGAACTTTCACAACATGTACTGGGACCAATAATCGTCCACTCGAGGTTCTGGTAGAGACGTCTGGATCATGCCGGGGCTGGGGAACACGTTTTTAACTCAACCTGCAAACTATACCAAACATATGGCACTGATTTACCCCCCAAAAACACATGGCACTGATTTGCCACAATTGCTGTATCATGTGTACATCATATGTCTTAACAGTGACGTAAAACAGATTCTACAGTAAACGATGATGAGGCATGCCATCCAGAGTGACGTAATGTGAAACAGTCTGTACAGCGTAATAAACAACGATCATGACGCCATCCAAACCGACCAAGTCACAACAGTGATTTTAGAATAGAATAGAGGTTAGAATAGAATTTTCTCTGACCTAACAGTTACAATACATACATGTTAAGAATCTCGGTCCAGTCTGACCTCGCGCGCGCGCTGTGTGGGCACTGCGGGAAATCTATAATAGCCATGCGTGACGTCAGCACCGACGGTTGGACGGCTACGATGGTAGGAGACAAAATAGTGCGGATTTCTGCATTACTACGTAATTTAAACCATCGTGTGATGATTGCTTTTGACTCTAACTCTATGCTGAGCTTAACGTGTGTTAGTGCTGAGTATGACTCCGGGACGTACAACACGCCAAAAGAAGTGGAGTTGATTCCCCTCACATCGTGCAAATCGGTCTTGGAGTGCCATCTAGCGGTGATGGCGCTGCACTACCACGGAGTGACCTACTCGAATCAGAAAGTCCACACTAAACACACAGCGTGCTGTTCACACAATTCTCACGATGCCAAAGCAGCGCCTACTGGGTTAGTGCATGCACATTCGGCGCGATATTCAGGGGGACCCCCATGCCACTCCCCCGGCGGCTAGGCGTAGTAGTGATCGAGTGTGGTGAACCAGAACAAAGAAAAGACGACTAAAGTTGTGTTCTTCCCAAACTTGATGTGTGTTGCTACGGAAGAATGGAATGAACAAATACAGGTAGGATAAGGGATTATTCATTGAAGAATACAATGAACGACAGTGGTTACAATGGGTAAATTGAAAGACTATAACCACCCGTTGCCCGCTGCAATAGAAGTTGTGAGCATGTAGAATATTGTTGTTGTGAGTGTGTTTTTCAAGTCCTACAATGTCCAGGGAAACCTTCTGTTTTATGCCAGTAACGTCAATGTTTACAAGTGCGCAGATTCCAGTGTGACTGCAGTCGATTGCTTTATTCTGTTTTGTCTCCTGAATCGTTTACAGGGAGTTCTGTAACTGGTTGATTTGATTTATAGGACTCGGTTACCAACAAATATATCTTATTTCATGGGGGGGGTTGCTTCGTATCAACCTGTCTATGTTGAGTTCGTTTCACTGTTTTCTAATCATTATCACCCACGACACGATCATTTTCTGGTGGACCCAATCTTGAGGACTTCCTTGAAGATGGGTGTGATGTGGTGGCTTTGGTCTGGTCCACTCTGCCGTAAACATGTGTTGGGTAGATTGAGGCGAACCAGGACAAACTGGGCAGACGCTGCATGACCAGTAGAGACGCTGGTTGCAAGATGACATCTTTCACATAAAGTTTCTGCGTGGTGGGGAGGTACAGCGTGGAGGGGGTCATGCAGTCTGCTCTGCTCCTCGACCACAGAAGCACGGGGGAAGAAAGATATCAAGCTGCAGGTGTCCCATAGCGCAACTTGAGACAGAATATGGAGAAGCAGGAAAGAGAAGAGCACTATATGAAGACGTGTGCTATCCAGATGAAGTGGACGATGCCGAACGTAATCTACGAACTGCCAAAGTAACTCGTGAAGGCAGTGCTTTAAAATATAGAAGAATGAAAAGTAACAAGCCACCATAAAAGACTTCAAGGACATTTGAAGAAGGAATCAGAAAGCTGCAATCAGACATTTTGCTTTCGGTGTTTTCTCGATGATCAACGGCAAACGATGACAAACCACACAATCCGTTATTGTTATTGAAACCATTGGGAGTAGATGTAAGCCGTCGGACAGTAAATGCTTTAACATGTACTTTTCTTTAACCATCAGCTCATCTGGTTTTTCCGCACCCTCCGCTGCAACAGACCACAAAAGCAGTGCCAACAGGATGACAAATACTGAATCTACACCCCACCTCTACTCTGCAGAGGATTTGATTGTATTATTGTATTTGTATAATTTATCCAGCCTCATTGTGTGCGCACTCTGCATTGTGGATTTTGGCCAAAATGTTGTCACAATATAATAATAATAATCTTGCTTTCCACCAACTGGCTGCATTGGGTCATATTTTCTTCCATATGAAATCACTTGGTCAAACGTCGTCTTTATTAGGACAACACATTGTTAAACCAACCAATACAGCAGCACCAACATTATTGAAATAAAATTCATTAGAAGTCACAATTGACAACAGTCGGTCGGTCGCTCAAATAATAATAATGCGCTCCCCGGTGAGCGCTCCCCCACCACCAGCTGAGCGCTCGCGACAACAACAATAACAAACATTCCACGTGGAGGGGCGGGCGCTAGCCAGCCGAAGAAAGTTCACACGGCCAGCTGAAGAAAGTTCTCACGGCCCGGCTCGAAAGTCGGGACGAAACGGCCTGCAGTTCAGCGGCGCGCCCGCTAGAGGACCCCGAGAAGATTGTCATCCAGAGGGGGTGGGAAGGGGAAGATGGATAGTTGATGTTCCAAGTGACAGTTAAATCCCAAGTTTACGTTGAACGGGCAAGTCTGCTTGAACAGGTAAGTCGACGGGCAGTTCCAAGTAGTTTGGGGAGAGCGAGATTGGCTTAGCTCGTTTGTAGAGCGACATTGGCTCAGTCAATTAAAAGGCCGCGCCCGCTCACCGGCGCTGTTGGACCGTTGAACCTAACCGGATGTAAGTGAGTGCTGTGTATGTTTGCCAACGTCTGTTTTGGGGGAAATGTGTCAGGTGTGTCTCCTAAACCTCAGCTGGTTCACTTTTGATGCACTTGTGATGGTTTGTGTATGTGACGTGCTTGTTTTATGTATGAATGTGAAAAGCTGCAGTACCGCTCTCGGCCTGAATAGTGATCATGCAAGTGGGGTGGCGCTGTTTCACCAAGGAACCAAACCGGAGGTAAACAAAGAATGATTGAATTAATTTTTCTTTTGAGCTAAAAACGTTAAAATGTGGAACGCTTCACGAATTTGCGTGTCATCCTTGCGCAGGGGCCATGCTAATCTTCTCTGTATCGTTCCAATTTTAGTATATGTGCTTCCGAAGAAACACAATGATGGAGAGAGAACTTTCACAACATGTACTGGGACCAATAATCGTCCACTCGAGGTTCTGGTAGAGACGTCTGGATCATGCCGGGGCTGGGGAACACGTTTTTAACTCAACCTGCAAACTATACCAAACATATGGCACTGATTTACCCCCCAAAAACACATGGCACTGATTTGCCACAATTGCTGTATCATGTGTACATCATATGTCTTAACAGTGACGTAAAACAGATTCTACAGTAAACGATGATGAGGCATGCCATCCAGAGTGACGTAATGTGAAACAGTCTGTACAGCGTAATAAACAACGATCATGACGCCATCCAAACCGACCAAGTCACAACAGTGATTTTAGAATAGAATAGAGGTTAGAATAGAATTTTCTCTGACCTAACAGTTACAATACATACATGTTAAGAATCTCGGTCCAGTCTGACCTCGCGCGCGCGCTGTGTGGGCACTGCGGGAAAACTATAATACCCATGCGTGACGTCAGCACCGACGGTTGGACGGCTACGATGGTAGGAGACAAAATAGTGCGGATTTCTGCATTACTACGTAATTTAAACCATCGTGTGATGATTGCTTTTGACTCTAACTCTATGCTGAGCTTAACGTGTGTTAGTGCTGAGTATGACTCCGGGACGTACAACACGCCAAAAGAAGTGGAGTTGATTCCCCTCACATCGTGCAAATCGGTCTTGGAGTGCCATCTAGCGGTGATGGCGCTGCACTACCACGGAGTGACCTACTCGAATCAGAAAGTCCACACTAAACACACAGCGTGCTGTTCACACAATTCTCACGATGCCAAAGCAGCGCCTACTGGGTTAGTGCATGCACATTCGGCGCGATATTCAGGGGGACCCCCATGCCACTCCCCCGGCGGCTAGGCGTAGTAGTGATCGAGTGTGGTGAACCAGAACAAAGAAAAGACGACTAAAGTTGTGTTCTTCCCAAACTTGATGTGTGTTGCTACGGAAGAATGGAATGAACAAATACAGGTAGGATAAGGGATTATTCATTGAAGAATACAATGAACGACAGTGGTTACAATGGGTAAATTGAAAGACTATAACCACCCGTTGCCCGCTGCAATAGAAGTTGTGAGCATGTAGAATATTGTTGTTGTGAGTGTGTTTTTCAAGTCCTACAATGTCCAGGGAAACCTTCTGTTTTATGCCAGTAACGTCAATGTTTACAAGTGCGCAGATTCCAGTGTGACTGCAGTCGATTGCTTTATTCTGTTTTGTCTCCTGAATCGTTTACAGGGAGTTCTGTAACTGGTTGATTTGATTTAAAGGACTCGGTTACAAACAAATATATCTTATTTCATGGGGGGGGTTGCTTCGTATCAACCTGTCTATGTTGAGTTCGTTTCACTGTTTTCTAATCATTATCACCCACGACACGATCATTTTCTGGTGGACCCAATCTTGAGGACTTCCTTGAAGATGGGTGTGATGTGGTGGCTTTGGTCTGGTCCACTCTGCCGTAAACATGTGTTGGGTAGATTGAGGCGAACCAGGACAAACTGGGCAGACGCTGCATGACCAGTAGAGACGCTGGTTGCAAGATGACATCTTTCACATAAAGTTTCTGCGTGGTGGGGAGGTACAGCGTGGAGGGGGTCATGCAGTCTGCTCTGCTCCTCGACCACAGAAGCACGGGGGAAGAAAGATATCAAGCTGCAGGTGTCCCATAGCGCAACTTGAGACAGAATATGGAGAAGCAGAAAAGAGAAGAGCACTATATGAAGACGTGTGCTATCCAGATGAAGTGAACGATGCCGAACGTAATCTACGAACTGCCAAAGTAACTCGTGAAGGCAGTGCTTTAAAATATAGAAGAATGAAAAGTAACAAGCCACCATAAAAGACTTCAAGGACATTTGAAGAAGGAATCAGAAAGCTGCAATCAGACATTTTGCTTTCGGTGTTTTCTCGATGATCAACGGCAAACGATGACAAACCACACAATCCGTTATTGTTATTGAAACCATTGGGAGTAGATGTAAGCCGTCGGACAGTAAATGCTTTAACATGTACTCTTCTTTAACCATCAGCTCATCTGGTTTTTCCGCACCCTCCGCTGCAACAGACCACAAAAGCAGTGCCAACAGGATGACAAATACTGAATCTACACCCCACCTCTACTCTGCAGAGGATTTGATTGTATTATTGTATTTGTATAATTTATCCAGCCTCATTGTGTGCGCACTCTGCATTGTGGATTTTGGCCAAAATGTTGTCACAATATAATAATAATAATCTTGCTTTCCACCAACTGGCTGCATTGGGTCATATTTTCTTCCATATGAAATCACTTGGTCAAACGTCGTCTTTATTAGGACAACACATTGTTAAACCAACCAATACAGCAGCACCAACATTATTGAAATAAAATTCATTAGAAGTCACAATTGACAGCAGTCGGTCGGTCGCTCAAATAATAATAATGCGCTCCCCGGTGAGCGCTCCCCCACCACCAGCTGAGCGCTCGCGACAACAACAATAACAAACATTCCACGTGGAGGGGCGGGCGCTAGCCAGCCGAAGAAAGTTCACACGGCCAGCTGAAGAAAGTTCTCACGGCCCGGCTCGAAAGTCGGGACGAAACGGCCTGCAGTTCAGCGGCGCGCCCGCTAGAGGACCCCGAGAAGATTGTCATCCAGAGGGGGGGGGGAAGGGGAAGATGGATAGTTGATGTTCCAAGTGACAGTTAAATCCCAAGTTTACGTTGAACGGGCAAGTCTGCTTGAACAGGTAAGTCGACGGGCAGTTCCAAGTAGTTTGGGGAGAGCGAGATTGGCTTAGCTCGTTTGTAGAGCGACATTGGCTCAGTCAATTAAAAGGCCGCGCCCGCTCACCGGCGCTGTTGGACCGTTGAACCTAACCGGATGTAAGTGAGTGCTGTGTATGTTTGCCAACGTCTGTTTTGGGGGAAATGTGTCAGGTGTGTCTCCTAAACCTCAGCTGGTTCACTTTTGATGCACTTGTGATGGTTTGTGTATGTGACGTGCTTGTTTTATGTATGAATGTGAAAAGCTGCAGTACCGCTCTCGGCCTGAATAGTGATCATGCAAGTGGGGTGGCGCTGTTTCACCAAGGAACCAAACCGGAGGTAAACAAAGAATGATTGAATTAATTTTTCTTTTGAGCTAAAAACGTTAAAATGTGGAACGCTTCACGAATTTGCGTGTCATCCTTGCGCAGGGGCCATGCTAATCTTCTCTGTATCGTTCCAATTTTAGTATATGTGCTTCCGAAGAAACACAATGATGGAGAGAGAACTTTCACAACATGTACTGGGACCAATAATCGTCCACTCGAGGTTCTGGTAGAGACGTCTGGATCATGCCGGGGCTGGGGAACACGTTTTTAACTCAACCTGCAAACTATACCAAACATATGGCACTGATTTACCCCCCAAAAACACATGGCACTGATTTGCCACAATTGCTGTATCATGTGTACATCATATGTCTTAACAGTGACGTAAAACAGATTCTACAGTAAACGATGATGAGGCATGCCATCCAGAGTGACGTAATGTGAAACAGTCTGTACAGCGTAATAAACAACGATCATGACGCCATCCAAACCGACCAAGTCACAACAGTGATTTTAGAATAGAATAGAGGTTAGAATAGAATTTTCTCTGACCTAACAGTTACAATACATACATGTTAAGAATCTCGGTCCAGTCTGACCTCGCGCGCGCGCTGTGTGGGCACTGCGGGAAAACTATAATACCCATGCGTGACGTCAGCACCGACGGTTGGACGGCTACGATGGTAGGAGACAAAATAGTGCGGATTTCTGCATTACTACGTAATTTAAACCATCGTGTGATGATTGCTTTTGACTCTAACTCTATGCTGAGCTTAACGTGTGTTAGTGCTGAGTATGACTCCGGGACGTACAACACGCCAAAAGAAGTGGAGTTGATTCCCCTCACATCGTGCAAATCGGTCTTGGAGTGCCATCTAGCGGTGATGGCGCTGCACTACCACGGAGTGACCTACTCGAATCAGAAAGTCCACACTAAACACACAGCGTGCTGTTCACACAATTCTCACGATGCCAAAGCAGCGCCTACTGGGTTAGTGCATGCACATTCGGCGCGATATTCAGGGGGACCCCCATGCCACTCCCCCGGCGGCTAGGCGTAGTAGTGATCGAGTGTGGTGAACCAGAACAAAGAAAAGACGACTAAAGTTGTGTTCTTCCCAAACTTGATGTGTGTTGCTACGGAAGAATGGAATGAACAAATACAGGTAGGATAAGGGATTATTCATTGAAGAATACAATGAACGACAGTGGTTACAATGGGTAAATTGAAAGACTATAACCACCCGTTGCCCGCTGCAATAGAAGTTGTGAGCATGTAGAATATTGTTGTTGTGAGTGTGTTTTTCAAGCCCTACAATGTCCAGGGAAACCTTCTGTTTTATGCCAGTAACGTCAATGTTTACAAGTGCGCAGATTCCAGTGTGACTGCAGTCGATTGCTTTATTCTGTTTTGTCTCCTGAATCGTTTACAGGGAGTTCTGTAACTGGTTGATTTGATTTATAGGACTCGG
This sequence comes from Genypterus blacodes, assembly GCF_046128005.1. NCBI lineage: Eukaryota > Metazoa > Chordata > Actinopteri > Ophidiiformes > Ophidiidae > Genypterus > Genypterus blacodes. Next base: position 100,982 of record NW_027466992.1, on the reverse strand, counting down.
TTACAAACAAATATATCTTATTTCATGGGGGGGGTTGCTTCGTATCAACCTGTCTATGTTGAGTTCGTTTCACTGTTTTCTAATCATTATCACCCACGACACGATCATTTTCTGGTGGACCCAATCTTGAGGACTTCCTTGAAGATGGGTGTGATGTGGTGGCTTTGGTCTGGTCCACTCTGCCGTAAACATGTGTTGGGTAGATTGAGGCGAACCAGGACAAACTGGGCAGACGCTGCATGACCAGTAGAGACGCTGGTTGCAAGATGACATCTTTCACATAAAGTTTCTGCGTGGTGGGGAGGTACAGCGTGGAGGGGGTCATGCAGTCTGCTCTGCTCCTCGACCATAGAAGCACGGGGGAAGAAAGATAACAAGCTGCAGGTGTCCCATAGCGCAACTTGAGACAGAATATGGAGAAGCAGAAAAGAGAAGAGCACTATATGAAGACGTGTGCTATCCAGATGAAGTGGACGATGCCGAACGTAATCTACGAACTGCCAAAGTAACTCGTGAAGGCAGTGCTTTAAAATATAGAAGAATGAAAAGTAACAAGCCACCATAAAAGACTTCAAGGACATTTGAAGAAGGAATCAGAAAGCTGCAATCAGACATTTTGCTTTCGGTGTTTTCTCGATGATCAACGGCAAACGATGACAAACCACACAATCCGTTATTGTTATTGAAACCATTGGGAGTAGATGTAAGCCGTCGGACAGTAAATGCTTTAACATGTACTTTTCTTTAACCATCAGCTCATCTGGTTTTTCCGCACCCTCCGCTGCAACAGACCACAAAAGCAGTGCCAACAGGATGGCAAATACTGAATCTACACCCCACCTCTACTCTGCAGAGGATTTGATTGTATTATTGTATTTGTATAATTTATCCAGCCTCATTGTGTGCGCACTCTGCATTGTGGATTTTGGCCAAAATGTTGTCACAATATAATAATAATAATCTTGCTTTCCACCAACTGGCTGCATTGGGTCATATTTTCTTCCATATGAAATCACTTGGTCAAACGTCGTCTTTATTAGGACAACACATTGTTAAACCAACCAATACAGCAGCACCAACATTATTGAAATAAAATTCATTAGAAGTCACAATTGACAACAGTCGGTCGGTCGCTCAAATAATAATAATGCGCTCCCCGGTGAGCGCTCCCCCACCACCAGCTGAGCGCTCGCGACAACAACAATAACAAACATTCCACGTGGAGGGGCGGGCGCTAGCCAGCCGAAGAAAGTTCACACGGCCAGCTGAAGAAAGTTCTCACGGCCCGGCTCGAAAGTCGGGACGAAACGGCCTGCAGTTCAGCGGCGCGCCCGCTAGAGGACCCCGAGAAGATTGTCATCCAGAGGGGGTGGGAAGGGGAAGATGGATAGTTGATGTTCCAAGTGACAGTTAAATCCCAAGTTTACGTTGAACGGGCAAGTCTGCTTGAACAGGTAAGTCGACGGGCAGTTCCAAGTAGTTTGGGGAGAGCGAGATTGGCTTAGCTCGTTTGTAGAGCGACATTGGCTCAGTCAATTAAAAGGCCGCGCCCGCTCACCGGCGCTGTTGGACCGTTGAACCTAACCGGATGTAAGTGAGTGCTGTGTATGTTTGCCAACGTCTGTTTTGGGGGAAATGTGTCAGGTGTGTCTCCTAAACCTCAGCTGGTTCACTTTTGATGCACTTGTGATGGTTTGTGTATGTGACGTGCTTGTTTTATGTATGAATGTGAAAAGCTGCAGTACCGCTCTCGGCCTGAATAGTGATCATGCAAGTGGGGTGGCGCTGTCTCACCAAGGAACCAAACCGGAGGTAAACAAAGAATGATTGAATTAATTTTTCTTTTGAGCTAAAAACGTTAAAATGTGGAGTGCTTCACGAATTTGCGTGTCATCCTTGCGCAGGGGCCATGCTAATCTTCTCTGTATCGTTCCAATTTTAGTATATGTGCTTCCGAAGAAACACAATGATGGAGAGAGAACTTTCACAACATGTACTGGGACCAATAATCGTCCACTCGAGGTTCTGGTAGAGACGTCTGGATCATGCCGGGGCTGGGGAACACGTTTTTAACTCAACCTGCAAACTATACCAAACATATGGCACTGATTTACCCCCCAAAAACACATGGCACTGATTTGCCACAATTGCTGTATCATGTGTACATCATATGTCTTAACAGTGACGTAAAACAGATTCTACAGTAAACGATGATGAGGCATGCCATCCAGAGTGACGTAATGTGAAACAGTCTGTACAGCGTAATAAACAACGATCATGACGCCATCCAAACCGACCAAGTCACAACAGTGATTTTAGAATAGAATTTTCTCTGACCTAACAGTTACAATACATACATGTTAAGAATCTCGGTCCAGTCTGACCTCGCGCGCGCGCTGTGTGGGCACTGCGGGAAATCTATAATACCCATGCGTGACGTCAGCACCGACGGTTGGACGGCTACGATGGTAGGAGACAAAATAGTGCGGATTTCTGCATTACTACGTAATTTAAACCATCGTGTGATGATTGCTTTTGACTCTAACTCTATGCTGAGCTTAACGTGTGTTAGTGCTGAGTATGACTCCGGGACGTACAACACGCCAAAAGAAGTGGAGTTGATTCCCCTCACATCGTGCAAATCGGTCTTGGAGTGCCATCTAGCGGTGATGGCGCTGCACTACCACGGAGTGACCTACTCGAATCAGAAAGTCCACACTAAACACACAGCGTGCTGTTCACACAATTCTCACGATGCCAAAGCAGCGCCTACTGGGTTAGTGCATGCACATTCGGCGCGATATTCAGGGGGACCCCCATGCCACTCCCCCGGCGGCTAGGCGTAGTAGTGATCGAGTGTGGTGAACCAGAACAAAGAAAAGACGACTAAAGTTGTGTTCTTCCCAAACTTGATGTGTGTTGCTACGGAAGAATGGAATGAACAAATACAGGTAGGATAAGGGATTATTCATTGAAGAATACAATGAACGACAGTGGTTACAATGGGTAAATTGAAAGACTATAACCACCCGTTGCCCGCTGCAATAGAAGTTGTGAGCATGTAGAATATTGTTGTTGTGAGTGTGTTTTTCAAGCCCTACAATGTCCAGGGAAACCTTCTGTTTTATGCCAGTAACGTCAATGTTTACAAGTGCGCAGATTCCAGTGTGACTGCAGTCGATTGCTTTATTCTGTTTTGTCTCCTGAATCGTTTACAGGGAGTTCTGTAACTGGTTGATTTGATTTATAGGACTCGGTTACAAACAAATATATCTTATTTCATGGGGGGGGTTGCTTCGTATCAACCTGTCTATGTTGAGTTCGTTTCACTGTTTTCTAATCATTATCACCCACGACACGATCATTTTCTGGTGGACCCAATCTTGAGGACTTCCTTGAAGATGGGTGTGATGTGGTGGCTTTGGTCTGGTCCACTCTGCCGTAAACATGTGTTGGGTAGATTGAGGCGAACCAGGACAAACTGGGCAGACGCTGCATGACCAGTAGAGACGCTGGTTGCAAGATGACATCTTTCACATAAAGTTTCTGCGTGGTGGGGAGGTACAGCGTGGAGGGGGTCATGCAGTCTGCTCTGCTCCTCGACCATAGAAGCACGGGGGAAGAAAGATAACAAGCTGCAGGTGTCCCATAGCGCAACTTGAGACAGAATATGGAGAAGCAGAAAAGAGAAGAGCACTATATGAAGACGTGTGCTATCCAGATGAAGTGGACGATGCCGAACGTAATCTACGAACTGCCAAAGTAACTCGTGAAGGCAGTGCTTTAAAATATAGAAGAATGAAAAGTAACAAGCCACCATAAAAGACTTCAAGGACATTTGAAGAAGGAATCAGAAAGCTGCAATCAGACATTTTGCTTTCGGTGTTTTCTCGATGATCAACGGCAAACGATGACAAACCACACAATCCGTTATTGTTATTGAAACCATTGGGAGTAGATGTAAGCCGTCGGACAGTAAATGCTTTAACATGTACTTTTCTTTAACCATCAGCTCATCTGGTTTTTCCGCACCCTCCGCTGCAACAGACCACAAAAGCAGTGCCAACAGGATGGCAAATACTGAATCTACACCCCACCTCTACTCTGCAGAGGATTTGATTGTATTATTGTATTTGTATAATTTATCCAGCCTCATTGTGTGCGCACTCTGCATTGTGGATTTTGGCCAAAATGTTGTCACAATATAATAATAATAATCTTGCTTTCCACCAACTGGCTGCATTGGGTCATATTTTCTTCCATATGAAATCACTTGGTCAAACGTCGTCTTTATTAGGACAACACATTGTTAAACCAACCAATACAGCAGCACCAACATTATTGAAATAAAATTCATTAGAAGTCACAATTGACAACAGTCGGTCGGTCGCTCAAATAATAATAATGCGCTCCCCGGTGAGCGCTCCCCCACCACCAGCTGAGCGCTCGCGACAACAACAATAACAAACATTCCACGTGGAGGGGCGGGCGCTAGCCAGCCGAAGAAAGTTCACACGGCCAGCTGAAGAAAGTTCTCACGGCCCGGCTCGAAAGTCGGGACGAAACGGCCTGCAGTTCAGCGGCGCGCCCGCTAGAGGACCCCGAGAAGATTGTCATCCAGAGGGGGGGGGGGAGGGGAAGATGGATAGTTGATGTTCCAAGTGACAGTTAAATCCCAAGTTTACGTTGAACGGGCAAGTCTGCTTGAACAGGTAAGTCGACGGGCAGTTCCAAGTAGTTTGGGGAGAGCGAGATTGGCTTAGCTCGTTTGTAGAGCGACATTGGCTCAGTCAATTAAAAGGCCGCGCCCGCTCACCGGCGCTGTTGGACCGTTGAACCTAACCGGATGTAAGTGAGTGCTGTGTATGTTTGCCAACGTCTGTTTTGGGGGAAATGTGTCAGGTGTGTCTCCTAAACCTCAGCTGGTTCACTTTTGATGCACTTGTGATGGTTTGTGTATGTGACGTGCTTGTTTTATGTATGAATGTGAAAAGCTGCAGTACCGCTCTCGGCCTGAATAGTGATCATGCAAGTGGGGTGGCGCTGTTTCACCAAGGAACCAAACCGGAGGTAAACAAAGAATGATTGAATTAATTTTTCTTTTGAGCTAAAAACGTTAAAATGTGGAACGCTTCACGAATTTGCGTGTCATCCTTGCGCAGGGGCCATGCTAATCTTCTCTGTATCGTTCCAATTTTAGTATATGTGCTTCCGAAGAAACACAATGATGGAGAGAGAACTTTCACAACATGTACTGGGACCAATAATCGTCCACTCGAGGTTCTGGTAGAGACGTCTGGATCATGCCGGGGCTGGGGAACACGTTTTTAACTCAACCTGCAAACTATACCAAACATATGGCACTGATTTACCCCCCAAAAACACATGGCACTGATTTGCCACAATTGCTGTATCATGTGTACATCATATGTCTTAACAGTGACGTAAAACAGATTCTACAGTAAACGATGATGAGGCATGCCATCCAGAGTGACGTAATGTGAAACAGTCTGTACAGCGTAATAAACAACGATCATGACGCCATCCAAACCGACCAAGTCACAACAGTGATTTTAGAATAGAATAGAGGTTAGAATAGAATTTTCTCTGACCTAACAGTTACAATACATACATGTTAAGAATCTCGGTCCAGTCTGACCTCGCGCGCGCGCTGTGTGGGCACTGCGGGAAATCTATAATAGCCATGCGTGACGTCAGCACCGACGGTTGGACGGCTACGATGGTAGGAGACAAAATAGTGCGGATTTCTGCATTACTACGTAATTTAAACCATCGTGTGATGATTGCTTTTGACTCTAACTCTATGCTGAGCTTAACGTGTGTTAGTGCTGAGTATGACTCCGGGACGTACAACACGCCAAAAGAAGTGGAGTTGATTCCCCTCACATCGTGCAAATCGGTCTTGGAGTGCCATCTAGCGGTGATGGCGCTGCACTACCACGGAGTGACCTACTCGAATCAGAAAGTCCACACTAAACACACAGCGTGCTGTTCACACAATTCTCACGATGCCAAAGCAGCGCCTACTGGGTTAGTGCATGCACATTCGGCGCGATATTCAGGGGGACCCCCATGCCACTCCCCCGGCGGCTAGGCGTAGTAGTGATCGAGTGTGGTGAACCAGAACAAAGAAAAGACGACTAAAGTTGTGTTCTTCCCAAACTTGATGTGTGTTGCTACGGAAGAATGGAATGAACAAATACAGGTAGGATAAGGGATTATTCATTGAAGAATACAATGAACGACAGTGGTTACAATGGGTAAATTGAAAGACTATAACCACCCGTTGCCCGCTGCAATAGAAGTTGTGAGCATGTAGAATATTGTTGTTGTGAGTGTGTTTTTCAAGTCCTACAATGTCCAGGGAAACCTTCTGTTTTATGCCAGTAACGTCAATGTTTACAAGTGCGCAGATTCCAGTGTGACTGCAGTCGATTGCTTTATTCTGTTTTGTCTCCTGAATCGTTTACAGGGAGTTCTGTAACTGGTTGATTTGATTTATAGGACTCGGTTACAAACAAATATATCTTATTTCATGGGGGGGGTTGCTTCGTATCAACCTGTCTATGTTGAGTTCGTTTCACTGTTTTCTAATCATTATCACCCACGACACGATCATTTTCTGGTGGACCCAATCTTGAGGACTTCCTTGAAGATGGGTGTGATGTGGTGGCTTTGGTCTGGTCCACTCTGCCGTAAACATGTGTTGGGTAGATTGAGGCGAACCAGGACAAACTGGGCAGACGCTGCATGACCAGTAGAGACGCTGGTTGCAAGATGACATCTTTCACATAAAGTTTCTGCGTGGTGGGGAGGTACAGCGTGGAGGGGGTCATGCAGTCTGCTCTGCTCCTCGACCATAGAAGCACGGGGGAAGAAAGATAACAAGCTGCAGGTGTCCCATAGCGCAACTTGAGACAGAATATGGAGAAGCAGAAAAGAGAAGAGCACTATATGAAGACGTGTGCTATCCAGATGAAGTGGACGATGCCGAACGTAATCTACGAACTGCCAAAGTAACTCGTGAAGGCAGTGCTTTAAAATATAGAAGAATGAAAAGTAACAAGCCACCATAAAAGACTTCAAGGACATTTGAAGAAGGAATCAGAAAGCTGCAATCAGACATTTTGCTTTCGGTGTTTTCTCGATGATCAACGGCAAACGATGACAAACCACACAATCCGTTATTGTTATTGAAACCATTGGGAGTAGATGTAAGCCGTCGGACAGTAAATGCTTTAACATGTACTTTTCTTTAACCATCAGCTCATCTGGTTTTTCCGCACCCTCCGCTGCAACAGACCACAAAAGCAGTGCCAACAGGATGACAAATACTGAATCTACACCCCACCTCTACTCTGCAGAGGATTTGATTGTATTATTGTATTTGTATAATTTATCCAGCCTCATTGTGTGCGCACTCTGCATTGTGGATTTTGGCCAAAATGTTGTCACAATATAATAATAATAATCTTGCTTTCCACCAACTGGCTGCATTGGGTCATATTTTCTTCCATATGAAATCACTTGGTCAAACGTCGTCTTTATTAGGACAACACATTGTTAAACCAACCAATACAGCAGCACCAACATTATTGAAATAAAATTCATTAGAAGTCACAATTGACAGCAGTCGGTCGGTCGCTCAAATAATAATAATGCGCTCCCCGGTGAGCGCTCCCCCACCACCAGCTGAGCGCTCGCGACAACAACAATAACAAACATTCCACGTGGAGGGGCGGGCGCTAGCCAGCCGAAGAAAGTTCACACGGCCAGCTGAAGAAAGTTCTCACGGCCCGGCTCGAAAGTCGGGACGAAACGGCCTGCAGTTCAGCGGCGCGCCCGCTAGAGGACCCCGAGAAGATTGTCATCCAGAGGGGGGGGGGAAGGGGAAGATGGATAGTTGATGTTCCAAGTGACAGTTAAATCCCAAGTTTACGTTGAACGGGCAAGTCTGCTTGAACAGGTAAGTCGACGGGCAGTTCCAAGTAGTTTGGGGAGAGCGAGATTGGCTTAGCTCGTTTGTAGAGCGACATTGGCTCAGTCAATTAAAAGGCCGCGCCCGCTCACCGGCGCTGTTGGACCGTTGAACCTAACCGGATGTAAGTGAGTGCTGTGTATGTTTCCCAACGTCTGTTTTGGGGGAAATGTGTCAGGTGTGTCTCCTAAACCTCAGCTGGTTCACTTTTGATGCACTTGTGATGGTTTGTGTATGTGACGTGCTTGTTTTATGTATGAATGTGAAAAGCTGCAGTACCGCTCTCGGCCTGAATAGTGATCATGCAAGTGGGGTGGCGCTGTTTCACCAAGGAACCAAACCGGAGGTAAACAAAGAATGATTGAATTAATTTTTCTTTTGAGCTAAAAACGTTAAAATGTGGAACGCTTCACGAATTTGCGTGTCATCCTTGCGCAGGGGCCATGCTAATCTTCTCTGTATCGTTCCAATTTTAGTATATGTGCTTCCGAAGAAACACAATGATGGAGAGAGAACTTTCACAACATGTACTGGGACCAATAATCGTCCACTCGAGGTTCTGGTAGAGACGTCTGGATCATGCCGGGGCTGGGGAACACGTTTTTAACTCAACCTGCAAACTATACCAAACATATGGCACTGATTTACCCCCCAAAAACACATGGCACTGATTTGCCACAATTGCTGTATCATGTGTACATCATATGTCTTAACAGTGACGTAAAACAGATTCTACAGTAAACGATTGTGGCATGCCATCCAGAGTGACGTAATGTGAAACAGTCTGTACAGCGTAATAAACAACGATCATGACGCCATCCAAACCGACCAAGTCACAACAGTGATTTTAGAATAGAATAGAGGTTAGAATAGAATTTTCTCTGACCTAACAGTTACAATACATACATGTTAAGAATCTCGGTCCAGTCTGACCTCGCGCGCGCGCTGTGTGGGCACTGCGGGAAATCTATAATAGCCATGCGTGACGTCAGCACCGACGGTTGGACGGCTACGATGGTAGGAGACAAAATAGTGCGGATTTCTGCATTACTACGTAATTTAAACCATCGTGTGATGATTGCTTTTGACTCTAACTCTATGCTGAGCTTAACGTGTGTTAGTGCTGAGTATGACTCCGGGACGTACAACACGCCAAAAGAAGTGGAGTTGATTCCCCTCACATCGTGCAAATCGGTCTTGGAGTGCCATCTAGCGGTGATGGCGCTGCACTACCACGGAGTGACCTACTCGAATCAGAAAGTCCACACTAAACACACAGCGTGCTGTTCACACAATTCTCACGATGCCAAAGCAGCGCCTACTGGGTTAGTGCATGCACATTCGGCGCGATATTCAGGGGGACCCCCATGCCACTCCCCCGGCGGCTAGGCGTAGTAGTGATCGAGTGTGGTGAACCAGAACAAAGAAAAGACGACTAAAGTTGTGTTCTTCCCAAACTTGATGTGTGTTGCTACGGAAGAATGGAATGAACAAATACAGGTAGGATAAGGGATTATTCATTGAAGAATACAATGAACGACAGTGGTTACAATGGGTAAATTGAAAGACTATTACCACCCGTTGCCCGCTGCAATAGAAGTTGTGAGCATGTAGAATATTGTTGTTGTGAGTGTGTTTTTCAAGTCCTACAATGTCCAGGGAAACCTTCTGTTTTATGCCAGTAACGTCAATGTTTACAAGTGCGCAGATTCCAGTGTGACTGCAGTCGATTGCTTTATTCTGTTTTGTCTCCTGAATCGTTTACAGGGAGTTCTGTAACTGGTTGATTTGATTTATAGGACTCGGTTACAAACAAATATATCTTATTTCATGGGGGGGGTTGCTTCGTATCAACCTGTCTATGTTGAGTTCGTTTCACTGTTTTCTAATCATTATCACCCACGACACGATCATTTTCTGGTGGACCCAATCTTGAGGACTTCCTTGAAGATGGGTGTGATGTGGTGGCTTTGGTCTGGTCCACTCTGCCGTAAACATGTTTTGGGTAGATTGAGGCGAACCAGGACAAACTGGGCAGACGCTGCAGGACCAGTAGAGACGCTGGTTGCAAGATGACATCTTTCACATAAAGTTTCTGCGTGGTGGGGAGGTACAGCGTGGAGGGGGTCATGCAGTCTGCTCTGCTCCTCGACCACAGAAGCACGGGGGAAGAAAGATATCAAGCTGCAGGTGTCCAATAGCGCAACTTGAGACAGAATATGGAGAAGCAGAAAAGAGAAGAACACTATATGAAGACGTGTGCTATCCAGATGAAGTGAACGATGCCGAACGTAATCTACGAACTGCCAAAGTAACTCGTGAAGGCAGTGCTTTAAAATATAGAAGAATGAAAAGTAACAAGCCACCATAAAAGACTTCAAGGACATTTGAAGAAGGAATCAGAAAGCTGCAATCAGACATTTTGCTTTCGGTGTTTTCTCGATGATCAACGGCAAACGATGACAAACCACACAATCCGTTATTGTTATTGAAACCATTGGGAGTAGATGTAAGCCGTCGGACAGTAAATGCTTTAACATGTACTCTTCTTTAACCATCAGCTCATCTGGTTTTTCCGCACCCTCCGCTGCAACAGACCACAAAAGCAGTGCCAACAGGATGACAAATACTGAATCTACACCCCACCTCTACTCTGCAGAGGATTTGATTGTATTATTGTATTTGTATAATTTATCCAGCCTCATTGTGTGCGCACTCTGCATTGTGGATTTTGGCCAAAATGTTGTCACAATATAATAATAATAATCTTGCTTTCCACCAAACTGGCTGCATTGGGTCATATTTTCTTCCATATGAAATCACTTGGTCAAACGTCGTCTTTATTAGGACAACACATTGTTAAACCAACCAATACAGCAGCACTAACATTATTGAAATAAAATTCATTAGAAGTCACAATTGACAACAGTCGGTCGCTCGCTCAAATAATAATAATGCGCTCCCCGGTGAGCGCTCCCCCACCACCAGCTGAGCGCTCGCGACAACAACAATAACAAACATTCCACGTGGAGGGGCGGGCGCTAGCCAGCCGAAGAAAGTTCACACGGCCAGCTGAAGAAAGTTCTCACGGCCCGGCTCGAAAGTCGGGACGAAACGGCCTGCAGTTCAGCGGCGCGCCCGCTAGAGGACCCCGAGAAGATTGTCATCCAGAGGGGGGGGGAGGGGAAGATGGATAGTTGATGTTCCAAGTGACAGTTAAATCCCAAGTTTACGTTGAACGGGCAAGTCTGCTTGAACAGGTAAGTCGACGGGCAGTTCCAAGTAGTTTGGGGAGAGCGAGATTGGCTTAGCTCGTTTGTAGAGCGACATTGGCTCAGTCAATTAAAAGGCCGCGCCCGCTCACCGGCGCTGTTGGACCGTTGAACCTAACCGGATGTAAGTGAGTGCTGTGTATGTTTGCCAACGTCTGTTTTGGGGGAAATGTGTCAGGTGTGTCTCCTAAACCTCAGCTGGTTCACTTTTGATGCACTTGTGATGGTTTGTGTATGTGACGTGCTTGTTTTATGTATGAATGTGAAAAGCTGCAGTACCGCTCTCGGCCTGAATAGTGATCATGCAAGTGGGGTGGCGCTGTTTCACCAAGGAACCAAACCGGAGGTAAACAAAGAATGATTGAATTAATTTTTCTTTTGAGCTAAAAACGTTAAAATGTGGAACGCTTCACGAATTTGCGTGTCATCCTTGCGCAGGGGCCATGCTAATCTTCTCTGTATCGTTCCAATTTTAGTATATGTGCTTCCGAAGAATCACAATGATGGAGAGAGAACTTTCACAACATGTACTGGGACCAATAATCGTCCACTCGAGGTTCTGGTAGAGACGTCTGGATCATGCCGGGGCTGGGGAACACGTTTTTAACTCAACCTGCAAACTATACCAAACATATGGCACTGATTTACCCCCCAAAAACACATGGCACTGATTTGCCACAATTGCTGTATCATGTGTACATCATATGTCTTAACAGTGACGTAAAACAGATTCTACAGTAAACGATGATGAGGCATGCCATCCAGAGTGACGTAATGTGAAACAGTCTGTACAGCGTAATAAACAACGATCATGACGCCATCCAAACCGACCAAGTCACAACAGTGATTTTAGAATAGAATAGAGGTTAGAATAGAATTTTCTCTGACCTAACAGTTACAATACATACATGTTAAGAATCTCGGTCCAGTCTGACCTCGCGCGCGCGCTGTGTGGGCACTGCGGGAAATCTATAATAGCCATGCGTGACGTCAGCACCGACGGTTGGACGGCTACGATGGTAGGAGACAAAATAGTGCGGATTTCTGCATTACTACGTAATTTAAACCATCGTGTGATGATTGCTTTTGACTCTAACTCTATGCTGAGCTTAACGTGTGTTAGTGCTGAGTATGACTCCGGGACGTACAACACGCCAAAAGAAGTGGAGTTGATTCCCCTCACATCGTGCAAATCGGTCTTGGAGTGCCATCTAGCGGTGATGGCGCTGCACTACCACGGAGTGACCTACTCGAATCAGAAAGTCCACACTAAACACACAGCGTGCTGTTCACACAATTCTCACGATGCCAAAGCAGCGCCTACTGGGTTAGTGCATGCACATTCGGCGCGATATTCAGGGGGACCCCCATGCCACTCCCCCGGCGGCTAGGCGTAGTAGTGATCGAGTGTGGTGAACCAGAACAAAGAAAAGACGACTAAAGTTGTGTTCTTCCCAAACTTGATGTGTGTTGCTACGGAAGAATGGAATGAACAAATACAGGTAGGATAAGGGATTATTCATTGAAGAATACAATGAACGACAGTGGTTACAATGGGTAAATTGAAAGACTATAACCACCCGTTGCCCGCTGCAATAGAAGTTGTGAGCATGTAGAATATTGTTGTTGTGAGTGTGTTTTTCAAGCCCTACAATGTCCAGGGAAACCTTCTGTTTTATGCCAGTAACGTCAATGTTTACAAGTGCGCAGATTCCAGTGTGACTGCAGTCGATTGCTTTATTCTGTTTTGTCTCCTGAATCGTTTACAGGGAGTTCTGTAACTGGTTGATTTGATTTATAGGACTCGGTTACAAACAAATATATCTTATTTCATGGGGGGGGTTGCTTCGTATCAACCTGTCTATGTTGAGTTCGTTTCACTGTTTTCTAATCATTATCACCCACGACACGATCATTTTCTGGTGGACCCAATCTTGAGGACTTCCTTGAAGATGGGTGTGATGTGGTGGCTTTGGTCTGGTCCACTCTGCCGTAAACATGTGTTGGGTAGATTGAGGCGAACCAGGACAAACTGGGCAGACGCTGCATGACCAGTAGAGACGCTGGTTGCAAGATGACATCTTTCACATAAAGTTTCTGCGCGGTGGGGATGTACAGCGTGGAGGGGGTCATGCAGTCTGCTCTGCTCCTCGACCATAGAAGCACGGGGGAAGAAAGATAACAAGCTGCAGGTGTCCCATAGCGCAACTTGAGACAGAATATGGAGAAGCAGAAAAGAGAAGAGCACTATATGAAGACGTGTGCTATCCAGATGAAGTGGACGATGCCGAACGTAATCTACGAACTGCCAAAGTAACTCGTGAAGGCAGTGCTTTAAAATATAGAAGAATGAAAAGTAACAAGCCACCATAAAAGACTTCAAGGACATTTGAAGAAGGAATCAGAAAGCTGCAATCAGACATTTTGCTTTCGGTGTTTTCTCGATGATCAACGGCAAACGATGACAAACCACACAATCCGTTATTGTTATTGAAACCATTGGGAGTAGATGTAAGCCGTCGGACAGTAAATGCTTTAACATGTACTTTTCTTTAACCATCAGCTCATCTGGTTTTTCCGCACCCTCCGCTGCAACAGACCACAAAAGCAGTGCCAACAGGATGGCAAATACTGAATCTACACCCCACCTCTACTCTGCAGAGGATTTGATTGTATTATTGTATTTGTATAATTTATCCAGCCTCATTGTGTGCGCACTCTGCATTGTGGATTTTGGCCAAAATGTTGTCACAATATAATAATAATAATCTTGCTTTCCACCAACTGGCTGCATTGGGTCATATTTTCTTCCATATGAAATCACTTGGTCAAACGTCGTCTTTATTAGGACAACACATTGTTAAACCAACCAATACAGCAGCACCAACATTATTGAAATAAAATTCATTAGAAGTCACAATTGACAACAGTCGGTCGGTCGCTCAAATAATAATAATGCGCTCCCCGGTGAGCGCTCCCCCACCACCAGCTGAGCGCTCGCGACAACAACAATAACAAACATTCCACGTGGAGGGGCGGGCGCTAGCCAGCCGAAGAAAGTTCACACGGCCAGCTGAAGAAAGTTCTCACGGCCCGGCTCGAAAGTCGGGACGAAACGGCCTGCAGTTCAGCGGCGCGCCCGCTAGAGGACCCCGAGAAGATTGTCATCCAGAGGGGGGGGGGAGGGGAAGATGGATAGTTGATGTTCCAAGTGACAGTTAAATCCCAAGTTTACGTTGAACGGGCAAGTCTGCTTGAACAGGTAAGTCGACGGGCAGTTCCAAGTAGTTTGGGGAGAGCGAGATTGGCTTAGCTCGTTTGTAGAGCGACATTGGCTCAGTCAATTAAAAGGCCGCGCCCGCTCACCGGCGCTGTTGGACCGTTGAACCTAACCGGATGTAAGTGAGTGCTGTGTATGTTTGCCAACGTCTGTTTTGGGGGAAATGTGTCAGGTGTGTCTCCTAAACCTCAGCTGGTTCACTTTTGATGCACTTGTGATGGTTTGTGTATGTGACGTGCTTGTTTTATGTATGAATGTGAAAAGCTGCAGTACCGCTCTCGGCCTGAATAGTGATCATGCAAGTGGGGTGGCGCTGTTTCACCAAGGAACCAAACCGGAGGTAAACAAAGAATGATTGAATTAATTTTTCTTTTGAGCTAAAAACGTTAAAATGTGGAACGCTTCACGAATTTGCGTGTCATCCTTGCGCAGGGGCCATGCTAATCTTCTCTGTATCGTTCCAATTTTAGTATATGTGCTTCCGAAGAAACACAATGATGGAGAGAGAACTTTCACAACATGTACTGGGACCAATAATCGTCCACTCGAGGTTCTGGTAGAGACGTCTGGATCATGCCGGGGCTGGGGAACACGTTTTTAACTCAACCTGCAAACTATACCAAACATATGGCACTGATTTACCCCCCAAAAACACATGGCACTGATTTGCCACAATTGCTGTATCATGTGTACATCATATGTCTTAACAGTGACGTAAAACAGATTCTACAGTAAACGATGATGAGGCATGCCATCCAGAGTGACGTAATGTGAAACAGTCTGTACAGCGTAATAAACAACGATCATGACGCCATCCAAACCGACCAAGTCACAACAGTGATTTTAGAATAGAATAGAGGTTAGAATAGAATTTTCTCTGACCTAACAGTTACAATACATACATGTTAAGAATCTCGGTCCAGTCTGACCTCGCGCGCGCGCTGTGTGGGCACTGCGGGAAATCTATAATAGCCATGCGTGACGTCAGCACCGACGGTTGGACGGCTACGATGGTAGGAGACAAAATAGTGCGGATTTCTGCATTACTACGTAATTTAAACCATCGTGTGATGATTGCTTTTGACTCTAACTCTATGCTGAGCTTAACGTGTGTTAGTGCTGAGTATGACTCCGGGACGTACAACACGCCAAAAGAAGTGGAGTTGATTCCCCTCACATCGTGCAAATCGGTCTTGGAGTGCCATCTAGCGGTGATGGCGCTGCACTACCACGGAGTGACCTACTCGAATCAGAAAGTCCACACTAAACACACAGCGTGCTGTTCACACAATTCTCACGATGCCAAAGCAGCGCCTACTGGGTTAGTGCATGCACATTCGGCGCGATATTCAGGGGGACCCCCATGCCACTCCCCCGGCGGCTAGGCGTAGTAGTGATCGAGTGTGGTGAACCAGAACAAAGAAAAGACGACTAAAGTTGTGTTCTTCCCAAACTTGATGTGTGTTGCTACGGAAGAATGGAATGAACAAATACAGGTAGGATAAGGGATTATTCATTGAAGAATACAATGAACGACAGTGGTTACAATGGGTAAATTGAAAGACTATTACCACCCGTTGCCCGCTGCAATAGAAGTTGTGAGCATGTAGAATATTGTTGTTGTGAGTGTGTTTTTCAAGTCCTACAATGTCCAGGGAAACCTTCTGTTTTATGCCAGTAACGTCAATGTTTACAAGTGCGCAGATTCCAGTGTGACTGCAGTCGATTGCTTTATTCTGTTTTGTCTCCTGAATCGTTTACAGGGAGTTCTGTAACTGGTTGATTTGATTTATAGGACTCGGTTACAAACAAATATATCTTATTTCATGGGGGGGGTTGCTTCGTATCAACCTGTCTATGTTGAGTTCGTTTCACTGTTTTCTAATCATTATCACCCACGACACGATCATTTTCTGGTGGACCCAATCTTGAGGACTTCCTTGAAGATGGGTGTGATGTGGTGGCTTTGGTCTGGTCCACTCTGCCGTAAACATGTTTTGGGTAGATTGAGGCGAACCAGGACAAACTGGGCAGACGCTGCAGGACCAGTAGAGACGCTGGTTGCAAGATGACATCTTTCACATAAAGTTTCTGCGTGGTGGGGAGGTACAGCGTGGAGGGGGTCATGCAGTCTGCTCTGCTCCTCGACCACAGAAGCACGGGGGAAGAAAGATATCAAGCTGCAGGTGTCCAATAGCGCAACTTGAGACAGAATATGGAGAAGCAGAAAAGAGAAGAACACTATATGAAGACGTGTGCTATCCAGATGAAGTGAACGATGCCGAACGTAATCTACGAACTGCCAAAGTAACTCGTGAAGGCAGTGCTTTAAAATATAGAAGAATGAAAAGTAACAAGCCACCATAAAAGACTTCAAGGACATTTGAAGAAGGAATCAGAAAGCTGCAATCAGACATTTTGCTTTCGGTGTTTTCTCGATGATCAACGGCAAACGATGACAAACCACACAATCCGTTATTGTTATTGAAACCATTGGGAGTAGATGTAAGCCGTCGGACAGTAAATGCTTTAACATGTACTCTTCTTTAACCATCAGCTCATCTGGTTTTTCCGCACCCTCCGCTGCAACAGACCACAAAAGCAGTGCCAACAGGATGACAAATACTGAATCTACACCCCACCTCTACTCTGCAGAGGATTTGATTGTATTATTGTATTTGTATAATTTATCCAGCCTCATTGTGTGCGCACTCTGCATTGTGGATTTTGGCCAAAATGTTGTCACAATATAATAATAATAATCTTGCTTTCCACCAAACTGGCTGCATTGGGTCATATTTTCTTCCATATGAAATCACTTGGTCAAACGTCGTCTTTATTAGGACAACACATTGTTAAACCAACCAATACAGCAGCACTAACATTATTGAAATAAAATTCATTAGAAGTCACAATTGACAACAGTCGGTCGCTCGCTCAAATAATAATAATGCGCTCCCCGGTGAGCGCTCCCCCACCACCAGCTGAGCGCTCGCGACAACAACAATAACAAACATTCCACGTGGAGGGGCGGGCGCTAGCCAGCCGAAGAAAGTTCACACGGCCAGCTGAAGAAAGTTCTCACGGCCCGGCTCGAAAGTCGGGACGAAACGGCCTGCAGTTCAGCGGCGCGCCCGCTAGAGGACCCCGAGAAGATTGTCATCCAGAGGGGGGGGGAGGGGAAGATGGATAGTTGATGTTCCAAGTGACAGTTAAATCCCAAGTTTACGTTGAACGGGCAAGTCTGCTTGAACAGGTAAGTCGACGGGCAGTTCCAAGTAGTTTGGGGAGAGCGAGATTGGCTTAGCTCGTTTGTAGAGCGACATTGGCTCAGTCAATTAAAAGGCCGCGCCCGCTCACCGGCGCTGTTGGACCGTTGAACCTAACCGGATGTAAGTGAGTGCTGTGTATGTTTGCCAACGTCTGTTTTGGGGGAAATGTGTCAGGTGTGTCTCCTAAACCTCAGCTGGTTCACTTTTGATGCACTTGTGATGGTTTGTGTATGTGACGTGCTTGTTTTATGTATGAATGTGAAAAGCTGCAGTACCGCTCTCGGCCTGAATAGTGATCATGCAAGTGGGGTGGCGCTGTTTCACCAAGGAACCAAACCGGAGGTAAACAAAGAATGATTGAATTAATTTTTCTTTTGAGCTAAAAACGTTAAAATGTGGAACGCTTCACGAATTTGCGTGTCATCCTTGCGCAGGGGCCATGCTAATCTTCTCTGTATCGTTCCAATTTTAGTATATGTGCTTCCGAAGAATCACAATGATGGAGAGAGAACTTTCACAACATGTACTGGGACCAATAATCGTCCACTCGAGGTTCTGGTAGAGACGTCTGGATCATGCCGGGGCTGGGGAACACGTTTTTAACTCAACCTGCAAACTATACCAAACATATGGCACTGATTTACCCCCCAAAAACACATGGCACTGATTTGCCACAATTGCTGTATCATGTGTACATCATATGTCTTAACAGTGACGTAAAACAGATTCTACAGTAAACGATGATGAGGCATGCCATCCAGAGTGACGTAATGTGAAACAGTCTGTACAGCGTAATAAACAACGATCATGACGCCATCCAAACCGACCAAGTCACAACAGTGATTTTAGAATAGAATAGAGGTTAGAATAGAATTTTCTCTGACCTAACAGTTACAATACATACATGTTAAGAATCTCGGTCCAGTCTGACCTCGCGCGCGCGCTGTGTGGGCACTGCGGGAAATCTATAATAGCCATGCGTGACGTCAGCACCGACGGTTGGACGGCTACGATGGTAGGAGACAAAATAGTGCGGATTTCTGCATTACTACGTAATTTAAACCATCGTGTGATGATTGCTTTTGACTCTAACTCTATGCTGAGCTTAACGTGTGTTAGTGCTGAGTATGACTCCGGGACGTACAACACGCCAAAAGAAGTGGAGTTGATTCCCCTCACATCGTGCAAATCGGTCTTGGAGTGCCATCTAGCGGTGATGGCGCTGCACTACCACGGAGTGACCTACTCGAATCAGAAAGTCCACACTAAACACACAGCGTGCTGTTCACACAATTCTCACGATGCCAAAGCAGCGCCTACTGGGTTAGTGCATGCACATTCGGCGCGATATTCAGGGGGACCCCCATGCCACTCCCCCGGCGGCTAGGCGTAGTAGTGATCGAGTGTGGTGAACCAGAACAAAGAAAAGACGACTAAAGTTGTGTTCTTCCCAAACTTGATGTGTGTTGCTACGGAAGAATGGAATGAACAAATACAGGTAGGATAAGGGATTATTCATTGAAGAATACAATGAACGACAGTGGTTACAATGGGTAAATTGAAAGACTATAACCACCCGTTGCCCGCTGCAATAGAAGTTGTGAGCATGTAGAATATTGTTGTTGTGAGTGTGTTTTTCAAGCCCTACAATGTCCAGGGAAACCTTCTGTTTTATGCCAGTAACGTCAATGTTTACAAGTGCGCAGATTCCAGTGTGACTGCAGTCGATTGCTTTATTCTGTTTTGTCTCCTGAATCGTTTACAGGGAGTTCTGTAACTGGTTGATTTGATTTATAGGACTCGGTTACAAACAAATATATCTTATTTCATGGGGGGGGTTGCTTCGTATCAACCTGTCTATGTTGAGTTCGTTTCACTGTTTTCTAATCATTATCACCCACGACACGATCATTTTCTGGTGGACCCAATCTTGAGGACTTCCTTGAAGATGGGTGTGATGTGGTGGCTTTGGTCTGGTCCACTCTGCCGTAAACATGTGTTGGGTAGATTGAGGCGAACCAGGACAAACTGGGCAGACGCTGCATGACCAGTAGAGACGCTGGTTGCAAGATGACATCTTTCACATAAAGTTTCTGCGCGGTGGGGATGTACAGCGTGGAGGGGGTCATGCAGTCTGCTCTGCTCCTCGACCATAGAAGCACGGGGGAAGAAAGATAACAAGCTGCAGGTGTCCCATAGCGCAACTTGAGACAGAATATGGAGAAGCAGAAAAGAGAAGAGCACTATATGAAGACGTGTGCTATCCAGATGAAGTGGACGATGCCGAACGTAATCTACGAACTGCCAAAGTAACTCGTGAAGGCAGTGCTTTAAAATATAGAAGAATGAAAAGTAACAAGCCACCATAAAAGACTTCAAGGACATTTGAAGAAGGAATCAGAAAGCTGCAATCAGACATTTTGCTTTCGGTGTTTTCTCGATGATCAACGGCAAACGATGACAAACCACACAATCCGTTATTGTTATTGAAACCATTGGGAGTAGATGTAAGCCGTCGGACAGTAAATGCTTTAACATGTACTTTTCTTTAACCATCAGCTCATCTGGTTTTTCCGCACCCTCCGCTGCAACAGACCACAAAAGCAGTGCCAACAGGATGGCAAATACTGAATCTACACCCCACCTCTACTCTGCAGAGGATTTGATTGTATTATTGTATTTGTATAATTTATCCAGCCTCATTGTGTGCGCACTCTGCATTGTGGATTTTGGCCAAAATGTTGTCACAATATAATAATAATAATCTTGCTTTCCACCAACTGGCTGCATTGGGTCATATTTTCTTCCATATGAAATCACTTGGTCAAACGTCGTCTTTATTAGGACAACACATTGTTAAACCAACCAATACAGCAGCACCAACATTATTGAAATAAAATTCATTAGAAGTCACAATTGACAACAGTCGGTCGGTCGCTCAAATAATAATAATGCGCTCCCCGGTGAGCGCTCCCCCACCACCAGCTGAGCGCTCGCGACAACAACAATAACAAACATTCCACGTGGAGGGGCGGGCGCTAGCCAGCCGAAGAAAGTTCACACGGCCAGCTGAAGAAAGTTCTCACGGCCCGGCTCGAAAGTCGGGACGAAACGGCCTGCAGTTCAGCGGCGCGCCCGCTAGAGGACCCCGAGAAGATTGTCATCCAGAGGGGGGGGGGAGGGGAAGATGGATAGTTGATGTTCCAAGTGACAGTTAAATCCCAAGTTTACGTTGAACGGGCAAGTCTGCTTGAACAGGTAAGTCGACGGGCAGTTCCAAGTAGTTTGGGGAGAGCGAGATTGGCTTAGCTCGTTTGTAGAGCGACATTGGCTCAGTCAATTAAAAGGCCGCGCCCGCTCACCGGCGCTGTTGGACCGTTGAACCTAACCGGATGTAAGTGAGTGCTGTGTATGTTTGCCAACGTCTGTTTTGGGGGAAATGTGTCAGGTGTGTCTCCTAAACCTCAGCTGGTTCACTTTTGATGCACTTGTGATGGTTTGTGTATGTGACGTGCTTGTTTTATGTATGAATGTGAAAAGCTGCAGTACCGCTCTCGGCCTGAATAGTGATCATGCAAGTGGGGTGGCGCTGTTTCACCAAGGAACCAAACCGGAGGTAAACAAAGAATGATTGAATTAATTTTTCTTTTGAGCTAAAAACGTTAAAATGTGGAACGCTTCACGAATTTGCGTGTCATCCTTGCGCAGGGGCCATGCTAATCTTCTCTGTATCGTTCCAATTTTAGTATATGTGCTTCCGAAGAAACACAATGATGGAGAGAGAACTTTCACAACATGTACTGGGACCAATAATCGTCCACTCGAGGTTCTGGTAGAGACGTCTGGATCATGCCGGGGCTGGGGAACACGTTTTTAACTCAACCTGCAAACTATACCAAACATATGGCACTGATTTACCCCCCAAAAACACATGGCACTGATTTGCCACAATTGCTGTATCATGTGTACATCATATGTCTTAACAGTGACGTAAAACAGATTCTACAGTAAACGATGATGAGGCATGCCATCCAGAGTGACGTAATGTGAAACAGTCTGTACAGCGTAATAAACAACGATCATGACGCCATCCAAACCGACCAAGTCACAACAGTGATTTTAGAATAGAATAGAGGTTAGAATAGAATTTTCTCTGACCTAACAGTTACAATACATACATGTTAAGAATCTCGGTCCAGTCTGACCTCGCGCGCGCGCTGTGTGGGCACTGCGGGAAATCTATAATAGCCATGCGTGACGTCAGCACCGACGGTTGGACGGCTACGATGGTAGGAGACAAAATAGTGCGGATTTCTGCATTACTACGTAATTTAAACCATCGTGTGATGATTGCTTTTGACTCTAACTCTATGCTGAGCTTAACGTGTGTTAGTGCTGAGTATGACTCCGGGACGTACAACACGCCAAAAGAAGTGGAGTTGATTCCCCTCACATCGTGCAAATCGGTCTTGGAGTGCCATCTAGCGGTGATGGCGCTGCACTACCACGGAGTGACCTACTCGAATCAGAAAGTCCACACTAAACACACAGCGTGCTGTTCACACAATTCTCACGATGCCAAAGCAGCGCCTACTGGGTTAGTGCATGCACATTCGGCGCGATATTCAGGGGGACCCCCATGCCACTCCCCCGGCGGCTAGGCGTAGTAGTGATCGAGTGTGGTGAACCAGAACAAAGAAAAGACGACTAAAGTTGTGTTCTTCCCAAACTTGATGTGTGTTGCTACGGAAGAATGGAATGAACAAATACAGGTAGGATAAGGGATTATTCATTGAAGAATACAATGAACGACAGTGGTTACAATGGGTAAATTGAAAGACTATTACCACCCGTTGCCCGCTGCAATAGAAGTTGTGAGCATGTAGAATATTGTTGTTGTGAGTGTGTTTTTCAAGTCCTACAATGTCCAGGGAAACCTTCTGTTTTATGCCAGTAACGTCAATGTTTACAAGTGCGCAGATTCCAGTGTGACTGCAGTCGATTGCTTTATTCTGTTTTGTCTCCTGAATCGTTTACAGGGAGTTCTGTAACTGGTTGATTTGATTTATAGGACTCGGTTACAAACAAATATATCTTATTTCATGGGGGGGGTTGCTTCGTATCAACCTGTCTATGTTGAGTTCGTTTCACTGTTTTCTAATCATTATCACCCACGACACGATCATTTTCTGGTGGACCCAATCTTGAGGACTTCCTTGAAGATGGGTGTGATGTGGTGGCTTTGGTCTGGTCCACTCTGCCGTAAACATGTTTTGGGTAGATTGAGGCGAACCAGGACAAACTGGGCAGACGCTGCAGGACCAGTAGAGACGCTGGTTGCAAGATGACATCTTTCACATAAAGTTTCTGCGTGGTGGGGAGGTACAGCGTGGAGGGGGTCATGCAGTCTGCTCTGCTCCTCGACCATAGAAGCACGAGGGAAGAAAGATAACAAGCTGCAGGTGTCCCATAGCGCAACTTGAGACAGAATATGGAGAAGCAGAAAAGAGAAGAGCACTATATGAAGACGTGTGCTATCCAAATGAAGTGGACGAAGCCGAACGTAATCTACGAACTGCCAAAGTAACTCGTGAAGGCAGTGCTTTAAAATATAGAAGAATGAAAAGTAACAAGCCACCATAAAAGACTTCAAGGACATTTGAAGAAGGAATCAGAAAGCTGCAATCAGACATTTTGCTTTCGGTGTTTTCTCGATGATCAACGGCAAACGATGACAAACCACACAATCCGTTATTGTTATTGAAACCATTGGGAGTAGATGTAAGCCGTCGGACAGTAAATGCTTTAACATGTACTTTTCTTTAACCATCAGCTCATCTGGTTTTTCCGCACCCTCCGCTGCAACAGACCACAAAAGCAGTGCCAACAGGATGACAAATACTGAATCTACACCCCACCTCTACTCTGCAGAGGATTTGATTGTATTATTGTATTTGTATAATTTATCCAGCCTCATTGTGTGCGCACTCTGCATTGTGGATTTTGGCCAAAATGTTGTCACAATATAATAATAATAATCTTGCTTTCCACCAAACTGGCTGCATTGGGTCATATTTTCTTCCATATGAAATCACTTGGTCAAACGTCGTCTTTATTAGGACAACACATTGTTAAACCAACCAATACAGCAGCACTAACATTATTGAAATAAAATTCATTAGAAGTCACAATTGACAACAGTCGGTCGCTCGCTCAAATAATAATAATGCGCTCCCCGGTGAGCGCTCCCCCACCACCAGCTGAGCGCTCGCGACAACAACAATAACAAACATTCCACGTGGAGGGGCGGGCGCTAGCCAGCCGAAGAAAGTTCACACGGCCAGCTGAAGAAAGTTCTCACGGCCCGGCTCGAAAGTCGGGACGAAACGGCCTGCAGTTCAGCGGCGCGCCCGCTAGAGGACCCCGAGAAGATTGTCATCCAGAGGGGGGGGGAGGGGAAGATGGATAGTTGATGTTCCAAGTGACAGTTAAATCCCAAGTTTACGTTGAACGGGCAAGTCTGCTTGAACAGGTAAGTCGACGGGCAGTTCCAAGTAGTTTGGGGAGAGCGAGATTGGCTTAGCTCGTTTGTAGAGCGACATTGGCTCAGTCAATTAAAAGGCCGCGCCCGCTCACCGGCGCTGTTGGACCGTTGAACCTAACCGGATGTAAGTGAGTGCTGTGTATGTTTGCCAACGTCTGTTTTGGGGGAAATGTGTCAGGTGTGTCTCCTAAACCTCAGCTGGTTCACTTTTGATGCACTTGTGATGGTTTGTGTATGTGACGTGCTTGTTTTATGTATGAATGTGAAAAGCTGCAGTACCGCTCTCGGCCTGAATAGTGATCATGCAAGTGGGGTGGCGCTGTTTCACCAAGGAACCAAACCGGAGGTAAACAAAGAATGATTGAATTAATTTTTCTTTTGAGCTAAAAACGTTAAAATGTGGAACGCTTCACGAATTTGCGTGTCATCCTTGCGCAGGGGCCATGCTAATCTTCTCTGTATCGTTCCAATTTTAGTATATGTGCTTCCGAAGAAACACAATGATGGAGAGAGAACTTTCACAACATGTACTGGGACCAATAATCGTCCACTCGAGGTTCTGGTAGAGACGTCTGGATCATGCCGGGGCTGGGGAACACGTTTTAACTCAACCTGCAAACTATACCAAACATATGGCACTGATTTACCCCCCAAAAACACATGGCACTGATTTGCCACAATTGCTGTATCATGTGTACATCATATGTCTTAACAGTGACGTAAAACAGATTCTACAGTAAACGATGATGAGGCATGCCATCCAGAGTGACGTAATGTGAAACAGTCTGTACAGCGTAATAAACAACGATCATGACGCCATCCAAACCGACCAAGTCACAACAGTGATTTTAGAATAGAATTTTCTCTGACCTAACAGTTACAATACAAACATGTTAAGAATCTCGGTCCAGTCTGACCTCGCGCGCGCGCTGTGTGGGCACTGCGGGAAATCTATAATAGCCATGCGTGACGTCAGCACCGACGGTTGGACGGCTACGATGGTAGGAGACAAAATAGTGCGGATTTCTGCATTACTACGTAATTTAAACCATCGTGTGATGATTGCTTTTGGCTCTAACTCTATGCTGAGCTTAACGTGTGTTAGTGCTGAGTATGACTCCGGGACGTACAACACGCCAAAAGAAGTGGAGTTGATTCCCCTCACATCGTGCAAATCGGTCTTGGAGTGCCATCTAGCGGTGATGGCGCTGCACTACCACGGAGTGACCTACTCGAATCAGAAAGTCCACACTAAACACACAGCGTGCTGTTCACACAATTCTCACGATGCCAAAGCAGCGCCTACTGGGTTAGTGCATGCACATTCGGCGCGATATTCAGGGGGACCCCCATGCCACTCCCCCGGCGGCTAGGCGTAGTAGTGATCGAGTGTGGTGAACCAGAACAAAGAAAAGACGACTAAAGTTGTGTTCTTCCCAAACTTGATGTGTGTTGCTACGGAAGAATGGAATGAACAAATACAGGTAGGATAAGGGATTATTCATTGAAGAATACAATGAACGACAGTGGTTACAATGGGTAAATTGAAAGACTATAACCACCCGTTGCCCGCTGCAATAGAAGTTGTGAGCATGTAGAATATTGTTGTTGTGAGTGTGTTTTTCAAGCCCTACAATGTCCAGGGAAACCTTCTGTTTTATGCCAGTAACGTCAATGTTTACAAGTGCGCAGATTCCAGTGTGACTGCAGTCGATTGCTTTATTCTGTTTTGTCTCCTGAATCGTTTACAGGGAGTTCTGTAACTGGTTGATTTGATTTATAGGACTCGGTTACAAACAAATATATCTTATTTCATGGGGGGGGGGGTTGCTTCGTATCAACCTGTCTATGTTGAGTTCGTTTCACTGTTTTCTAATCATTATCACACACGACACGATCATTTTCTGGTGGACCCAATCTTGAGGACTTCCTTGAAGATGGGTGTGATGTGGTGGCTTTGGTCTGGTCCACTCTGCCGTAAACATGTGTTGGGTAGATTGAGGCGAACCAGGACAAACTGGGCAGACGCTGCATGACCAGTAGAGACGCTGGTTGCAAGATGACATCTTTCACATAAAGTTTCTGCGTGGTGGGGAGGTACAGCGTGGAGGGGGTCATGCAGTCTGCTCTGCTCCTCGACCACAGAAGCACGGGGGAAGAAAGATATCAAGCTGCAGGTGTCCCATAGCGCAACTTGAGACAGAATATGGAGAAGCAGAAAAGAGAAGAGCACTATATGAAGACGTGTGCTATCCAGATGAAGTGAACGATGCCGAACGTAATCTACGAACTGCCAAAGTAACTCGTGAAGGCAGTGCTTTAAAATATAGAAGAATGAAAAGTAACAAGCCACCATAAAACACTTCAAGGACATTTGAAGAAGGAATCAGAAAGCTGCAATCAGACATTTTGCTTTCGGTGTTTTCTCGATGATCAACGGCAAACGATGACAAACCACACAATCCGTTATTGTTATTGAAACCATTGGGAGTAGATGTAAGCCGTCGGACAGTAAATGCTTTAACATGTACTCTTCTTTAACCATCAGCTCATCTGGTTTTTCCGCACCCTCCGCTGCAACAGACCACAAAAGCAGTGCCAACAGGATGACAAATACTGAATCTACACCCCACCTCTACTCTGCAGAGGATTTGATTGTATTATTGTATTTGTATAATTTATCCAGCCTCATTGTGTGCGCACTCTGCATTGTGGATTTTGGCCAAAATGTTGTCACAATATAATAATAATAATCTTGCTTTCCACCAAACTGGCTGCATTGGGTCATATTTTCTTCCATATGAAATCACTTGGTCAAACGTCGTCTTTATTAGGACAACACATTGTTAAACCAACCAATACAGCAGCACTAACATTATTGAAATAAAATTCATTAGAAGTCACAATTGACAACAGTCGGTCGCTCGCTCAAATAATAATAATGCGCTCCCCGGTGAGCGCTCCCCCACCACCAGCTGAGCGCTCGCGACAACAACAATAACAAACATTCCACGTGGAGGGGCGGGCGCTAGCCAGCCGAAGAAAGTTCACACGGCCAGCTGAAGAAAGTTCTCACGGCCCGGCTCGAAAGTCGGGACGAAACGGCCTGCAGTTCAGCGGCGCGCCCACTAGAGGACCCCGAGAAGATTGTCATCCAGAGGGGGGGGGAGGGGAAGATGGATAGTTGATGTTCCAAGTGACAGTTAAATCCCAAGTTTACGTTGAACGGGCAAGTCTGCTTGAACAGGTAAGTCGACGGGCAGTTCCAAGTAGTTTGGGGAGAGCGAGATTGGCTTAGCTCGTTTGTAGAGCGACATTGGCTCAGTCAATTAAAAGGCCACGCCCGCTCACCGGCGCTGTTGGACCGTTGAACCTAACCGGATGTAAGTGAGTGCTGTGTATGTTTGCCAACGTCTGTTTTGGGGGAAATGTGTCAGGTGTGTCTCCTAAACCTCAGCTGGTTCACTTTTGATGCACTTGTGATGGTTTGTGTATGTGACGTGCTTGTTTTATGTATGAATGTGAAAAGCTGCAGTACCGCTCTCGGCCTGAATAGTGATCATGCAAGTGGGGTGGCGCTGTTTCACCAAGGAACCAAACCGGAGGTAAACAAAGAATGATTGAATTAATTTTTCTTTTGAGCTAAAAACGTTAAAATGTGGAACGCTTCACGAATTTGCGTGTCATCCTTGCGCAGGGGCCATGCTAATCTTCTCTGTATCGTTCCAATTTTAGTATATGTGCTTCCGAAGAAACACAATGATGGAGAGAGAACTTTCACAACATGTACTGGGACCAATAATCGTCCACTCGAGGTTCTGGTAGAGACGTCTGGATCATGCCGGGGCTGGGGAACACGTTTTTAACTCAACCTGCAAACTATACCAAACATATGGCACTGATTTACCCCCCAAAAACACATGGCACTGATTTGCCACAATTGCTGTATCATGTGTACATCATATGTCTTAACAGTGACGTAAAACAGATTCTACAGTAAACGATGATGAGGCATGCCATCCAGAGTGACGTAATGTGAAACAGTCTGTACAGCGTAATAAACAACGATCATGACGCCATCCAAACCGACCAAGTCACAACAGTGATTTTAGAATAGAATTTTCTCTGACCTAACAGTTACAATACAAACATGTTAAGAATCTCGGTCCAGTCTGACCTCGCGCGCGCGCTGTGTGGGCACTGCGGGAAATCTATAATAGCCATGCGTGACGTCAGCACCGACGGTTGGACGGCTACGATGGTAGGAGACAAAATAGTGCGGATTTCTGCATTACTACGTAATTTAAACCATCGTGTGATGATTGCTTTTGGCTCTAACTCTATGCTGAGCTTAACGTGTGTTAGTGCTGAGTATGACTCCGGGACGTACAACACGCCAAAAGAAGTGGAGTTGATTCCCCTCACATCGTGCAAATCGGTCTTGGAGTGCCATCTAGCGGTGATGGCGCTGCACTACCACGGAGTGACCTACTCGAATCAGAAAGTCCACACTAAACACACAGCGTGCTGTTCACACAATTCTCACGATGCCAAAGCAGCGCCTACTGGGTTAGTGCATGCACATTCGGCGCGATATTCAGGGGGACCCCCATGCCACTCCCCCGGCGGCTAGGCGTAGTAGTGATCGAGTGTGGTGAACCAGAACAAAGAAAAGACGACTAAAGTTGTGTTCTTCCCAAACTTGATGTGTGTTGCTACGGAAGAATGGAATGAACAAATACAGGTAGGATAAGGGATTATTCATTGAAGAATACAATGAACGACAGTGGTTACAATGGGTAAATTGAAAGACTATAACCACCCGTTGCCCGCTGCAATAGAAGTTGTGAGCATGTAGAATATTGTTGTTGTGAGTGTGTTTTTCAAGCCCTACAATGTCCAGGGAAACCTTCTGTTTTATGCCAGTAACGTCAATGTTTACAAGTGCGCAGATTCCAGTGTGACTGCAGTCGATTGCTTTATTCTGTTTTGTCTCCTGAATCGTTTACAGGGAGTTCTGTAACTGGTTGATTTGATTTATAGGACTCGGTTACAAACAAATATATCTTATTTCATGGGGGGGGGGGGTTGCTTCGTATCAACCTGTCTATGTTGAGTTCGTTTCACTGTTTTCTAATCATTATCACACACGACACGATCATTTTCTGGTGGACCCAATCTTGAGGACTTCCTTGAAGATGGGTGTGATGTGGTGGCTTTGGTCTGGTCCACTCTGCCGTAAACATGTGTTGGGTAGATTGAGGCGAACCAGGACAAACTGGGCAGACGCTGCATGACCAGTAGAGACGCTGGTTGCAAGATGACATCTTTCACATAAAGTTTCTGCGTGGTGGGGAGGTACAGCGTGGAGGGGGTCATGCAGTCTGCTCTGCTCCTCGACCACAGAAGCACGGGGGAAGAAAGATATCAAGCTGCAGGTGTCCCATAGCGCAACTTGAGACAGAATATGGAGAAGCAGAAAAGAGAAGAGCACTATATGAAGACGTGTGCTATCCAGATGAAGTGAACGATGCCGAACGTAATCTACGAACTGCCAAAGTAACTCGTGAAGGCAGTGCTTTAAAATATAGAAGAATGAAAAGTAACAAGCCACCATAAAAGACTTCAAGGACATTTGAAGAAGGAATCAGAAAGCTGCAATCAGACATTTTGCTTTCGGTGTTTTCTCGATGATCAACGGCAAACGATGACAAACCACACAATCCGTTATTGTTATTGAAACCATTGGGAGTAGATGTAAGCCGTCGGACAGTAAATGCTTTAACATGTACTCTTCTTTAACCATCAGCTCATCTGGTTTTTCCGCACCCTCCGCTGCAACAGACCACAAAAGCAGTGCCAACAGGATGACAAATACTGAATCTACACCCCACCTCTACTCTGCAGAGGATTTGATTGTATTATTGTATTTGTATAATTTATCCAGCCTCATTGTGTGCGCACTCTGCATTGTGGATTTTGGCCAAAATGTTGTCACAATATAATAATAATAATCTTGCTTTCCACCAAACTGGCTGCATTGGGTCATATTTTCTTCCATATGAAATCACTTGGTCAAACGTCGTCTTTATTAGGACAACACATTGTTAAACCAACCAATACAGCAGCACTAACATTATTGAAATAAAATTCATTAGAAGTCACAATTGACAACAGTCGGTCGCTCGCTCAAATAATAATAATGCGCTCCCCGGTGAGCGCTCCCCCACCACCAGCTGAGCGCTCGCGACAACAACAATAACAAACATTCCACGTGGAGGGGCGGGCGCTAGCCAGCCGAAGAAAGTTCACACGGCCAGCTGAAGAAAGTTCTCACGGCCCGGCTCGAAAGTCGGGACGAAACGGCCTGCAGTTCAGCGGCGCGCCCGCTAGAGGACCCCGAGAAGATTGTCATCCAGAGGGGGGGGGAGGGGAAGATGGATAGTTGATGTTCCAAGTGACAGTTAAATCCCAAGTTTACGTTGAACGGGCAAGTCTGCTTGAACAGGTAAGTCGACGGGCAGTTCCAAGTAGTTTGGGGAGAGCGAGATTGGCTTAGCTCGTTTGTAGAGCGACATTGGCTCAGTCAATTAAAAGGCCACGCCCGCTCACCGGCGCTGTTGGACCGTTGAACCTAACCGGATGTAAGTGAGTGCTGTGTATGTTTGCCAACGTCTGTTTTGGGGGAAATGTGTCAGGTGTGTCTCCTAAACCTCAGCTGGTTCACTTTTGATGCACTTGTGATGGTTTGTGTATGTGACGTGCTTGTTTTATGTATGAATGTGAAAAGCTGCAGTACCGCTCTCGGCCTGAATAGTGATCATGCAAGTGGGGTGGCGCTGTTTCACCAAGGAACCAAACCGGAGGTAAACAAAGAATGATTGAATTAATTTTTCTTTTGAGCTAAAAACGTTAAAATGTGGAACGCTTCACGAATTTGCGTGTCATCCTTGCGCAGGGGCCATGCTAATCTTCTCTGTATCGTTCCAATTTTAGTATATGTGCTTCCGAAGAAACACAATGATGGAGAGAGAACTTTCACAACATGTACTGGGACCAATAATCGTCCACTCGAGGTTCTGGTAGAGACGTCTGGATCATGCCGGGGCTGGGGAACACGTTTTTAACTCAACCTGCAAACTATACCAAACATATGGCACTGATTTACCCCCCAAAAACACATGGCACTGATTTGCCACAATTGCTGTATCATGTGTACATCATATGTCTTAACAGTGACGTAAAACAGATTCTACAGTAAACGATGATGAGGCATGCCATCCAGAGTGACGTAATGTGAAACAGTCTGTACAGCGTAATAAACAACGATCATGACGCCATCCAAACCGACCAAGTCACAACAGTGATTTTAGAATAGAATTTTCTCTGACCTAACAGTTACAATACAAACATGTTAAGAATCTCGGTCCAGTCTGACCTCGCGCGCGCGCTGTGTGGGCACTGCGGGAAATCTATAATAGCCATGCGTGACGTCAGCACCGACGGTTGGACGGCTACGATGGTAGGAGACAAAATAGTGCGGATTTCTGCATTACTACGTAATTTAAACCATCGTGTGATGATTGCTTTTGGCTCTAACTCTATGCTGAGCTTAACGTGTGTTAGTGCTGAGTATGACTCCGGGACGTACAACACGCCAAAAGAAGTGGAGTTGATTCCCCTCACATCGTGCAAATCGGTCTTGGAGTGCCATCTAGCGGTGATGGCGCTGCACTACCACGGAGTGACCTACTCGAATCAGAAAGTCCACACTAAACACACAGCGTGCTGTTCACACAATTCTCACGATGCCAAAGCAGCGCCTACTGGGTTAGTGCATGCACATTCGGCGCGATATTCAGGGGGACCCCCATGCCACTCCCCCGGCGGCTAGGCGTAGTAGTGATCGAGTGTGGTGAACCAGAACAAAGAAAAGACGACTAAAGTTGTGTTCTTCCCAAACTTGATGTGTGTTGCTACGGAAGAATGGAATGAACAAATACAGGTAGGATAAGGGATTATTCATTGAAGAATACAATGAACGACAGTGGTTACAATGGGTAAATTGAAAGACTATAACCACCCGTTGCCCGCTGCAATAGAAGTTGTGAGCATGTAGAATATTGTTGTTGTGAGTGTGTTTTTCAAGTCCTACAATGTCCAGGGAAACCTTCTGTTTTATGCCAGTAACGTCAATGTTTACAAGTGCGCAGATTCCAGTGTGACTGCAGTCGATTGCTTTATTCTGTTTTGTCTCCTGAATCGTTTACAGGGAGTTCTGTAACTGGTTGATTTGATTTAAAGGACTCGGTTACAAACAAATATATCTTATTTCATGGGGGGGGTTGCTTCGTATCAACCTGTCTATGTTGAGTTCGTTTCACTGTTTTCTAATCATTATCACCCACGACACGATCATTTTCTGGTGGACCCAATCTTGAGGACTTCCTTGAAGATGGGTGTGATGTGGTGGCTTTGGTCTGGTCCACTCTGCCGTAAACATGTGTTGGGTAGATTGAGGCGAACCAGGACAAACTGGGCAGACGCTGCATGACCAGTAGAGACGCTGGTTGCAAGATGACATCTTTCACATAAAGTTTCTGCGTGGTGGGGAGGTACAGCGTGGAGGGGGTCATGCAGTCTGCTCTGCTCCTCGACCACAGAAGCACGGGGGAAGAAAGATATCAAGCTGCAGGTGTCCCATAGCGCAACTTGAGACAGAATATGGAGAAGCAGAAAAGAGAAGAGCACTATATGAAGACGTGTGCTATCCAGATGAAGTGAACGATGCCGAACGTAATCTACGAACTGCCAAAGTAACTCGTGAAGGCAGTGCTTTAAAATATAGAAGAATGAAAAGTAACAAGCCACCATAAAAGACTTCAAGGACATTTGAAGAAGGAATCAGAAAGCTGCAATCAGACATTTTGCTTTCGGTGTTTTCTCGATGATCAACGGCAAACGATGACAAACCACACAATCCGTTATTGTTATTGAAACCATTGGGAGTAGATGTAAGCCGTCGGACAGTAAATGCTTTAACATGTACTTTTCTTTAACCATCAGCTCATCTGGTTTTTCCGCACCCTCCGCTGCAACAGACCACAAAAGCAGTGCCAACAGGATGACAAATACTGAATCTACACCCCACCTCTACTCTGCAGAGGATTTGATTGTATTATTGTATTTGTATAATTTATCCAGCCTCATTGTGTGCGCACTCTGCATTGTGG
The DNA here is from genome assembly GCF_046128005.1 of Genypterus blacodes. Classification (NCBI taxonomy): domain Eukaryota; kingdom Metazoa; phylum Chordata; class Actinopteri; order Ophidiiformes; family Ophidiidae; genus Genypterus; species Genypterus blacodes. Next base: position 67,382 of record NW_027466992.1, on the reverse strand, counting down.
ATTTTGGCCAAAATGTTGTCACAATATAATAATAATAATCTTGCTTTCCACCAACTGGCTGCATTGGGTCATATTTTCTTCCATATGAAATCACTTGGTCAAACGTCGTCTTTATTAGGACAACACATTGTTAAACCAACCAATACAGCAGCACCAACATTATTGAAATAAAATTCATTAGAAGTCACAATTGACAGCAGTCGGTCGGTCGCTCAAATAATAATAATGCGCTCCCCGGTGAGCGCTCCCCCACCACCAGCTGAGCGCTCGCGACAACAACAATAACAAACATTCCACGTGGAGGGGCGGGCGCTAGCCAGCCGAAGAAAGTTCACACGGCCAGCTGAAGAAAGTTCTCACGGCCCGGCTCGAAAGTCGGGACGAAACGGCCTGCAGTTCAGCGGCGCGCCCGCTAGAGGACCCCGAGAAGATTGTCATCCAGAGGGGGGGGGGAAGGGGAAGATGGATAGTTGATGTTCCAAGTGACAGTTAAATCCCAAGTTTACGTTGAACGGGCAAGTCTGCTTGAACAGGTAAGTCGACGGGCAGTTCCAAGTAGTTTGGGGAGAGCGAGATTGGCTTAGCTCGTTTGTAGAGCGACATTGGCTCAGTCAATTAAAAGGCCGCGCCCGCTCACCGGCGCTGTTGGACCGTTGAACCTAACCGGATGTAAGTGAGTGCTGTGTATGTTTGCCAACGTCTGTTTTGGGGGAAATGTGTCAGGTGTGTCTCCTAAACCTCAGCTGGTTCACTTTTGATGCACTTGTGATGGTTTGTGTATGTGACGTGCTTGTTTTATGTATGAATGTGAAAAGCTGCAGTACCGCTCTCGGCCTGAATAGTGATCATGCAAGTGGGGTGGCGCTGTTTCACCAAGGAACCAAACCGGAGGTAAACAAAGAATGATTGAATTAATTTTTCTTTTGAGCTAAAAACGTTAAAATGTGGAACGCTTCACGAATTTGCGTGTCATCCTTGCGCAGGGGCCATGCTAATCTTCTCTGTATCGTTCCAATTTTAGTATATGTGCTTCCGAAGAATCACAATGATGGAGAGAGAACTTTCACAACATGTACTGGGACCAATAATCGTCCACTCGAGGTTCTGGTAGAGACGTCTGGATCATGCCGGGGCTGGGGAACACGTTTTTAACTCAACCTGCAAACTATACCAAACATATGGCACTGATTTACCCCCCAAAAACACATGGCACTGATTTGCCACAATTGCTGTATCATGTGTACATCATATGTCTTAACAGTGACGTAAAACAGATTCTACAGTAAACGATGATGAGGCATGCCATCCAGAGTGACGTAATGTGAAACAGTCTGTACAGCGTAATAAACAACGATCATGACGCCATCCAAACCGACCAAGTCACAACAGTGATTTTAGAATAGAATAGAGGTTAGAATAGAATTTTCTCTGACCTAACAGTTACAATACATACATGTTAAGAATCTCGGTCCAGTCTGACCTCGCGCGCGCGCTGTGTGGGCACTGCGGGAAATCTATAATAGCCATGCGTGACGTCAGCACCGACGGTTGGACGGCTACGATGGTAGGAGACAAAATAGTGCGGATTTCTGCATTACTACGTAATTTAAACCATCGTGTGATGATTGCTTTTGACTCTAACTCTATGCTGAGCTTAACGTGTGTTAGTGCTGAGTATGACTCCGGGACGTACAACACGCCAAAAGAAGTGGAGTTGATTCCCCTCACATCGTGCAAATCGGTCTTGGAGTGCCATCTAGCGGTGATGGCGCTGCACTACCACGGAGTGACCTACTCGAATCAGAAAGTCCACACTAAACACACAGCGTGCTGTTCACACAATTCTCACGATGCCAAAGCAGCGCCTACTGGGTTAGTGCATGCACATTCGGCGCGATATTCAGGGGGACCCCCATGCCACTCCCCCGGCGGCTAGGCGTAGTAGTGATCGAGTGTGGTGAACCAGAACAAAGAAAAGACGACTAAAGTTGTGTTCTTCCCAAACTTGATGTGTGTTGCTACGGAAGAATGGAATGAACAAATACAGGTAGGATAAGGGATTATTCATTGAAGAATACAATGAACGACAGTGGTTACAATGGGTAAATTGAAAGACTATAACCACCCGTTGCCCGCTGCAATAGAAGTTGTGAGCATGTAGAATATTGTTGTTGTGAGTGTGTTTTTCAAGCCCTACAATGTCCAGGGAAACCTTCTGTTTTATGCCAGTAACGTCAATGTTTACAAGTGCGCAGATTCCAGTGTGACTGCAGTCGATTGCTTTATTCTGTTTTGTCTCCTGAATCGTTTACAGGGAGTTCTGTAACTGGTTGATTTGATTTATAGGACTCGGTTACAAACAAATATATCTTATTTCATGGGGGGGGTTGCTTCGTATCAACCTGTCTATGTTGAGTTCGTTTCACTGTTTTCTAATCATTATCACCCACGACACGATCATTTTCTGGTGGACCCAATCTTGAGGACTTCCTTGAAGATGGGTGTGATGTGGTGGCTTTGGTCTGGTCCACTCTGCCGTAAACATGTGTTGGGTAGATTGAGGCGAACCAGGACAAACTGGGCAGACGCTGCATGACCAGTAGAGACGCTGGTTGCAAGATGACATCTTTCACATAAAGTTTCTGCGTGGTGGGGAGGTACAGCGTGGAGGGGGTCATGCAGTCTGCTCTGCTCCTCGACCATAGAAGCACGGGGGAAGAAAGATAACAAGCTGCAGGTGTCCCATAGCGCAACTTGAGACAGAATATGGAGAAGCAGAAAAGAGAAGAGCACTATATGAAGACGTGTGCTATCCAGATGAAGTGGACGATGCCGAACGTAATCTACGAACTGCCAAAGTAACTCGTGAAGGCAGTGCTTTAAAATATAGAAGAATGAAAAGTAACAAGCCACCATAAAAGACTTCAAGGACATTTGAAGAAGGAATCAGAAAGCTGCAATCAGACATTTTGCTTTCGGTGTTTTCTCGATGATCAACGGCAAACGATGACAAACCACACAATCCGTTATTGTTATTGAAACCATTGGGAGTAGATGTAAGCCGTCGGACAGTAAATGCTTTAACATGTACTTTTCTTTAACCATCAGCTCATCTGGTTTTTCCGCACCCTCCGCTGCAACAGACCACAAAAGCAGTGCCAACAGGATGACAAATACTGAATCTACACCCCACCTCTACTCTGCAGAGGATTTGATTGTATTATTGTATTTGTATAATTTATCCAGCCTCATTGTGTGCGCACTCTGCATTGTGGATTTTGGCCAAAATGTTGTCACAATATAATAATAATAATCTTGCTTTCCACCAACTGGCTGCATTGGGTCATATTTTCTTCCATATGAAATCACTTGGTCAAACGTCGTCTTTATTAGGACAACACATTGTTAAACCAACCAATACAGCAGCACCAACATTATTGAAATAAAATTCATTAGAAGTCACAATTGACAGCAGTCGGTCGGTCGCTCAAATAATAATAATGCGCTCCCCGGTGAGCGCTCCCCCACCACCAGCTGAGCGCTCGCGACAACAACAATAACAAACATTCCACGTGGAGGGGCGGGCGCTAGCCAGCCGAAGAAAGTTCACACGGCCAGCTGAAGAAAGTTCTCACGGCCCGGCTCGAAAGTCGGGACGAAACGGCCTGCAGTTCAGCGGCGCGCCCGCTAGAGGACCCCGAGAAGATTGTCATCCAGAGGGGGGGGGGAAGGGGAAGATGGATAGTTGATGTTCCAAGTGACAGTTAAATCCCAAGTTTACGTTGAACGGGCAAGTCTGCTTGAACAGGTAAGTCGACGGGCAGTTCCAAGTAGTTTGGGGAGAGCGAGATTGGCTTAGCTCGTTTGTAGAGCGACATTGGCTCAGTCAATTAAAAGGCCGCGCCCGCTCACCGGCGCTGTTGGACCGTTGAACCTAACCGGATGTAAGTGAGTGCTGTGTATGTTTGCCAACGTCTGTTTTGGGGGAAATGTGTCAGGTGTGTCTCCTAAACCTCAGCTGGTTCACTTTTGATGCACTTGTGATGGTTTGTGTATGTGACGTGCTTGTTTTATGTATGAATGTGAAAAGCTGCAGTACCGCTCTCGGCCTGAATAGTGATCATGCAAGTGGGGTGGCGCTGTTTCACCAAGGAACCAAACCGGAGGTAAACAAAGAATGATTGAATTAATTTTTCTTTTGAGCTAAAAACGTTAAAATGTGGAACGCTTCACGAATTTGCGTGTCATCCTTGCGCAGGGGCCATGCTAATCTTCTCTGTATCGTTCCAATTTTAGTATATGTGCTTCCGAAGAAACACAATGATGGAGAGAGAACTTTCACAACATGTACTGGGACCAATAATCGTCCACTCGAGGTTCTGGTAGAGACGTCTGGATCATGCCGGGGCTGGGGAACACGTTTTTAACTCAACCTGCAAACTATACCAAACATATGGCACTGATTTACCCCCCAAAAACACATGGCACTGATTTGCCACAATTGCTGTATCATGTGTACATCATATGTCTTAACAGTGACGTAAAACAGATTCTACAGTAAACGATTGTGGCATGCCATCCAGAGTGACGTAATGTGAAACAGTCTGTACAGCGTAATAAACAACGATCATGACGCCATCCAAACCGACCAAGTCACAACAGTGATTTTAGAATAGAATAGAGGTTAGAATAGAATTTTCTCTGACCTAACAGTTACAATACATACATGTTAAGAATCTCGGTCCAGTCTGACCTCGCGCGCGCGCTGTGTGGGCACTGCGGGAAATCTATAATAGCCATGCGTGACGTCAGCACCGACGGTTGGACGGCTACGATGGTAGGAGACAAAATAGTGCGGATTTCTGCATTACTACGTAATTTAAACCATCGTGTGATGATTGCTTTTGACTCTAACTCTATGCTGAGCTTAACGTGTGTTAGTGCTGAGTATGACTCCGGGACGTACAACACGCCAAAAGAAGTGGAGTTGATTCCCCTCACATCGTGCAAATCGGTCTTGGAGTGCCATCTAGCGGTGATGGCGCTGCACTACCACGGAGTGACCTACTCGAATCAGAAAGTCCACACTAAACACACAGCGTGCTGTTCACACAATTCTCACGATGCCAAAGCAGCGCCTACTGGGTTAGTGCATGCACATTCGGCGCGATATTCAGGGGGACCCCCATGCCACTCCCCCGGCGGCTAGGCGTAGTAGTGATCGAGTGTGGTGAACCAGAACAAAGAAAAGACGACTAAAGTTGTGTTCTTCCCAAACTTGATGTGTGTTGCTACGGAAGAATGGAATGAACAAATACAGGTAGGATAAGGGATTATTCATTGAAGAATACAATGAACGACAGTGGTTACAATGGGTAAATTGAAAGACTATTACCACCCGTTGCCCGCTGCAATAGAAGTTGTGAGCATGTAGAATATTGTTGTTGTGAGTGTGTTTTTCAAGTCCTACAATGTCCAGGGAAACCTTCTGTTTTATGCCAGTAACGTCAATGTTTACAAGTGCGCAGATTCCAGTGTGACTGCAGTCGATTGCTTTATTCTGTTTTGTCTCCTGAATCGTTTACAGGGAGTTCTGTAACTGGTTGATTTGATTTATAGGACTCGGTTACAAACAAATATATCTTATTTCATGGGGGGGGTTGCTTCGTATCAACCTGTCTATGTTGAGTTCGTTTCACTGTTTTCTAATCATTATCACCCACGACACGATCATTTTCTGGTGGACCCAATCTTGAGGACTTCCTTGAAGATGGGTGTGATGTGGTGGCTTTGGTCTGGTCCACTCTGCCGTAAACATGTTTTGGGTAGATTGAGGCGAACCAGGACAAACTGGGCAGACGCTGCAGGACCAGTAGAGACGCTGGTTGCAAGATGACATCTTTCACATAAAGTTTCTGCGTGGTGGGGAGGTACAGCGTGGAGGGGGTCATGCAGTCTGCTCTGCTCCTCGACCACAGAAGCACGGGGGAAGAAAGATATCAAGCTGCAGGTGTCCAATAGCGCAACTTGAGACAGAATATGGAGAAGCAGAAAAGAGAAGAACACTATATGAAGACGTGTGCTATCCAGATGAAGTGAACGATGCCGAACGTAATCTACGAACTGCCAAAGTAACTCGTGAAGGCAGTGCTTTAAAATATAGAAGAATGAAAAGTAACAAGCCACCATAAAAGACTTCAAGGACATTTGAAGAAGGAATCAGAAAGCTGCAATCAGACATTTTGCTTTCGGTGTTTTCTCGATGATCAACGGCAAACGATGACAAACCACACAATCCGTTATTGTTATTGAAACCATTGGGAGTAGATGTAAGCCGTCGGACAGTAAATGCTTTAACATGTACTCTTCTTTAACCATCAGCTCATCTGGTTTTTCCGCACCCTCCGCTGCAACAGACCACAAAAGCAGTGCCAACAGGATGACAAATACTGAATCTACACCCCACCTCTACTCTGCAGAGGATTTGATTGTATTATTGTATTTGTATAATTTATCCAGCCTCATTGTGTGCGCACTCTGCATTGTGGATTTTGGCCAAAATGTTGTCACAATATAATAATAATAATCTTGCTTTCCACCAAACTGGCTGCATTGGGTCATATTTTCTTCCATATGAAATCACTTGGTCAAACGTCGTCTTTATTAGGACAACACATTGTTAAACCAACCAATACAGCAGCACTAACATTATTGAAATAAAATTCATTAGAAGTCACAATTGACAACAGTCGGTCGCTCGCTCAAATAATAATAATGCGCTCCCCGGTGAGCGCTCCCCCACCACCAGCTGAGCGCTCGCGACAACAACAATAACAAACATTCCACGTGGAGGGGCGGGCGCTAGCCAGCCGAAGAAAGTTCACACGGCCAGCTGAAGAAAGTTCTCACGGCCCGGCTCGAAAGTCGGGACGAAACGGCCTGCAGTTCAGCGGCGCGCCCGCTAGAGGACCCCGAGAAGATTGTCATCCAGAGGGGGGGGGAGGGGAAGATGGATAGTTGATGTTCCAAGTGACAGTTAAATCCCAAGTTTACGTTGAACGGGCAAGTCTGCTTGAACAGGTAAGTCGACGGGCAGTTCCAAGTAGTTTGGGGAGAGCGAGATTGGCTTAGCTCGTTTGTAGAGCGACATTGGCTCAGTCAATTAAAAGGCCGCGCCCGCTCACCGGCGCTGTTGGACCGTTGAACCTAACCGGATGTAAGTGAGTGCTGTGTATGTTTGCCAACGTCTGTTTTGGGGGAAATGTGTCAGGTGTGTCTCCTAAACCTCAGCTGGTTCACTTTTGATGCACTTGTGATGGTTTGTGTATGTGACGTGCTTGTTTTATGTATGAATGTGAAAAGCTGCAGTACCGCTCTCGGCCTGAATAGTGATCATGCAAGTGGGGTGGCGCTGTTTCACCAAGGAACCAAACCGGAGGTAAACAAAGAATGATTGAATTAATTTTTCTTTTGAGCTAAAAACGTTAAAATGTGGAACGCTTCACGAATTTGCGTGTCATCCTTGCGCAGGGGCCATGCTAATCTTCTCTGTATCGTTCCAATTTTAGTATATGTGCTTCCGAAGAATCACAATGATGGAGAGAGAACTTTCACAACATGTACTGGGACCAATAATCGTCCACTCGAGGTTCTGGTAGAGACGTCTGGATCATGCCGGGGCTGGGGAACACGTTTTTAACTCAACCTGCAAACTATACCAAACATATGGCACTGATTTACCCCCCAAAAACACATGGCACTGATTTGCCACAATTGCTGTATCATGTGTACATCATATGTCTTAACAGTGACGTAAAACAGATTCTACAGTAAACGATGATGAGGCATGCCATCCAGAGTGACGTAATGTGAAACAGTCTGTACAGCGTAATAAACAACGATCATGACGCCATCCAAACCGACCAAGTCACAACAGTGATTTTAGAATAGAATAGAGGTTAGAATAGAATTTTCTCTGACCTAACAGTTACAATACATACATGTTAAGAATCTCGGTCCAGTCTGACCTCGCGCGCGCGCTGTGTGGGCACTGCGGGAAATCTATAATAGCCATGCGTGACGTCAGCACCGACGGTTGGACGGCTACGATGGTAGGAGACAAAATAGTGCGGATTTCTGCATTACTACGTAATTTAAACCATCGTGTGATGATTGCTTTTGACTCTAACTCTATGCTGAGCTTAACGTGTGTTAGTGCTGAGTATGACTCCGGGACGTACAACACGCCAAAAGAAGTGGAGTTGATTCCCCTCACATCGTGCAAATCGGTCTTGGAGTGCCATCTAGCGGTGATGGCGCTGCACTACCACGGAGTGACCTACTCGAATCAGAAAGTCCACACTAAACACACAGCGTGCTGTTCACACAATTCTCACGATGCCAAAGCAGCGCCTACTGGGTTAGTGCATGCACATTCGGCGCGATATTCAGGGGGACCCCCATGCCACTCCCCCGGCGGCTAGGCGTAGTAGTGATCGAGTGTGGTGAACCAGAACAAAGAAAAGACGACTAAAGTTGTGTTCTTCCCAAACTTGATGTGTGTTGCTACGGAAGAATGGAATGAACAAATACAGGTAGGATAAGGGATTATTCATTGAAGAATACAATGAACGACAGTGGTTACAATGGGTAAATTGAAAGACTATAACCACCCGTTGCCCGCTGCAATAGAAGTTGTGAGCATGTAGAATATTGTTGTTGTGAGTGTGTTTTTCAAGCCCTACAATGTCCAGGGAAACCTTCTGTTTTATGCCAGTAACGTCAATGTTTACAAGTGCGCAGATTCCAGTGTGACTGCAGTCGATTGCTTTATTCTGTTTTGTCTCCTGAATCGTTTACAGGGAGTTCTGTAACTGGTTGATTTGATTTATAGGACTCGGTTACAAACAAATATATCTTATTTCATGGGGGGGGTTGCTTCGTATCAACCTGTCTATGTTGAGTTCGTTTCACTGTTTTCTAATCATTATCACCCACGACACGATCATTTTCTGGTGGACCCAATCTTGAGGACTTCCTTGAAGATGGGTGTGATGTGGTGGCTTTGGTCTGGTCCACTCTGCCGTAAACATGTGTTGGGTAGATTGAGGCGAACCAGGACAAACTGGGCAGACGCTGCATGACCAGTAGAGACGCTGGTTGCAAGATGACATCTTTCACATAAAGTTTCTGCGTGGTGGGGAGGTACAGCGTGGAGGGGGTCATGCAGTCTGCTCTGCTCCTCGACCATAGAAGCACGGGGGAAGAAAGATAACAAGCTGCAGGTGTCCCATAGCGCAACTTGAGACAGAATATGGAGAAGCAGAAAAGAGAAGAGCACTATATGAAGACGTGTGCTATCCAGATGAAGTGGACGATGCCGAACGTAATCTACGAACTGCCAAAGTAACTCGTGAAGGCAGTGCTTTAAAATATAGAAGAATGAAAAGTAACAAGCCACCATAAAAGACTTCAAGGACATTTGAAGAAGGAATCAGAAAGCTGCAATCAGACATTTTGCTTTCGGTGTTTTCTCGATGATCAACGGCAAACGATGACAAACCACACAATCCGTTATTGTTATTGAAACCATTGGGAGTAGATGTAAGCCGTCGGACAGTAAATGCTTTAACATGTACTTTTCTTTAACCATCAGCTCATCTGGTTTTTCCGCACCCTCCGCTGCAACAGACCACAAAAGCAGTGCCAACAGGATGGCAAATACTGAATCTACACCCCACCTCTACTCTGCAGAGGATTTGATTGTATTATTGTATTTGTATAATTTATCCAGCCTCATTGTGTGCGCACTCTGCATTGTGGATTTTGGCCAAAATGTTGTCACAATATAATAATAATAATCTTGCTTTCCACCAACTGGCTGCATTGGGTCATATTTTCTTCCATATGAAATCACTTGGTCAAACGTCGTCTTTATTAGGACAACACATTGTTAAACCAACCAATACAGCAGCACCAACATTATTGAAATAAAATTCATTAGAAGTCACAATTGACAACAGTCGGTCGGTCGCTCAAATAATAATAATGCGCTCCCCGGTGAGCGCTCCCCCACCACCAGCTGAGCGCTCGCGACAACAACAATAACAAACATTCCACGTGGAGGGGCGGGCGCTAGCCAGCCGAAGAAAGTTCACACGGCCAGCTGAAGAAAGTTCTCACGGCCCGGCTCGAAAGTCGGGACGAAACGGCCTGCAGTTCAGCGGCGCGCCCGCTAGAGGACCCCGAGAAGATTGTCATCCAGAGGGGGGGGGGAGGGGAAGATGGATAGTTGATGTTCCAAGTGACAGTTAAATCCCAAGTTTACGTTGAACGGGCAAGTCTGCTTGAACAGGTAAGTCGACGGGCAGTTCCAAGTAGTTTGGGGAGAGCGAGATTGGCTTAGCTCGTTTGTAGAGCGACATTGGCTCAGTCAATTAAAAGGCCGCGCCCGCTCACCGGCGCTGTTGGACCGTTGAACCTAACCGGATGTAAGTGAGTGCTGTGTATGTTTGCCAACGTCTGTTTTGGGGGAAATGTGTCAGGTGTGTCTCCTAAACCTCAGCTGGTTCACTTTTGATGCACTTGTGATGGTTTGTGTATGTGACGTGCTTGTTTTATGTATGAATGTGAAAAGCTGCAGTACCGCTCTCGGCCTGAATAGTGATCATGCAAGTGGGGTGGCGCTGTTTCACCAAGGAACCAAACCGGAGGTAAACAAAGAATGATTGAATTAATTTTTCTTTTGAGCTAAAAACGTTAAAATGTGGAACGCTTCACGAATTTGCGTGTCATCCTTGCGCAGGGGCCATGCTAATCTTCTCTGTATCGTTCCAATTTTAGTATATGTGCTTCCGAAGAAACACAATGATGGAGAGAGAACTTTCACAACATGTACTGGGACCAATAATCGTCCACTCGAGGTTCTGGTAGAGACGTCTGGATCATGCCGGGGCTGGGGAACACGTTTTTAACTCAACCTGCAAACTATACCAAACATATGGCACTGATTTACCCCCCAAAAACACATGGCACTGATTTGCCACAATTGCTGTATCATGTGTACATCATATGTCTTAACAGTGACGTAAAACAGATTCTACAGTAAACGATGATGAGGCATGCCATCCAGAGTGACGTAATGTGAAACAGTCTGTACAGCGTAATAAACAACGATCATGACGCCATCCAAACCGACCAAGTCACAACAGTGATTTTAGAATAGAATAGAGGTTAGAATAGAATTTTCTCTGACCTAACAGTTACAATACATACATGTTAAGAATCTCGGTCCAGTCTGACCTCGCGCGCGCGCTGTGTGGGCACTGCGGGAAATCTATAATAGCCATGCGTGACGTCAGCACCGACGGTTGGACGGCTACGATGGTAGGAGACAAAATAGTGCGGATTTCTGCATTACTACGTAATTTAAACCATCGTGTGATGATTGCTTTTGACTCTAACTCTATGCTGAGCTTAACGTGTGTTAGTGCTGAGTATGACTCCGGGACGTACAACACGCCAAAAGAAGTGGAGTTGATTCCCCTCACATCGTGCAAATCGGTCTTGGAGTGCCATCTAGCGGTGATGGCGCTGCACTACCACGGAGTGACCTACTCGAATCAGAAAGTCCACACTAAACACACAGCGTGCTGTTCACACAATTCTCACGATGCCAAAGCAGCGCCTACTGGGTTAGTGCATGCACATTCGGCGCGATATTCAGGGGGACCCCCATGCCACTCCCCCGGCGGCTAGGCGTAGTAGTGATCGAGTGTGGTGAACCAGAACAAAGAAAAGACGACTAAAGTTGTGTTCTTCCCAAACTTGATGTGTGTTGCTACGGAAGAATGGAATGAACAAATACAGGTAGGATAAGGGATTATTCATTGAAGAATACAATGAACGACAGTGGTTACAATGGGTAAATTGAAAGACTATTACCACCCGTTGCCCGCTGCAATAGAAGTTGTGAGCATGTAGAATATTGTTGTTGTGAGTGTGTTTTTCAAGTCCTACAATGTCCAGGGAAACCTTCTGTTTTATGCCAGTAACGTCAATGTTTACAAGTGCGCAGATTCCAGTGTGACTGCAGTCGATTGCTTTATTCTGTTTTGTCTCCTGAATCGTTTACAGGGAGTTCTGTAACTGGTTGATTTGATTTATAGGACTCGGTTACAAACAAATATATCTTATTTCATGGGGGGGGTTGCTTCGTATCAACCTGTCTATGTTGAGTTCGTTTCACTGTTTTCTAATCATTATCACCCACGACACGATCATTTTCTGGTGGACCCAATCTTGAGGACTTCCTTGAAGATGGGTGTGATGTGGTGGCTTTGGTCTGGTCCACTCTGCCGTAAACATGTTTTGGGTAGATTGAGGCGAACCAGGACAAACTGGGCAGACGCTGCAGGACCAGTAGAGACGCTGGTTGCAAGATGACATCTTTCACATAAAGTTTCTGCGTGGTGGGGAGGTACAGCGTGGAGGGGGTCATGCAGTCTGCTCTGCTCCTCGACCACAGAAGCACGGGGGAAGAAAGATATCAAGCTGCAGGTGTCCAATAGCGCAACTTGAGACAGAATATGGAGAAGCAGAAAAGAGAAGAACACTATATGAAGACGTGTGCTATCCAGATGAAGTGAACGATGCCGAACGTAATCTACGAACTGCCAAAGTAACTCGTGAAGGCAGTGCTTTAAAATATAGAAGAATGAAAAGTAACAAGCCACCATAAAAGACTTCAAGGACATTTGAAGAAGGAATCAGAAAGCTGCAATCAGACATTTTGCTTTCGGTGTTTTCTCGATGATCAACGGCAAACGATGACAAACCACACAATCCGTTATTGTTATTGAAACCATTGGGAGTAGATGTAAGCCGTCGGACAGTAAATGCTTTAACATGTACTCTTCTTTAACCATCAGCTCATCTGGTTTTTCCGCACCCTCCGCTGCAACAGACCACAAAAGCAGTGCCAACAGGATGACAAATACTGAATCTACACCCCACCTCTACTCTGCAGAGGATTTGATTGTATTATTGTATTTGTATAATTTATCCAGCCTCATTGTGTGCGCACTCTGCATTGTGGATTTTGGCCAAAATGTTGTCACAATATAATAATAATAATCTTGCTTTCCACCAAACTGGCTGCATTGGGTCATATTTTCTTCCATATGAAATCACTTGGTCAAACGTCGTCTTTATTAGGACAACACATTGTTAAACCAACCAATACAGCAGCACTAACATTATTGAAATAAAATTCATTAGAAGTCACAATTGACAACAGTCGGTCGCTCGCTCAAATAATAATAATGCGCTCCCCGGTGAGCGCTCCCCCACCACCAGCTGAGCGCTCGCGACAACAACAATAACAAACATTCCACGTGTAGGGGCGGGCGCTAGCCAGCCGAAGAAAGTTCACACGGCCAGCTGAAGAAAGTTCTCACGGCCCGGCTCGAAAGTCGGGACGAAACGGCCTGCAGTTCAGCGGCGCGCCCGCTAGAGGACCCCGAGAAGATTGTCATCCAGAGGGGGGGGGAGGGGAAGATGGATAGTTGATGTTCCAAGTGACAGTTAAATCCCAAGTTTACGTTGAACGGGCAAGTCTGCTTGAACAGGTAAGTCGACGGGCAGTTCCAAGTAGTTTGGGGAGAGCGAGATTGGCTTAGCTCGTTTGTAGAGCGACATTGGCTCAGTCAATTAAAAGGCCGCGCCCGCTCACCGGCGCTGTTGGACCGTTGAACCTAACCGGATGTAAGTGAGTGCTGTGTATGTTTGCCAACGTCTGTTTTGGGGGAAATGTGTCAGGTGTGTCTCCTAAACCTCAGCTGGTTCACTTTTGATGCACTTGTGATGGTTTGTGTATGTGACGTGCTTGTTTTATGTATGAATGTGAAAAGCTGCAGTACCGCTCTCGGCCTGAATAGTGATCATGCAAGTGGGGTGGCGCTGTTTCACCAAGGAACCAAACCGGAGGTAAACAAAGAATGATTGAATTAATTTTTCTTTTGAGCTAAAAACGTTAAAATGTGGAACGCTTCACGAATTTGCGTGTCATCCTTGCGCAGGGGCCATGCTAATCTTCTCTGTATCGTTCCAATTTTAGTATATGTGCTTCCGAAGAAACACAATGATGGAGAGAGAACTTTCACAACATGTACTGGGACCAATAATCGTCCACTCGAGGTTCTGGTAGAGACGTCTGGATCATGCCGGGGCTGGGGAACACGTTTTTAACTCAACCTGCAAACTATACCAAACATATGGCACTGATTTACCCCCCAAAAACACATGGCACTGATTTGCCACAATTGCTGTATCATGTGTACATCATATGTCTTAACAGTGACGTAAAACAGATTCTACAGTAAACGATGATGAGGCATGCCATCCAGAGTGACGTAATGTGAAACAGTCTGTACAGCGTAATAAACAACGATCATGACGCCATCCAAACCGACCAAGTCACAACAGTGATTTTAGAATAGAATAGAGGTTAGAATAGAATTTTCTCTGACCTAACAGTTACAATACATACATGTTAAGAATCTCGGTCCAGTCTGACCTCGCGCGCGCGCTGTGTGGGCACTGCGGGAAATCTATAATAGCCATGCGTGACGTCAGCACCGACGGTTGGACGGCTACGATGGTAGGAGACAAAATAGTGCGGATTTCTGCATTACTACGTAATTTAAACCATCGTGTGATGATTGCTTTTGACTCTAACTCTATGCTGAGCTTAACGTGTGTTAGTGCTGAGTATGACTCCGGGACGTACAACACGCCAAAAGAAGTGGAGTTGATTCCCCTCACATCGTGCAAATCGGTCTTGGAGTGCCATCTAGCGGTGATGGCGCTGCACTACCACGGAGTGACCTACTCGAATCAGAAAGTCCACACTAAACACACAGCGTGCTGTTCACACAATTCTCACGATGCCAAAGCAGCGCCTACTGGGTTAGTGCATGCACATTCGGCGCGATATTCAGGGGGACCCCCATGCCACTCCCCCGGCGGCTAGGCGTAGTAGTGATCGAGTGTGGTGAACCAGAACAAAGAAAAGACGACTAAAGTTGTGTTCTTCCCAAACTTGATGTGTGTTGCTACGGAAGAATGGAATGAACAAATACAGGTAGGATAAGGGATTATTCATTGAAGAATACAATGAACGACAGTGGTTACAATGGGTAAATTGAAAGACTATAACCACCCGTTGCCCGCTGCAATAGAAGTTGTGAGCATGTAGAATATTGTTGTTGTGAGTGTGTTTTTCAAGCCCTACAATGTCCAGGGAAACCTTCTGTTTTATGCCAGTAACGTCAATGTTTACAAGTGCGCAGATTCCAGTGTGACTGCAGTCGATTGCTTTATTCTGTTTTGTCTCCTGAATCGTTTACAGGGAGTTCTGTAACTGGTTGATTTGATTTATAGGACTCGGTTACAAACAAATATATCTTATTTCATGGGGGGGGTTGCTTCGTATCAACCTGTCTATGTTGAGTTCGTTTCACTGTTTTCTAATCATTATCACCCACGACACGATCATTTTCTGGTGGACCCAATCTTGAGGACTTCCTTGAAGATGGGTGTGATGTGGTGGCTTTGGTCTGGTCCACTCTGCCGTAAACATGTTTTGGGTAGATTGAGGCGAACCAGGACAAACTGGGCAGACGCTGCAGGACCAGTAGAGACGCTGGTTGCAAGATGACATCTTTCACATAAAGTTTCTGCGTGGTGGGGAGGTACAGCGTGGAGGGGGTCATGCAGTCTGCTCTGCTCCTCGACCATAGAAGCACGGGGGAAGAAAGATAACAAGCTGCAGGTGTCCCATAGCGCAACTTGAGACAGAATATGGAGAAGCAGAAAAGAGAAGAGCACTATATGAAGACGTGTGCTATCCAAATGAAGTGGACGAAGCCGAACGTAATCTACGAACTGCCAAAGTAACTCGTGAAGGCAGTGCTTTAAAATATAGAAGAATGAAAAGTAACAAGCCACCATAAAAGACTTCAAGGACATTTGAAGAAGGAATCAGAAAGCTGCAATCAGACATTTTGCTTTCGGTGTTTTCTCGATGATCAACGGCAAACGATGACAAACCACACAATCCGTTATTGTTATTGAAACCATTGGGAGTAGATGTAAGCCGTCGGACAGTAAATGCTTTAACATGTACTTTTCTTTAACCATCAGCTCATCTGGTTTTTCCGCACCCTCCGCTGCAACAGACCACAAAAGCAGTGCCAACAGGATGACAAATACTGAATCTACACCCCACCTCTACTCTGCAGAGGATTTGATTGTATTATTGTATTTGTATAATTTATCCAGCCTCATTGTGTGCGCACTCTGCATTGTGGATTTTGGCCAAAATGTTGTCACAATATAATAATAATAATCTTGCTTTCCACCAAACTGGCTGCATTGGGTCATATTTTCTTCCATATGAAATCACTTGGTCAAACGTCGTCTTTATTAGGACAACACATTGTTAAACCAACCAATACAGCAGCACTAACATTATTGAAATAAAATTCATTAGAAGTCACAATTGACAACAGTCGGTCGCTCGCTCAAATAATAATAATGCGCTCCCCGGTGAGCGCTCCCCCACCACCAGCTGAGCGCTCGCGACAACAACAATAACAAACATTCCACGTGGAGGGGCGGGCGCTAGCCAGCCGAAGAAAGTTCACACGGCCAGCTGAAGAAAGTTCTCACGGCCCGGCTCGAAAGTCGGGACGAAACGGCCTGCAGTTCAGCGGCGCGCCCGCTAGAGGACCCCGAGAAGATTGTCATCCAGAGGGGGGGGGAGGGGAAGATGGATAGTTGATGTTCCAAGTGACAGTTAAATCCCAAGTTTACGTTGAACGGGCAAGTCTGCTTGAACAGGTAAGTCGACGGGCAGTTCCAAGTAGTTTGGGGAGAGCGAGATTGGCTTAGCTCGTTTGTAGAGCGACATTGGCTCAGTCAATTAAAAGGCCGCGCCCGCTCACCGGCGCTGTTGGACCGTTGAACCTAACCGGATGTAAGTGAGTGCTGTGTATGTTTGCCAACGTCTGTTTTGGGGGAAATGTGTCAGGTGTGTCTCCTAAACCTCAGCTGGTTCACTTTTGATGCACTTGTGATGGTTTGTGTATGTGACGTGCTTGTTTTATGTATGAATGTGAAAAGCTGCAGTACCGCTCTCGGCCTGAATAGTGATCATGCAAGTGGGGTGGCGCTGTTTCACCAAGGAACCAAACCGGAGGTAAACAAAGAATGATTGAATTAATTTTTCTTTTGAGCTAAAAACGTTAAAATGTGGAACGCTTCACGAATTTGCGTGTCATCCTTGCGCAGGGGCCATGCTAATCTTCTCTGTATCGTTCCAATTTTAGTATATGTGCTTCCGAAGAAACACAATGATGGAGAGAGAACTTTCACAACATGTACTGGGACCAATAATCGTCCACTCGAGGTTCTGGTAGAGACGTCTGGATCATGCCGGGGCTGGGGAACACGTTTTTAACTCAACCTGCAAACTATACCAAACATATGGCACTGATTTACCCCCCAAAAACACATGGCACTGATTTGCCACAATTGCTGTATCATGTGTACATCATATGTCTTAACAGTGACGTAAAACAGATTCTACAGTAAACGATGATGAGGCATGCCATCCAGAGTGACGTAATGTGAAACAGTCTGTACAGCGTAATAAACAACGATCATGACGCCATCCAAACCGACCAAGTCACAACAGTGATTTTAGAATAGAATT
Organism: Genypterus blacodes; assembly: GCF_046128005.1. Taxonomy (NCBI): domain Eukaryota; kingdom Metazoa; phylum Chordata; class Actinopteri; order Ophidiiformes; family Ophidiidae; genus Genypterus; species Genypterus blacodes. The sequence goes on along the minus strand of NW_027466992.1, from coordinate 49,606 downwards.
TTCTCTGACCTAACAGTTACAATACAAACATGTTAAGAATCTCGGTCCAGTCTGACCTCGCGCGCGCGCTGTGTGGGCACTGCGGGAAATCTATAATAGCCATGCGTGACGTCAGCACCGACGGTTGGACGGCTACGATGGTAGGAGACAAAATAGTGCGGATTTCTGCATTACTACGTAATTTAAACCATCGTGTGATGATTGCTTTTGGCTCTAACTCTATGCTGAGCTTAACGTGTGTTAGTGCTGAGTATGACTCCGGGACGTACAACACGCCAAAAGAAGTGGAGTTGATTCCCCTCACATCGTGCAAATCGGTCTTGGAGTGCCATCTAGCGGTGATGGCGCTGCACTACCACGGAGTGACCTACTCGAATCAGAAAGTCCACACTAAACACACAGCGTGCTGTTCACACAATTCTCACGATGCCAAAGCAGCGCCTACTGGGTTAGTGCATGCACATTCGGCGCGATATTCAGGGGGACCCCCATGCCACTCCCCCGGCGGCTAGGCGTAGTAGTGATCGAGTGTGGTGAACCAGAACAAAGAAAAGACGACTAAAGTTGTGTTCTTCCCAAACTTGATGTGTGTTGCTACGGAAGAATGGAATGAACAAATACAGGTAGGATAAGGGATTATTCATTGAAGAATACAATGAACGACAGTGGTTACAATGGGTAAATTGAAAGACTATAACCACCCGTTGCCCGCTGCAATAGAAGTTGTGAGCATGTAGAATATTGTTGTTGTGAGTGTGTTTTTCAAGCCCTACAATGTCCAGGGAAACCTTCTGTTTTATGCCAGTAACGTCAATGTTTACAAGTGCGCAGATTCCAGTGTGACTGCAGTCGATTGCTTTATTCTGTTTTGTCTCCTGAATCGTTTACAGGGAGTTCTGTAACTGGTTGATTTGATTTATAGGACTCGGTTACAAACAAATATATCTTATTTCATGGGGGGGGGGGGGTTGCTTCGTATCAACCTGTCTATGTTGAGTTCGTTTCACTGTTTTCTAATCATTATCACACACGACACGATCATTTTCTGGTGGACCCAATCTTGAGGACTTCCTTGAAGATGGGTGTGATGTGGTGGCTTTGGTCTGGTCCACTCTGCCGTAAACATGTGTTGGGTAGATTGAGGCGAACCAGGACAAACTGGGCAGACGCTGCATGACCAGTAGAGACGCTGGTTGCAAGATGACATCTTTCACATAAAGTTTCTGCGTGGTGGGGAGGTACAGCGTGGAGGGGGTCATGCAGTCTGCTCTGCTCCTCGACCACAGAAGCACGGGGGAAGAAAGATATCAAGCTGCAGGTGTCCCATAGCGCAACTTGAGACAGAATATGGAGAAGCAGAAAAGAGAAGAGCACTATATGAAGACGTGTGCTATCCAGATGAAGTGAACGATGCCGAACGTAATCTACGAACTGCCAAAGTAACTCGTGAAGGCAGTGCTTTAAAATATAGAAGAATGAAAAGTAACAAGCCACCATAAAACACTTCAAGGACATTTGAAGAAGGAATCAGAAAGCTGCAATCAGACATTTTGCTTTCGGTGTTTTCTCGATGATCAACGGCAAACGATGACAAACCACACAATCCGTTATTGTTATTGAAACCATTGGGAGTAGATGTAAGCCGTCGGACAGTAAATGCTTTAACATGTACTCTTCTTTAACCATCAGCTCATCTGGTTTTTCCGCACCCTCCGCTGCAACAGACCACAAAAGCAGTGCCAACAGGATGACAAATACTGAATCTACACCCCACCTCTACTCTGCAGAGGATTTGATTGTATTATTGTATTTGTATAATTTATCCAGCCTCATTGTGTGCGCACTCTGCATTGTGGATTTTGGCCAAAATGTTGTCACAATATAATAATAATAATCTTGCTTTCCACCAAACTGGCTGCATTGGGTCATATTTTCTTCCATATGAAATCACTTGGTCAAACGTCGTCTTTATTAGGACAACACATTGTTAAACCAACCAATACAGCAGCACTAACATTATTGAAATAAAATTCATTAGAAGTCACAATTGACAACAGTCGGTCGCTCGCTCAAATAATAATAATGCGCTCCCCGGTGAGCGCTCCCCCACCACCAGCTGAGCGCTCGCGACAACAACAATAACAAACATTCCACGTGGAGGGGCGGGCGCTAGCCAGCCGAAGAAAGTTCACACGGCCAGCTGAAGAAAGTTCTCACGGCCCGGCTCGAAAGTCGGGACGAAACGGCCTGCAGTTCAGCGGCGCGCCCGCTAGAGGACCCCGAGAAGATTGTCATCCAGAGGGGGGGGGAGGGGAAGATGGATAGTTGATGTTCCAAGTGACAGTTAAATCCCAAGTTTACGTTGAACGGGCAAGTCTGCTTGAACAGGTAAGTCGACGGGCAGTTCCAAGTAGTTTGGGGAGAGCGAGATTGGCTTAGCTCGTTTGTAGAGCGACATTGGCTCAGTCAATTAAAAGGCCACGCCCGCTCACCGGCGCTGTTGGACCGTTGAACCTAACCGGATGTAAGTGAGTGCTGTGTATGTTTGCCAACGTCTGTTTTGGGGGAAATGTGTCAGGTGTGTCTCCTAAACCTCAGCTGGTTCACTTTTGATGCACTTGTGATGGTTTGTGTATGTGACGTGCTTGTTTTATGTATGAATGTGAAAAGCTGCAGTACCGCTCTCGGCCTGAATAGTGATCATGCAAGTGGGGTGGCGCTGTTTCACCAAGGAACCAAACCGGAGGTAAACAAAGAATGATTGAATTAATTTTTCTTTTGAGCTAAAAACGTTAAAATGTGGAACGCTTCACGAATTTGCGTGTCATCCTTGCGCAGGGGCCATGCTAATCTTCTCTGTATCGTTCCAATTTTAGTATATGTGCTTCCGAAGAAACACAATGATGGAGAGAGAACTTTCACAACATGTACTGGGACCAATAATCGTCCACTCGAGGTTCTGGTAGAGACGTCTGGATCATGCCGGGGCTGGGGAACACGTTTTTAACTCAACCTGCAAACTATACCAAACATATGGCACTGATTTACCCCCCAAAAACACATGGCACTGATTTGCCACAATTGCTGTATCATGTGTACATCATATGTCTTAACAGTGACGTAAAACAGATTCTACAGTAAACGATGATGAGGCATGCCATCCAGAGTGACGTAATGTGAAACAGTCTGTACAGCGTAATAAACAACGATCATGACGCCATCCAAACCGACCAAGTCACAACAGTGATTTTAGAATAGAATTTTCTCTGACCTAACAGTTACAATACAAACATGTTAAGAATCTCGGTCCAGTCTGACCTCGCGCGCGCGCTGTGTGGGCACTGCGGGAAATCTATAATAGCCATGCGTGACGTCAGCACCGACGGTTGGACGGCTACGATGGTAGGAGACAAAATAGTGCGGATTTCTGCATTACTACGTAATTTAAACCATCGTGTGATGATTGCTTTTGGCTCTAACTCTATGCTGAGCTTAACGTGTGTTAGTGCTGAGTATGACTCCGGGACGTACAACACGCCAAAAGAAGTGGAGTTGATTCCCCTCACATCGTGCAAATCGGTCTTGGAGTGCCATCTAGCGGTGATGGCGCTGCACTACCACGGAGTGACCTACTCGAATCAGAAAGTCCACACTAAACACACAGCGTGCTGTTCACACAATTCTCACGATGCCAAAGCAGCGCCTACTGGGTTAGTGCATGCACATTCGGCGCGATATTCAGGGGGACCCCCATGCCACTCCCCCGGCGGCTAGGCGTAGTAGTGATCGAGTGTGGTGAACCAGAACAAAGAAAAGACGACTAAAGTTGTGTTCTTCCCAAACTTGATGTGTGTTGCTACGGAAGAATGGAATGAACAAATACAGGTAGGATAAGGGATTATTCATTGAAGAATACAATGAACGACAGTGGTTACAATGGGTAAATTGAAAGACTATAACCACCCGTTGCCCGCTGCAATAGAAGTTGTGAGCATGTAGAATATTGTTGTTGTGAGTGTGTTTTTCAAGCCCTACAATGTCCAGGGAAACCTTCTGTTTTATGCCAGTAACGTCAATGTTTACAAGTGCGCAGATTCCAGTGTGACTGCAGTCGATTGCTTTATTCTGTTTTGTCTCCTGAATCGTTTACAGGGAGTTCTGTAACTGGTTGATTTGATTTATAGGACTCGGTTACAAACAAATATATCTTATTTCATGGGGGGGGGGGGTTGCTTCGTATCAACCTGTCTATGTTGAGTTCGTTTCACTGTTTTCTAATCATTATCACACACGACACGATCATTTTCTGGTGGACCCAATCTTGAGGACTTCCTTGAAGATGGGTGTGATGTGGTGGCTTTGGTCTGGTCCACTCTGCCGTAAACATGTGTTGGGTAGATTGAGGCGAACCAGGACAAACTGGGCAGACGCTGCATGACCAGTAGAGACGCTGGTTGCAAGATGACATCTTTCACATAAAGTTTCTGCGTGGTGGGGAGGTACAGCGTGGAGGGGGTCATGCAGTCTGCTCTGCTCCTCGACCACAGAAGCACGGGGGAAGAAAGATATCAAGCTGCAGGTGTCCCATAGCGCAACTTGAGACAGAATATGGAGAAGCAGAAAAGAGAAGAGCACTATATGAAGACGTGTGCTATCCAGATGAAGTGAACGATGCCGAACGTAATCTACGAACTGCCAAAGTAACTCGTGAAGGCAGTGCTTTAAAATATAGAAGAATGAAAAGTAACAAGCCACCATAAAAGACTTCAAGGACATTTGAAGAAGGAATCAGAAAGCTGCAATCAGACATTTTGCTTTCGGTGTTTTCTCGATGATCAACGGCAAACGATGACAAACCACACAATCCGTTATTGTTATTGAAACCATTGGGAGTAGATGTAAGCCGTCGGACAGTAAATGCTTTAACATGTACTCTTCTTTAACCATCAGCTCATCTGGTTTTTCCGCACCCTCCGCTGCAACAGACCACAAAAGCAGTGCCAACAGGATGACAAATACTGAATCTACACCCCACCTCTACTCTGCAGAGGATTTGATTGTATTATTGTATTTGTATAATTTATCCAGCCTCATTGTGTGCGCACTCTGCATTGTGGATTTTGGCCAAAATGTTGTCACAATATAATAATAATAATCTTGCTTTCCACCAAACTGGCTGCATTGGGTCATATTTTCTTCCATATGAAATCACTTGGTCAAACGTCGTCTTTATTAGGACAACACATTGTTAAACCAACCAATACAGCAGCACTAACATTATTGAAATAAAATTCATTAGAAGTCACAATTGACAACAGTCGGTCGCTCGCTCAAATAATAATAATGCGCTCCCCGGTGAGCGCTCCCCCACCACCAGCTGAGCGCTCGCGACAACAACAATAACAAACATTCCACGTGGAGGGGCGGGCGCTAGCCAGCCGAAGAAAGTTCACACGGCCAGCTGAAGAAAGTTCTCACGGCCCGGCTCGAAAGTCGGGACGAAACGGCCTGCAGTTCAGCGGCGCGCCCGCTAGAGGACCCCGAGAAGATTGTCATCCAGAGGGGGGGGGAGGGGAAGATGGATAGTTGATGTTCCAAGTGACAGTTAAATCCCAAGTTTACGTTGAACGGGCAAGTCTGCTTGAACAGGTAAGTCGACGGGCAGTTCCAAGTAGTTTGGGGAGAGCGAGATTGGCTTAGCTCGTTTGTAGAGCGACATTGGCTCAGTCAATTAAAAGGCCACGCCCGCTCACCGGCGCTGTTGGACCGTTGAACCTAACCGGATGTAAGTGAGTGCTGTGTATGTTTGCCAACGTCTGTTTTGGGGGAAATGTGTCAGGTGTGTCTCCTAAACCTCAGCTGGTTCACTTTTGATGCACTTGTGATGGTTTGTGTATGTGACGTGCTTGTTTTATGTATGAATGTGAAAAGCTGCAGTACCGCTCTCGGCCTGAATAGTGATCATGCAAGTGGGGTGGCGCTGTTTCACCAAGGAACCAAACCGGAGGTAAACAAAGAATGATTGAATTAATTTTTCTTTTGAGCTAAAAACGTTAAAATGTGGAACGCTTCACGAATTTGCGTGTCATCCTTGCGCAGGGGCCATGCTAATCTTCTCTGTATCGTTCCAATTTTAGTATATGTGCTTCCGAAGAAACACAATGATGGAGAGAGAACTTTCACAACATGTACTGGGACCAATAATCGTCCACTCGAGGTTCTGGTAGAGACGTCTGGATCATGCCGGGGCTGGGGAACACGTTTTTAACTCAACCTGCAAACTATACCAAACATATGGCACTGATTTACCCCCCAAAAACACATGGCACTGATTTGCCACAATTGCTGTATCATGTGTACATCATATGTCTTAACAGTGACGTAAAACAGATTCTACAGTAAACGATGATGAGGCATGCCATCCAGAGTGACGTAATGTGAAACAGTCTGTACAGCGTAATAAACAACGATCATGACGCCATCCAAACCGACCAAGTCACAACAGTGATTTTAGAATAGAATAGAGGTTAGAATAGAATTTTCTCTGACCTAACAGTTACAATACATACATGTTAAGAATCTCGGTCCAGTCTGACCTCGCGCGCGCGCTGTGTGGGCACTGCGGGAAATCTATAATAGCCATGCGTGACGTCAGCACCGACGGTTGGACGGCTACGATGGTAGGAGACAAAATAGTGCGGATTTCTGCATTACTACGTAATTTAAACCATCGTGTGATGATTGCTTTTGACTCTAACTCTATGCTGAGCTTAACGTGTGTTAGTGCTGAGTATGACTCCGGGACGTACAACACGCCAAAAGAAGTGGAGTTGATTCCCCTCACATCGTGCAAATCGGTCTTGGAGTGCCATCTAGCGGTGATGGCGCTGCACTACCACGGAGTGACCTACTCGAATCAGAAAGTCCACACTAAACACACAGCGTGCTGTTCACACAATTCTCACGATGCCAAAGCAGCGCCTACTGGGTTAGTGCATGCACATTCGGCGCGATATTCAGGGGGACCCCCATGCCACTCCCCCGGCGGCTAGGCGTAGTAGTGATCGAGTGTGGTGAACCAGAACAAAGAAAAGACGACTAAAGTTGTGTTCTTCCCAAACTTGATGTGTGTTGCTACGGAAGAATGGAATGAACAAATACAGGTAGGATAAGGGATTATTCATTGAAGAATACAATGAACGACAGTGGTTACAATGGGTAAATTGAAAGACTATAACCACCCGTTGCCCGCTGCAATAGAAGTTGTGAGCATGTAGAATATTGTTGTTGTGAGTGTGTTTTTCAAGCCCTACAATGTCCAGGGAAACCTTCTGTTTTATGCCAGTAACGTCAATGTTTACAAGTGCGCAGATTCCAGTGTGACTGCAGTCGATTGCTTTATTCTGTTTTGTCTCCTGAATCGTTTACAGGGAGTTCTGTAACTGGTTGATTTGATTTATAGGACTCGGTTACAAACAAATATATCTTATTTCATGGGGGGGGGTTGCTTCGTATCAACCTGTCTATGTTGAGTTCGTTTCACTGTTTTCTAATCATTATCACCCACGACACGATCATTTTCTGGTGGACCCAATCTTGAGGACTTCCTTGAAGATGGGTGTGATGTGGTGGCTTTGGTCTGGTCCACTCTGCCGTAAACATGTTTTGGGTAGATTGAGGCGAACCAGGACAAACTGGGCAGACGCTGCAGGACCAGTAGAGACGCTGGTTGCAAGATGACATCTTTCACATAAAGTTTCTGCGTGGTGGGGAGGTACAGCGTGGAGGGGGTCATGCAGTCTGCTCTGCTCCTCGACCATAGAAGCACGGGGGAAGAAAGATAACAAGCTGCAGGTGTCCCATAGCGCAACTTGAGACAGAATATGGAGAAGCAGAAAAGAGAAGAGCACTATATGAAGACGTGTGCTATCCAAATGAAGTGGACGAAGCCGAACGTAATCTACGAACTGCCAAAGTAACTCGTGAAGGCAGTGCTTTAAAATATAGAAGAATGAAAAGTAACAAGCCACCATAAAAGACTTCAAGGACATTTGAAGAAGGAATCAGAAAGCTGCAATCAGACATTTTGCTTTCGGTGTTTTCTCGATGATCAACGGCAAACGATGACAAACCACACAATCCGTTATTGTTATTGAAACCATTGGGAGTAGATGTAAGCCGTCGGACAGTAAATGCTTTAACATGTACTTTTCTTTAACCATCAGCTCATCTGGTTTTTCCGCACCCTCCGCTGCAACAGACCACAAAAGCAGTGCCAACAGGATGACAAATACTGAATCTACACCCCACCTCTACTCTGCAGAGGATTTGATTGTATTATTGTATTTGTATAATTTATCCAGCCTCATTGTGTGCGCACTCTGCATTGTGGATTTTGGCCAAAATGTTGTCACAATATAATAATAATAATCTTGCTTTCCACCAAACTGGCTGCATTGGGTCATATTTTCTTCCATATGAAATCACTTGGTCAAACGTCGTCTTTATTAGGACAACACATTGTTAAACCAACCAATACAGCAGCACTAACATTATTGAAATAAAATTCATTAGAAGTCACAATTGACAACAGTCGGTCGCTCGCTCAAATAATAATAATGCGCTCCCCGGTGAGCGCTCCCCCACCACCAGCTGAGCGCTCGCGACAACAACAATAACAAACATTCCACGTGGAGGGGCGGGCGCTAGCCAGCCGAAGAAAGTTCACACGGCCAGCTGAAGAAAGTTCTCACGGCCCGGCTCGAAAGTCGGGACGAAACGGCCTGCAGTTCAGCGGCGCGCCCGCTAGAGGACCCCGAGAAGATTGTCATCCAGAGGGGGGGGGAGGGGAAGATGGATAGTTGATGTTCCAAGTGACAGTTAAATCCCAAGTTTACGTTGAACGGGCAAGTCTGCTTGAACAGGTAAGTCGACGGGCAGTTCCAAGTAGTTTGGGGAGAGCGAGATTGGCTTAGCTCGTTTGTAGAGCGACATTGGCTCAGTCAATTAAAAGGCCGCGCCCGCTCACCGGCGCTGTTGGACCGTTGAACCTAACCGGATGTAAGTGAGTGCTGTGTATGTTTGCCAACGTCTGTTTTGGGGGAAATGTGTCAGGTGTGTCTCCTAAACCTCAGCTGGTTCACTTTTGATGCACTTGTGATGGTTTGTGTATGTGACGTGCTTGTTTTATGTATGAATGTGAAAAGCTGCAGTACCGCTCTCGGCCTGAATAGTGATCATGCAAGTGGGGTGGCGCTGTTTCACCAAGGAACCAAACCGGAGGTAAACAAAGAATGATTGAATTAATTTTTCTTTTGAGCTAAAAACGTTAAAATGTGGAACGCTTCACGAATTTGCGTGTCATCCTTGCGCAGGGGCCATGCTAATCTTCTCTGTATCGTTCCAATTTTAGTATATGTGCTTCCGAAGAAACACAATGATGGAGAGAGAACTTTCACAACATGTACTGGGACCAATAATCGTCCACTCGAGGTTCTGGTAGAGACGTCTGGATCATGCCGGGGCTGGGGAACACGTTTTTAACTCAACCTGCAAACTATACCAAACATATGGCACTGATTTACCCCCCAAAAACACATGGCACTGATTTGCCACAATTGCTGTATCATGTGTACATCATATGTCTTAACAGTGACGTAAAACAGATTCTACAGTAAACGATGATGAGGCATGCCATCCAGAGTGACGTAATGTGAAACAGTCTGTACAGCGTAATAAACAACGATCATGACGCCATCCAAACCGACCAAGTCACAACAGTGATTTTAGAATAGAATTTTCTCTGACCTAACAGTTACAATACAAACATGTTAAGAATCTCGGTCCAGTCTGACCTCGCGCGCGCGCTGTGTGGGCACTGCGGGAAATCTATAATAGCCATGCGTGACGTCAGCACCGACGGTTGGACGGCTACGATGGTAGGAGACAAAATAGTGCGGATTTCTGCATTACTACGTAATTTAAACCATCGTGTGATGATTGCTTTTGGCTCTAACTCTATGCTGAGCTTAACGTGTGTTAGTGCTGAGTATGACTCCGGGACGTACAACACGCCAAAAGAAGTGGAGTTGATTCCCCTCACATCGTGCAAATCGGTCTTGGAGTGCCATCTAGCGGTGATGGCGCTGCACTACCACGGAGTGACCTACTCGAATCAGAAAGTCCACACTAAACACACAGCGTGCTGTTCACACAATTCTCACGATGCCAAAGCAGCGCCTACTGGGTTAGTGCATGCACATTCGGCGCGATATTCAGGGGGACCCCCATGCCACTCCCCCGGCGGCTAGGCGTAGTAGTGATCGAGTGTGGTGAACCAGAACAAAGAAAAGACGACTAAAGTTGTGTTCTTCCCAAACTTGATGTGTGTTGCTACGGAAGAATGGAATGAACAAATACAGGTAGGATAAGGGATTATTCATTGAAGAATACAATGAACGACAGTGGTTACAATGGGTAAATTGAAAGACTATAACCACCCGTTGCCCGCTGCAATAGAAGTTGTGAGCATGTAGAATATTGTTGTTGTGAGTGTGTTTTTCAAGCCCTACAATGTCCAGGGAAACCTTCTGTTTTATGCCAGTAACGTCAATGTTTACAAGTGCGCAGATTCCAGTGTGACTGCAGTCGATTGCTTTATTCTGTTTTGTCTCCTGAATCGTTTACAGGGAGTTCTGTAACTGGTTGATTTGATTTATAGGACTCGGTTACAAACAAATATATCTTATTTCATGGGGGGGGGGGGGTTGCTTCGTATCAACCTGTCTATGTTGAGTTCGTTTCACTGTTTTCTAATCATTATCACACACGACACGATCATTTTCTGGTGGACCCAATCTTGAGGACTTCCTTGAAGATGGGTGTGATGTGGTGGCTTTGGTCTGGTCCACTCTGCCGTAAACATGTGTTGGGTAGATTGAGGCGAACCAGGACAAACTGGGCAGACGCTGCATGACCAGTAGAGACGCTGGTTGCAAGATGACATCTTTCACATAAAGTTTCTGCGTGGTGGGGAGGTACAGCGTGGAGGGGGTCATGCAGTCTGCTCTGCTCCTCGACCACAGAAGCACGGGGGAAGAAAGATATCAAGCTGCAGGTGTCCCATAGCGCAACTTGAGACAGAATATGGAGAAGCAGAAAAGAGAAGAGCACTATATGAAGACGTGTGCTATCCAGATGAAGTGAACGATGCCGAACGTAATCTACGAACTGCCAAAGTAACTCGTGAAGGCAGTGCTTTAAAATATAGAAGAATGAAAAGTAACAAGCCACCATAAAACACTTCAAGGACATTTGAAGAAGGAATCAGAAAGCTGCAATCAGACATTTTGCTTTCGGTGTTTTCTCGATGATCAACGGCAAACGATGACAAACCACACAATCCGTTATTGTTATTGAAACCATTGGGAGTAGATGTAAGCCGTCGGACAGTAAATGCTTTAACATGTACTCTTCTTTAACCATCAGCTCATCTGGTTTTTCCGCACCCTCCGCTGCAACAGACCACAAAAGCAGTGCCAACAGGATGACAAATACTGAATCTACACCCCACCTCTACTCTGCAGAGGATTTGATTGTATTATTGTATTTGTATAATTTATCCAGCCTCATTGTGTGCGCACTCTGCATTGTGGATTTTGGCCAAAATGTTGTCACAATATAATAATAATAATCTTGCTTTCCACCAAACTGGCTGCATTGGGTCATATTTTCTTCCATATGAAATCACTTGGTCAAACGTCGTCTTTATTAGGACAACACATTGTTAAACCAACCAATACAGCAGCACTAACATTATTGAAATAAAATTCATTAGAAGTCACAATTGACAACAGTCGGTCGCTCGCTCAAATAATAATAATGCGCTCCCCGGTGAGCGCTCCCCCACCACCAGCTGAGCGCTCGCGACAACAACAATAACAAACATTCCACGTGGAGGGGCGGGCGCTAGCCAGCCGAAGAAAGTTCACACGGCCAGCTGAAGAAAGTTCTCACGGCCCGGCTCGAAAGTCGGGACGAAACGGCCTGCAGTTCAGCGGCGCGCCCGCTAGAGGACCCCGAGAAGATTGTCATCCAGAGGGGGGGGGAGGGGAAGATGGATAGTTGATGTTCCAAGTGACAGTTAAATCCCAAGTTTACGTTGAACGGGCAAGTCTGCTTGAACAGGTAAGTCGACGGGCAGTTCCAAGTAGTTTGGGGAGAGCGAGATTGGCTTAGCTCGTTTGTAGAGCGACATTGGCTCAGTCAATTAAAAGGCCACGCCCGCTCACCGGCGCTGTTGGACCGTTGAACCTAACCGGATGTAAGTGAGTGCTGTGTATGTTTGCCAACGTCTGTTTTGGGGGAAATGTGTCAGGTGTGTCTCCTAAACCTCAGCTGGTTCACTTTTGATGCACTTGTGATGGTTTGTGTATGTGACGTGCTTGTTTTATGTATGAATGTGAAAAGCTGCAGTACCGCTCTCGGCCTGAATAGTGATCATGCAAGTGGGGTGGCGCTGTTTCACCAAGGAACCAAACCGGAGGTAAACAAAGAATGATTGAATTAATTTTTCTTTTGAGCTAAAAACGTTAAAATGTGGAACGCTTCACGAATTTGCGTGTCATCCTTGCGCAGGGGCCATGCTAATCTTCTCTGTATCGTTCCAATTTTAGTATATGTGCTTCCGAAGAAACACAATGATGGAGAGAGAACTTTCACAACATGTACTGGGACCAATAATCGTCCACTCGAGGTTCTGGTAGAGACGTCTGGATCATGCCGGGGCTGGGGAACACGTTTTTAACTCAACCTGCAAACTATACCAAACATATGGCACTGATTTACCCCCCAAAAACACATGGCACTGATTTGCCACAATTGCTGTATCATGTGTACATCATATGTCTTAACAGTGACGTAAAACAGATTCTACAGTAAACGATGATGAGGCATGCCATCCAGAGTGACGTAATGTGAAACAGTCTGTACAGCGTAATAAACAACGATCATGACGCCATCCAAACCGACCAAGTCACAACAGTGATTTTAGAATAGAATTTTCTCTGACCTAACAGTTACAATACAAACATGTTAAGAATCTCGGTCCAGTCTGACCTCGCGCGCGCGCTGTGTGGGCACTGCGGGAAATCTATAATAGCCATGCGTGACGTCAGCACCGACGGTTGGACGGCTACGATGGTAGGAGACAAAATAGTGCGGATTTCTGCATTACTACGTAATTTAAACCATCGTGTGATGATTGCTTTTGGCTCTAACTCTATGCTGAGCTTAACGTGTGTTAGTGCTGAGTATGACTCCGGGACGTACAACACGCCAAAAGAAGTGGAGTTGATTCCCCTCACATCGTGCAAATCGGTCTTGGAGTGCCATCTAGCGGTGATGGCGCTGCACTACCACGGAGTGACCTACTCGAATCAGAAAGTCCACACTAAACACACAGCGTGCTGTTCACACAATTCTCACGATGCCAAAGCAGCGCCTACTGGGTTAGTGCATGCACATTCGGCGCGATATTCAGGGGGACCCCCATGCCACTCCCCCGGCGGCTAGGCGTAGTAGTGATCGAGTGTGGTGAACCAGAACAAAGAAAAGACGACTAAAGTTGTGTTCTTCCCAAACTTGATGTGTGTTGCTACGGAAGAATGGAATGAACAAATACAGGTAGGATAAGGGATTATTCATTGAAGAATACAATGAACGACAGTGGTTACAATGGGTAAATTGAAAGACTATAACCACCCGTTGCCCGCTGCAATAGAAGTTGTGAGCATGTAGAATATTGTTGTTGTGAGTGTGTTTTTCAAGCCCTACAATGTCCAGGGAAACCTTCTGTTTTATGCCAGTAACGTCAATGTTTACAAGTGCGCAGATTCCAGTGTGACTGCAGTCGATTGCTTTATTCTGTTTTGTCTCCTGAATCGTTTACAGGGAGTTCTGTAACTGGTTGATTTGATTTATAGGACTCGGTTACAAACAAATATATCTTATTTCATGGGGGGGGGGGGGTTGCTTCGTATCAACCTGTCTATGTTGAGTTCGTTTCACTGTTTTCTAATCATTATCACACACGACACGATCATTTTCTGGTGGACCCAATCTTGAGGACTTCCTTGAAGATGGGTGTGATGTGGTGGCTTTGGTCTGGTCCACTCTGCCGTAAACATGTGTTGGGTAGATTGAGGCGAACCAGGACAAACTGGGCAGACGCTGCATGACCAGTAGAGACGCTGGTTGCAAGATGACATCTTTCACATAAAGTTTCTGCGTGGTGGGGAGGTACAGCGTGGAGGGGGTCATGCAGTCTGCTCTGCTCCTCGACCACAGAAGCACGGGGGAAGAAAGATATCAAGCTGCAGGTGTCCCATAGCGCAACTTGAGACAGAATATGGAGAAGCAGAAAAGAGAAGAGCACTATATGAAGACGTGTGCTATCCAGATGAAGTGAACGATGCCGAACGTAATCTACGAACTGCCAAAGTAACTCGTGAAGGCAGTGCTTTAAAATATAGAAGAATGAAAAGTAACAAGCCACCATAAAACACTTCAAGGACATTTGAAGAAGGAATCAGAAAGCTGCAATCAGACATTTTGCTTTCGGTGTTTTCTCGATGATCAACGGCAAACGATGACAAACCACACAATCCGTTATTGTTATTGAAACCATTGGGAGTAGATGTAAGCCGTCGGACAGTAAATGCTTTAACATGTACTCTTCTTTAACCATCAGCTCATCTGGTTTTTCCGCACCCTCCGCTGCAACAGACCACAAAAGCAGTGCCAACAGGATGACAAATACTGAATCTACACCCCACCTCTACTCTGCAGAGGATTTGATTGTATTATTGTATTTGTATAATTTATCCAGCCTCATTGTGTGCGCACTCTGCATTGTGGATTTTGGCCAAAATGTTGTCACAATATAATAATAATAATCTTGCTTTCCACCAAACTGGCTGCATTGGGTCATATTTTCTTCCATATGAAATCACTTGGTCAAACGTCGTCTTTATTAGGACAACACATTGTTAAACCAACCAATACAGCAGCACTAACATTATTGAAATAAAATTCATTAGAAGTCACAATTGACAACAGTCGGTCGCTCGCTCAAATAATAATAATGCGCTCCCCGGTGAGCGCTCCCCCACCACCAGCTGAGCGCTCGCGACAACAACAATAACAAACATTCCACGTGGAGGGGCGGGCGCTAGCCAGCCGAAGAAAGTTCACACGGCCAGCTGAAGAAAGTTCTCACGGCCCGGCTCGAAAGTCGGGACGAAACGGCCTGCAGTTCAGCGGCGCGCCCGCTAGAGGACCCCGAGAAGATTGTCATCCAGAGGGGGGGGGAGGGGAAGATGGATAGTTGATGTTCCAAGTGACAGTTAAATCCCAAGTTTACGTTGAACGGGCAAGTCTGCTTGAACAGGTAAGTCGACGGGCAGTTCCAAGTAGTTTGGGGAGAGCGAGATTGGCTTAGCTCGTTTGTAGAGCGACATTGGCTCAGTCAATTAAAAGGCCACGCCCGCTCACCGGCGCTGTTGGACCGTTGAACCTAACCGGATGTAAGTGAGTGCTGTGTATGTTTGCCAACGTCTGTTTTGGGGGAAATGTGTCAGGTGTGTCTCCTAAACCTCAGCTGGTTCACTTTTGATGCACTTGTGATGGTTTGTGTATGTGACGTGCTTGTTTTATGTATGAATGTGAAAAGCTGCAGTACCGCTCTCGGCCTGAATAGTGATCATGCAAGTGGGGTGGCGCTGTTTCACCAAGGAACCAAACCGGAGGTAAACAAAGAATGATTGAATTAATTTTTCTTTTGAGCTAAAAACGTTAAAATGTGGAACGCTTCACGAATTTGCGTGTCATCCTTGCGCAGGGGCCATGCTAATCTTCTCTGTATCGTTCCAATTTTAGTATATGTGCTTCCGAAGAAACACAATGATGGAGAGAGAACTTTCACAACATGTACTGGGACCAATAATCGTCCACTCGAGGTTCTGGTAGAGACGTCTGGATCATGCCGGGGCTGGGGAACACGTTTTTAACTCAACCTGCAAACTATACCAAACATATGGCACTGATTTACCCCCCAAAAACACATGGCACTGATTTGCCACAATTGCTGTATCATGTGTACATCATATGTCTTAACAGTGACGTAAAACAGATTCTACAGTAAACGATGATGAGGCATGCCATCCAGAGTGACGTAATGTGAAACAGTCTGTACAGCGTAATAAACAACGATCATGACGCCATCCAAACCGACCAAGTCACAACAGTGATTTTAGAATAGAATTTTCTCTGACCTAACAGTTACAATACAAACATGTTAAGAATCTCGGTCCAGTCTGACCTCGCGCGCGCGCTGTGTGGGCACTGCGGGAAATCTATAATAGCCATGCGTGACGTCAGCACCGACGGTTGGACGGCTACGATGGTAGGAGACAAAATAGTGCGGATTTCTGCATTACTACGTAATTTAAACCATCGTGTGATGATTGCTTTTGGCTCTAACTCTATGCTGAGCTTAACGTGTGTTAGTGCTGAGTATGACTCCGGGACGTACAACACGCCAAAAGAAGTGGAGTTGATTCCCCTCACATCGTGCAAATCGGTCTTGGAGTGCCATCTAGCGGTGATGGCGCTGCACTACCACGGAGTGACCTACTCGAATCAGAAAGTCCACACTAAACACACAGCGTGCTGTTCACACAATTCTCACGATGCCAAAGCAGCGCCTACTGGGTTAGTGCATGCACATTCGGCGCGATATTCAGGGGGACCCCCATGCCACTCCCCCGGCGGCTAGGCGTAGTAGTGATCGAGTGTGGTGAACCAGAACAAAGAAAAGACGACTAAAGTTGTGTTCTTCCCAAACTTGATGTGTGTTGCTACGGAAGAATGGAATGAACAAATACAGGTAGGATAAGGGATTATTCATTGAAGAATACAATGAACGACAGTGGTTACAATGGGTAAATTGAAAGACTATAACCACCCGTTGCCCGCTGCAATAGAAGTTGTGAGCATGTAGAATATTGTTGTTGTGAGTGTGTTTTTCAAGCCCTACAATGTCCAGGGAAACCTTCTGTTTTATGCCAGTAACGTCAATGTTTACAAGTGCGCAGATTCCAGTGTGACTGCAGTCGATTGCTTTATTCTGTTTTGTCTCCTGAATCGTTTACAGGGAGTTCTGTAACTGGTTGATTTGATTTATAGGACTCGGTTACAAACAAATATATCTTATTTCATGGGGGGGGGGGGTTGCTTCGTATCAACCTGTCTATGTTGAGTTCGTTTCACTGTTTTCTAATCATTATCACACACGACACGATCATTTTCTGGTGGACCCAATCTTGAGGACTTCCTTGAAGATGGGTGTGATGTGGTGGCTTTGGTCTGGTCCACTCTGCCGTAAACATGTGTTGGGTAGATTGAGGCGAACCAGGACAAACTGGGCAGACGCTGCATGACCAGTAGAGACGCTGGTTGCAAGATGACATCTTTCACATAAAGTTTCTGCGTGGTGGGGAGGTACAGCGTGGAGGGGGTCATGCAGTCTGCTCTGCTCCTCGACCACAGAAGCACGGGGGAAGAAAGATATCAAGCTGCAGGTGTCCCATAGCGCAACTTGAGACAGAATATGGAGAAGCAGAAAAGAGAAGAGCACTATATGAAGACGTGTGCTATCCAGATGAAGTGAACGATGCCGAACGTAATCTACGAACTGCCAAAGTAACTCGTGAAGGCAGTGCTTTAAAATATAGAAGAATGAAAAGTAACAAGCCACCATAAAAGACTTCAAGGACATTTGAAGAAGGAATCAGAAAGCTGCAATCAGACATTTTGCTTTCGGTGTTTTCTCGATGATCAACGGCAAACGATGACAAACCACACAATCCGTTATTGTTATTGAAACCATTGGGAGTAGATGTAAGCCGTCGGACAGTAAATGCTTTAACATGTACTCTTCTTTAACCATCAGCTCATCTGGTTTTTCCGCACCCTCCGCTGCAACAGACCACAAAAGCAGTGCCAACAGGATGACAAATACTGAATCTACACCCCACCTCTACTCTGCAGAGGATTTGATTGTATTATTGTATTTGTATAATTTATCCAGCCTCATTGTGTGCGCACTCTGCATTGTGGATTTTGGCCAAAATGTTGTCACAATATAATAATAATAATCTTGCTTTCCACCAAACTGGCTGCATTGGGTCATATTTTCTTCCATATGAAATCACTTGGTCAAACGTCGTCTTTATTAGGACAACACATTGTTAAACCAACCAATACAGCAGCACTAACATTATTGAAATAAAATTCATTAGAAGTCACAATTGACAACAGTCGGTCGCTCGCTCAAATAATAATAATGCGCTCCCCGGTGAGCGCTCCCCCACCACCAGCTGAGCGCTCGCGACAACAACAATAACAAACATTCCACGTGGAGGGGCGGGCGCTAGCCAGCCGAAGAAAGTTCACACGGCCAGCTGAAGAAAGTTCTCACGGCCCGGCTCGAAAGTCGGGACGAAACGGCCTGCAGTTCAGCGGCGCGCCCGCTAGAGGACCCCGAGAAGATTGTCATCCAGAGGGGGGGGGAGGGGAAGATGGATAGTTGATGTTCCAAGTGACAGTTAAATCCCAAGTTTACGTTGAACGGGCAAGTCTGCTTGAACAGGTAAGTCGACGGGCAGTTCCAAGTAGTTTGGGGAGAGCGAGATTGGCTTAGCTCGTTTGTAGAGCGACATTGGCTCAGTCAATTAAAAGGCCACGCCCGCTCACCGGCGCTGTTGGACCGTTGAACCTAACCGGATGTAAGTGAGTGCTGTGTATGTTTGCCAACGTCTGTTTTGGGGGAAATGTGTCAGGTGTGTCTCCTAAACCTCAGCTGGTTCACTTTTGATGCACTTGTGATGGTTTGTGTATGTGACGTGCTTGTTTTATGTATGAATGTGAAAAGCTGCAGTACCGCTCTCGGCCTGAATAGTGATCATGCAAGTGGGGTGGCGCTGTTTCACCAAGGAACCAAACCGGAGGTAAACAAAGAATGATTGAATTAATTTTTCTTTTGAGCTAAAAACGTTAAAATGTGGAACGCTTCACGAATTTGCGTGTCATCCTTGCGCAGGGGCCATGCTAATCTTCTCTGTATCGTTCCAATTTTAGTATATGTGCTTCCGAAGAAACACAATGATGGAGAGAGAACTTTCACAACATGTACTGGGACCAATAATCGTCCACTCGAGGTTCTGGTAGAGACGTCTGGATCATGCCGGGGCTGGGGAACACGTTTTTAACTCAACCTGCAAACTATACCAAACATATGGCACTGATTTACCCCCCAAAAACACATGGCACTGATTTGCCACAATTGCTGTATCATGTGTACATCATATGTCTTAACAGTGACGTAAAACAGATTCTACAGTAAACGATGATGAGGCATGCCATCCAGAGTGACGTAATGTGAAACAGTCTGTACAGCGTAATAAACAACGATCATGACGCCATCCAAACCGACCAAGTCACAACAGTGATTTTAGAATAGAATAGAGGTTAGAATAGAATTTTCTCTGACCTAACAGTTACAATACATACATGTTAAGAATCTCGGTCCAGTCTGACCTCGCGCGCGCGCTGTGTGGGCACTGCGGGAAATCTATAATAGCCATGCGTGACGTCAGCACCGACGGTTGGACGGCTACGATGGTAGGAGACAAAATAGTGCGGATTTCTGCATTACTACGTAATTTAAACCATCGTGTGATGATTGCTTTTGACTCTAACTCTATGCTGAGCTTAACGTGTGTTAGTGCTGAGTATGACTCCGGGACGTACAACACGCCAAAAGAAGTGGAGTTGATTCCCCTCACATCGTGCAAATCGGTCTTGGAGTGCCATCTAGCGGTGATGGCGCTGCACTACCACGGAGTGACCTACTCGAATCAGAAAGTCCACACTAAACACACAGCGTGCTGTTCACACAATTCTCACGATGCCAAAGCAGCGCCTACTGGGTTAGTGCATGCACATTCGGCGCGATATTCAGGGGGACCCCCATGCCACTCCCCCGGCGGCTAGGCGTAGTAGTGATCGAGTGTGGTGAACCAGAACAAAGAAAAGACGACTAAAGTTGTGTTCTTCCCAAACTTGATGTGTGTTGCTACGGAAGAATGGAATGAACAAATACAGGTAGGATAAGGGATTATTCATTGAAGAATACAATGAACGACAGTGGTTACAATGGGTAAATTGAAAGACTATAACCACCCGTTGCCCGCTGCAATAGAAGTTGTGAGCATGTAGAATATTGTTGTTGTGAGTGTGTTTTTCAAGCCCTACAATGTCCAGGGAAACCTTCTGTTTTATGCCAGTAACGTCAATGTTTACAAGTGCGCAGATTCCAGTGTGACTGCAGTCGATTGCTTTATTCTGTTTTGTCTCCTGAATCGTTTACAGGGAGTTCTGTAACTGGTTGATTTGATTTATAGGACTCGGTTACAAACAAATATATCTTATTTCATGGGGGGGGTTGCTTCGTATCAACCTGTCTATGTTGAGTTCGTTTCACTGTTTTCTAATCATTATCACCCACGACACGATCATTTTCTGGTGGACCCAATCTTGAGGACTTCCTTGAAGATGGGTGTGATGTGGTGGCTTTGGTCTGGTCCACTCTGCCGTAAACATGTTTTGGGTAGATTGAGGCGAACCAGGACAAACTGGGCAGACGCTGCAGGACCAGTAGAGACGCTGGTTGCAAGATGACATCTTTCACATAAAGTTTCTGCGTGGTGGGGAGGTACAGCGTGGAGGGGGTCATGCAGTCTGCTCTGCTCCTCGACCATAGAAGCACGGGGGAAGAAAGATAACAAGCTGCAGGTGTCCCATAGCGCAACTTGAGACAGAATATGGAGAAGCAGAAAAGAGAAGAGCACTATATGAAGACGTGTGCTATCCAAATGAAGTGGACGAAGCCGAACGTAATCTACGAACTGCCAAAGTAACTCGTGAAGGCAGTGCTTTAAAATATAGAAGAATGAAAAGTAACAAGCCACCATAAAAGACTTCAAGGACATTTGAAGAAGGAATCAGAAAGCTGCAATCAGACATTTTGCTTTCGGTGTTTTCTCGATGATCAACGGCAAACGATGACAAACCACACAATCCGTTATTGTTATTGAAACCATTGGGAGTAGATGTAAGCCGTCGGACAGTAAATGCTTTAACATGTACTTTTCTTTAACCATCAGCTCATCTGGTTTTTCCGCACCCTCCGCTGCAACAGACCACAAAAGCAGTGCCAACAGGATGACAAATACTGAATCTACACCCCACCTCTACTCTGCAGAGGATTTGATTGTATTATTGTATTTGTATAATTTATCCAGCCTCATTGTGTGCGCACTCTGCATTGTGGATTTTGGCCAAAATGTTGTCACAATATAATAATAATAATCTTGCTTTCCACCAAACTGGCTGCATTGGGTCATATTTTCTTCCATATGAAATCACTTGGTCAAACGTCGTCTTTATTAGGACAACACATTGTTAAACCAACCAATACAGCAGCACTAACATTATTGAAATAAAATTCATTAGAAGTCACAATTGACAACAGTCGGTCGCTCGCTCAAATAATAATAATGCGCTCCCCGGTGAGCGCTCCCCCACCACCAGCTGAGCGCTCGCGACAACAACAATAACAAACATTCCACGTGGAGGGGCGGGCGCTAGCCAGCCGAAGAAAGTTCACACGGCCAGCTGAAGAAAGTTCTCACGGCCCGGCTCGAAAGTCGGGACGAAACGGCCTGCAGTTCAGCGGCGCGCCCGCTAGAGGACCCCGAGAAGATTGTCATCCAGAGGGGGGGGGAGGGGAAGATGGATAGTTGATGTTCCAAGTGACAGTTAAATCCCAAGTTTACGTTGAACGGGCAAGTCTGCTTGAACAGGTAAGTCGACGGGCAGTTCCAAGTAGTTTGGGGAGAGCGAGATTGGCTTAGCTCGTTTGTAGAGCGACATTGGCTCAGTCAATTAAAAGGCCGCGCCCGCTCACCGGCGCTGTTGGACCGTTGAACCTAACCGGATGTAAGTGAGTGCTGTGTATGTTTGCCAACGTCTGTTTTGGGGGAAATGTGTCAGGTGTGTCTCCTAAACCTCAGCTGGTTCACTTTTGATGCACTTGTGATGGTTTGTGTATGTGACGTGCTTGTTTTATGTATGAATGTGAAAAGCTGCAGTACCGCTCTCGGCCTGAATAGTGATCATGCAAGTGGGGTGGCGCTGTTTCACCAAGGAACCAAACCGGAGGTAAACAAAGAATGATTGAATTAATTTTTCTTTTGAGCTAAAAACGTTAAAATGTGGAACGCTTCACGAATTTGCGTGTCATCCTTGCGCAGGGGCCATGCTAATCTTCTCTGTATCGTTCCAATTTTAGTATATGTGCTTCCGAAGAAACACAATGATGGAGAGAGAACTTTCACAACATGTACTGGGACCAATAATCGTCCACTCGAGGTTCTGGTAGAGACGTCTGGATCATGCCGGGGCTGGGGAACACGTTTTTAACTCAACCTGCAAACTATACCAAACATATGGCACTGATTTACCCCCCAAAAACACATGGCACTGATTTGCCACAATTGCTGTATCATGTGTACATCATATGTCTTAACAGTGACGTAAAACAGATTCTACAGTAAACGATGATGAGGCATGCCATCCAGAGTGACGTAATGTGAAACAGTCTGTACAGCGTAATAAACAACGATCATGACGCCATCCAAACCGACCAAGTCACAACAGTGATTTTAGAATAGAATTTTCTCTGACCTAACAGTTACAATACAAACATGTTAAGAATCTCGGTCCAGTCTGACCTCGCGCGCGCGCTGTGTGGGCACTGCGGGAAATCTATAATAGCCATGCGTGACGTCAGCACCGACGGTTGGACGGCTACGATGGTAGGAGACAAAATAGTGCGGATTTCTGCATTACTACGTAATTTAAACCATCGTGTGATGATTGCTTTTGGCTCTAACTCTATGCTGAGCTTAACGTGTGTTAGTGCTGAGTATGACTCCGGGACGTACAACACGCCAAAAGAAGTGGAGTTGATTCCCCTCACATCGTGCAAATCGGTCTTGGAGTGCCATCTAGCGGTGATGGCGCTGCACTACCACGGAGTGACCTACTCGAATCAGAAAGTCCACACTAAACACACAGCGTGCTGTTCACACAATTCTCACGATGCCAAAGCAGCGCCTACTGGGTTAGTGCATGCACATTCGGCGCGATATTCAGGGGGACCCCCATGCCACTCCCCCGGCGGCTAGGCGTAGTAGTGATCGAGTGTGGTGAACCAGAACAAAGAAAAGACGACTAAAGTTGTGTTCTTCCCAAACTTGATGTGTGTTGCTACGGAAGAATGGAATGAACAAATACAGGTAGGATAAGGGATTATTCATTGAAGAATACAATGAACGACAGTGGTTACAATGGGTAAATTGAAAGACTATAACCACCCGTTGCCCGCTGCAATAGAAGTTGTGAGCATGTAGAATATTGTTGTTGTGAGTGTGTTTTTCAAGCCCTACAATGTCCAGGGAAACCTTCTGTTTTATGCCAGTAACGTCAATGTTTACAAGTGCGCAGATTCCAGTGTGACTGCAGTCGATTGCTTTATTCTGTTTTGTCTCCTGAATCGTTTACAGGGAGTTCTGTAACTGGTTGATTTGATTTATAGGACTCGGTTACAAACAAATATATCTTATTTCATGGGGGGGGGGGGGTTGCTTCGTATCAACCTGTCTATGTTGAGTTCGTTTCACTGTTTTCTAATCATTATCACACACGACACGATCATTTTCTGGTGGACCCAATCTTGAGGACTTCCTTGAAGATGGGTGTGATGTGGTGGCTTTGGTCTGGTCCACTCTGCCGTAAACATGTGTTGGGTAGATTGAGGCGAACCAGGACAAACTGGGCAGACGCTGCATGACCAGTAGAGACGCTGGTTGCAAGATGACATCTTTCACATAAAGTTTCTGCGTGGTGGGGAGGTACAGCGTGGAGGGGGTCATGCAGTCTGCTCTGCTCCTCGACCACAGAAGCACGGGGGAAGAAAGATATCAAGCTGCAGGTGTCCCATAGCGCAACTTGAGACAGAATATGGAGAAGCAGAAAAGAGAAGAGCACTATATGAAGACGTGTGCTATCCAGATGAAGTGAACGATGCCGAACGTAATCTACGAACTGCCAAAGTAACTCGTGAAGGCAGTGCTTTAAAATATAGAAGAATGAAAAGTAACAAGCCACCATAAAACACTTCAAGGACATTTGAAGAAGGAATCAGAAAGCTGCAATCAGACATTTTGCTTTCGGTGTTTTCTCGATGATCAACGGCAAACGATGACAAACCACACAATCCGTTATTGTTATTGAAACCATTGGGAGTAGATGTAAGCCGTCGGACAGTAAATGCTTTAACATGTACTCTTCTTTAACCATCAGCTCATCTGGTTTTTCCGCACCCTCCGCTGCAACAGACCACAAAAGCAGTGCCAACAGGATGACAAATACTGAATCTACACCCCACCTCTACTCTGCAGAGGATTTGATTGTATTATTGTATTTGTATAATTTATCCAGCCTCATTGTGTGCGCACTCTGCATTGTGGATTTTGGCCAAAATGTTGTCACAATATAATAATAATAATCTTGCTTTCCACCAAACTGGCTGCATTGGGTCATATTTTCTTCCATATGAAATCACTTGGTCAAACGTCGTCTTTATTAGGACAACACATTGTTAAACCAACCAATACAGCAGCACTAACATTATTGAAATAAAATTCATTAGAAGTCACAATTGACAACAGTCGGTCGCTCGCTCAAATAATAATAATGCGCTCCCCGGTGAGCGCTCCCCCACCACCAGCTGAGCGCTCGCGACAACAACAATAACAAACATTCCACGTGGAGGGGCGGGCGCTAGCCAGCCGAAGAAAGTTCACACGGCCAGCTGAAGAAAGTTCTCACGGCCCGGCTCGAAAGTCGGGACGAAACGGCCTGCAGTTCAGCGGCGCGCCCGCTAGAGGACCCCGAGAAGATTGTCATCCAGAGGGGGGGGGAGGGGAAGATGGATAGTTGATGTTCCAAGTGACAGTTAAATCCCAAGTTTACGTTGAACGGGCAAGTCTGCTTGAACAGGTAAGTCGACGGGCAGTTCCAAGTAGTTTGGGGAGAGCGAGATTGGCTTAGCTCGTTTGTAGAGCGACATTGGCTCAGTCAATTAAAAGGCCACGCCCGCTCACCGGCGCTGTTGGACCGTTGAACCTAACCGGATGTAAGTGAGTGCTGTGTATGTTTGCCAACGTCTGTTTTGGGGGAAATGTGTCAGGTGTGTCTCCTAAACCTCAGCTGGTTCACTTTTGATGCACTTGTGATGGTTTGTGTATGTGACGTGCTTGTTTTATGTATGAATGTGAAAAGCTGCAGTACCGCTCTCGGCCTGAATAGTGATCATGCAAGTGGGGTGGCGCTGTTTCACCAAGGAACCAAACCGGAGGTAAACAAAGAATGATTGAATTAATTTTTCTTTTGAGCTAAAAACGTTAAAATGTGGAACGCTTCACGAATTTGCGTGTCATCCTTGCGCAGGGGCCATGCTAATCTTCTCTGTATCGTTCCAATTTTAGTATATGTGCTTCCGAAGAAACACAATGATGGAGAGAGAACTTTCACAACATGTACTGGGACCAATAATCGTCCACTCGAGGTTCTGGTAGAGACGTCTGGATCATGCCGGGGCTGGGGAACACGTTTTTAACTCAACCTGCAAACTATACCAAACATATGGCACTGATTTACCCCCCAAAAACACATGGCACTGATTTGCCACAATTGCTGTATCATGTGTACATCATATGTCTTAACAGTGACGTAAAACAGATTCTACAGTAAACGATGATGAGGCATGCCATCCAGAGTGACGTAATGTGAAACAGTCTGTACAGCGTAATAAACAACGATCATGACGCCATCCAAACCGACCAAGTCACAACAGTGATTTTAGAATAGAATTTTCTCTGACCTAACAGTTACAATACAAACATGTTAAGAATCTCGGTCCAGTCTGACCTCGCGCGCGCGCTGTGTGGGCACTGCGGGAAATCTATAATAGCCATGCGTGACGTCAGCACCGACGGTTGGACGGCTACGATGGTAGGAGACAAAATAGTGCGGATTTCTGCATTACTACGTAATTTAAACCATCGTGTGATGATTGCTTTTGGCTCTAACTCTATGCTGAGCTTAACGTGTGTTAGTGCTGAGTATGACTCCGGGACGTACAACACGCCAAAAGAAGTGGAGTTGATTCCCCTCACATCGTGCAAATCGGTCTTGGAGTGCCATCTAGCGGTGATGGCGCTGCACTACCACGGAGTGACCTACTCGAATCAGAAAGTCCACACTAAACACACAGCGTGCTGTTCACACAATTCTCACGATGCCAAAGCAGCGCCTACTGGGTTAGTGCATGCACATTCGGCGCGATATTCAGGGGGACCCCCATGCCACTCCCCCGGCGGCTAGGCGTAGTAGTGATCGAGTGTGGTGAACCAGAACAAAGAAAAGACGACTAAAGTTGTGTTCTTCCCAAACTTGATGTGTGTTGCTACGGAAGAATGGAATGAACAAATACAGGTAGGATAAGGGATTATTCATTGAAGAATACAATGAACGACAGTGGTTACAATGGGTAAATTGAAAGACTATAACCACCCGTTGCCCGCTGCAATAGAAGTTGTGAGCATGTAGAATATTGTTGTTGTGAGTGTGTTTTTCAAGCCCTACAATGTCCAGGGAAACCTTCTGTTTTATGCCAGTAACGTCAATGTTTACAAGTGCGCAGATTCCAGTGTGACTGCAGTCGATTGCTTTATTCTGTTTTGTCTCCTGAATCGTTTACAGGGAGTTCTGTAACTGGTTGATTTGATTTATAGGACTCGGTTACAAACAAATATATCTTATTTCATGGGGGGGGGGGGTTGCTTCGTATCAACCTGTCTATGTTGAGTTCGTTTCACTGTTTTCTAATCATTATCACACACGACACGATCATTTTCTGGTGGACCCAATCTTGAGGACTTCCTTGAAGATGGGTGTGATGTGGTGGCTTTGGTCTGGTCCACTCTGCCGTAAACATGTGTTGGGTAGATTGAGGCGAACCAGGACAAACTGGGCAGACGCTGCATGACCAGTAGAGACGCTGGTTGCAAGATGACATCTTTCACATAAAGTTTCTGCGTGGTGGGGAGGTACAGCGTGGAGGGGGTCATGCAGTCTGCTCTGCTCCTCGACCACAGAAGCACGGGGGAAGAAAGATATCAAGCTGCAGGTGTCCCATAGCGCAACTTGAGACAGAATATGGAGAAGCAGAAAAGAGAAGAGCACTATATGAAGACGTGTGCTATCCAGATGAAGTGAACGATGCCGAACGTAATCTACGAACTGCCAAAGTAACTCGTGAAGGCAGTGCTTTAAAATATAGAAGAATGAAAAGTAACAAGCCACCATAAAAGACTTCAAGGACATTTGAAGAAGGAATCAGAAAGCTGCAATCAGACATTTTGCTTTCGGTGTTTTCTCGATGATCAACGGCAAACGATGACAAACCACACAATCCGTTATTGTTATTGAAACCATTGGGAGTAGATGTAAGCCGTCGGACAGTAAATGCTTTAACATGTACTCTTCTTTAACCATCAGCTCATCTGGTTTTTCCGCACCCTCCGCTGCAACAGACCACAAAAGCAGTGCCAACAGGATGACAAATACTGAATCTACACCCCACCTCTACTCTGCAGAGGATTTGATTGTATTATTGTATTTGTATAATTTATCCAGCCTCATTGTGTGCGCACTCTGCATTGTGGATTTTGGCCAAAATGTTGTCACAATATAATAATAATAATCTTGCTTTCCACCAAACTGGCTGCATTGGGTCATATTTTCTTCCATATGAAATCACTTGGTCAAACGTCGTCTTTATTAGGACAACACATTGTTAAACCAACCAATACAGCAGCACTAACATTATTGAAATAAAATTCATTAGAAGTCACAATTGACAACAGTCGGTCGCTCGCTCAAATAATAATAATGCGCTCCCCGGTGAGCGCTCCCCCACCACCAGCTGAGCGCTCGCGACAACAACAATAACAAACATTCCACGTGGAGGGGCGGGCGCTAGCCAGCCGAAGAAAGTTCACACGGCCAGCTGAAGAAAGTTCTCACGGCCCGGCTCGAAAGTCGGGACGAAACGGCCTGCAGTTCAGCGGCGCGCCCGCTAGAGGACCCCGAGAAGATTGTCATCCAGAGGGGGGGGGAGGGGAAGATGGATAGTTGATGTTCCAAGTGACAGTTAAATCCCAAGTTTACGTTGAACGGGCAAGTCTGCTTGAACAGGTAAGTCGACGGGCAGTTCCAAGTAGTTTGGGGAGAGCGAGATTGGCTTAGCTCGTTTGTAGAGCGACATTGGCTCAGTCAATTAAAAGGCCACGCCCGCTCACCGGCGCTGTTGGACCGTTGAACCTAACCGGATGTAAGTGAGTGCTGTGTATGTTTGCCAACGTCTGTTTTGGGGGAAATGTGTCAGGTGTGTCTCCTAAACCTCAGCTGGTTCACTTTTGATGCACTTGTGATGGTTTGTGTATGTGACGTGCTTGTTTTATGTATGAATGTGAAAAGCTGCAGTACCGCTCTCGGCCTGAATAGTGATCATGCAAGTGGGGTGGCGCTGTTTCACCAAGGAACCAAACCGGAGGTAAACAAAGAATGATTGAATTAATTTTTCTTTTGAGCTAAAAACGTTAAAATGTGGAACGCTTCACGAATTTGCGTGTCATCCTTGCGCAGGGGCCATGCTAATCTTCTCTGTATCGTTCCAATTTTAGTATATGTGCTTCCGAAGAAACACAATGATGGAGAGAGAACTTTCACAACATGTACTGGGACCAATAATCGTCCACTCGAGGTTCTGGTAGAGACGTCTGGATCATGCCGGGGCTGGGGAACACGTTTTTAACTCAACCTGCAAACTATACCAAACATATGGCACTGATTTACCCCCCAAAAACACATGGCACTGATTTGCCACAATTGCTGTATCATGTGTACATCATATGTCTTAACAGTGACGTAAAACAGATTCTACAGTAAACGATGATGAGGCATGCCATCCAGAGTGACGTAATGTGAAACAGTCTGTACAGCGTAATAAACAACGATCATGACGCCATCCAAACCGACCAAGTCACAACAGTGATTTTAGAATAGAATAGAGGTTAGAATAGAATTTTCTCTGACCTAACAGTTACAATACATACATGTTAAGAATCTCGGTCCAGTCTGACCTCGCGCGCGCGCTGTGTGGGCACTGCGGGAAATCTATAATAGCCATGCGTGACGTCAGCACCGACGGTTGGACGGCTACGATGGTAGGAGACAAAATAGTGCGGATTTCTGCATTACTACGTAATTTAAACCATCGTGTGATGATTGCTTTTGACTCTAACTCTATGCTGAGCTTAACGTGTGTTAGTGCTGAGTATGACTCCGGGACGTACAACACGCCAAAAGAAGTGGAGTTGATTCCCCTCACATCGTGCAAATCGGTCTTGGAGTGCCATCTAGCGGTGATGGCGCTGCACTACCACGGAGTGACCTACTCGAATCAGAAAGTCCACACTAAACACACAGCGTGCTGTTCACACAATTCTCACGATGCCAAAGCAGCGCCTACTGGGTTAGTGCATGCACATTCGGCGCGATATTCAGGGGGACCCCCATGCCACTCCCCCGGCGGCTAGGCGTAGTAGTGATCGAGTGTGGTGAACCAGAACAAAGAAAAGACGACTAAAGTTGTGTTCTTCCCAAACTTGATGTGTGTTGCTACGGAAGAATGGAATGAACAAATACAGGTAGGATAAGGGATTATTCATTGAAGAATACAATGAACGACAGTGGTTACAATGGGTAAATTGAAAGACTATAACCACCCGTTGCCCGCTGCAATAGAAGTTGTGAGCATGTAGAATATTGTTGTTGTGAGTGTGTTTTTCAAGCCCTACAATGTCCAGGGAAACCTTCTGTTTTATGCCAGTAACGTCAATGTTTACAAGTGCGCAGATTCCAGTGTGACTGCAGTCGATTGCTTTATTCTGTTTTGTCTCCTGAATCGTTTACAGGGAGTTCTGTAACTGGTTGATTTGATTTATAGGACTCGGTTACAAACAAATATATCTTATTTCATGGGGGGGGGGGGGTTGCTTCGTATCAACCTGTCTATGTTGAGTTCGTTTCACTGTTTTCTAATCATTATCACACACGACACGATCATTTTCTGGTGGACCCAATCTTGAGGACTTCCTTGAAGATGGGTGTGATGTGGTGGCTTTGGTCTGGTCCACTCTGCCGTAAACATGTGTTGGGTAGATTGAGGCGAACCAGGACAAACTGGGCAGACGCTGCATGACCAGTAGAGACGCTGGTTGCAAGATGACATCTTTCACATAAAGTTTCTGCGTGGTGGGGAGGTACAGCGTGGAGGGGGTCATGCAGTCTGCTCTGCTCCTCGACCACAGAAGCACGGGGGAAGAAAGATATCAAGCTGCAGGTGTCCCATAGCGCAACTTGAGACAGAATATGGAGAAGCAGAAAAGAGAAGAGCACTATATGAAGACGTGTGCTATCCAGATGAAGTGAACGATGCCGAACGTAATCTACGAACTGCCAAAGTAACTCGTGAAGGCAGTGCTTTAAAATATAGAAGAATGAAAAGTAACAAGCCACCATAAAAGACTTCAAGGACATTTGAAGAAGGAATCAGAAAGCTGCAATCAGACATTTTGCTTTCGGTGTTTTCTCGATGATCAACGGCAAACGATGACAAACCACACAATCCGTTATTGTTATTGAAACCATTGGGAGTAGATGTAAGCCGTCGGACAGTAAATGCTTTAACATGTACTCTTCTTTAACCATCAGCTCATCTGGTTTTTCCGCACCCTCCGCTGCAACAGACCACAAAAGCAGTGCCAACAGGATGACAAATACTGAATCTACACCCCACCTCTACTCTGCAGAGGATTTGATTGTATTATTGTATTTGTATAATTTATCCAGCCTCATTGTGTGCGCACTCTGCATTGTGGATTTTGGCCAAAATGTTGTCACAATATAATAATAATAATCTTGCTTTCCACCAAACTGGCTGCATTGGGTCATATTTTCTTCCATATGAAATCACTTGGTCAAACGTCGTCTTTATTAGGACAACACATTGTTAAACCAACCAATACAGCAGCACTAACATTATTGAAATAAAATTCATTAGAAGTCACAATTGACAACAGTCGGTCGCTCGCTCAAATAATAATAATGCGCTCCCCGGTGAGCGCTCCCCCACCACCAGCTGAGCGCTCGCGACAACAACAATAACAAACATTCCACGTGGAGGGGCGGGCGCTAGCCAGCCGAAGAAAGTTCACACGGCCAGCTGAAGAAAGTTCTCACGGCCCGGCTCGAAAGTCGGGACGAAACGGCCTGCAGTTCAGCGGCGCGCCCGCTAGAGGACCCCGAGAAGATTGTCATCCAGAGGGGGGGGGGAGGGGAAGATGGATAGTTGATGTTCCAAGTGACAGTTAAATCCCAAGTTTACGTTGAACGGGCAAGTCTGCTTGAACAGGTAAGTCGACGGGCAGTTCCAAGTAGTTTGGGGAGAGCGAGATTGGCTTAGCTCGTTTGTAGAGCGACATTGGCTCAGTCAATTAAAAGGCCGCGCCCGCTCACCGGCGCTGTTGGACCGTTGAACCTAACCGGATGTAAGTGAGTGCTGTGTATGTTTGCCAACGTCTGTTTTGGGGGAAATGTGTCAGGTGTGTCTCCTAAACCTCAGCTGGTTCACTTTTGATGCACTTGTGATGGTTTGTGTATGTGACGTGCTTGTTTTATGTATGAATGTGAAAAGCTGCAGTACCGCTCTCGGCCTGAATAGTGATCATGCAAGTGGGGTGGCGCTGTTTCACCAAGGAACCAAACCGGAGGTAAACAAAGAATGATTGAATTAATTTTTCTTTTGAGCTAAAAACGTTAAAATGTGGAACGCTTCACGAATTTGCGTGTCATCCTTGCGCAGGGGCCATGCTAATCTTCTCTGTATCGTTCCAATTTTAGTATATGTGCTTCCGAAGAAACACAATGATGGAGAGAGAACTTTCACAACATGTACTGGGACCAATAATCGTCCACTCGAGGTTCTGGTAGAGACGTCTGGATCATGCCGGGGCTGGGGAACACGTTTTTAACTCAACCTGCAAACTATACCAAACATATGGCACTGATTTACCCCCCAAAAACACATGGCACTGATTTGCCACAATTGCTGTATCATGTGTACATCATATGTCTTAACAGTGACGTAAAACAGATTCTACAGTAAACGATGATGAGGCATGCCATCCAGAGTGACGTAATGTGAAACAGTCTGTACAGCGTAATAAACAACGATCATGACGCCATCCAAACCGACCAAGTCACAACAGTGATTTTAGAATAGAATTTTCTCTGACCTAACAGTTACAATACAAACATGTTAAGAATCTCGGTCCAGTCTGACCTCGCGCGCGCGCTGTGTGGGCACTGCGGGAAATCTATAATAGCCATGCGTGACGTCAGCACCGACGGTTGGACGGCTACGATGGTAGGAGACAAAATAGTGCGGATTTCTGCATTACTACGTAATTTAAACCATCGTGTGATGATTGCTTTTGGCTCTAACTCTATGCTGAGCTTAACGTGTGTTAGTGCTGAGTATGACTCCGGGACGTACAACACGCCAAAAGAAGTGGAGTTGATTCCCCTCACATCGTGCAAATCGGTCTTGGAGTGCCATCTAGCGGTGATGGCGCTGCACTACCACGGAGTGACCTACTCGAATCAGAAAGTCCACACTAAACACACAGCGTGCTGTTCACACAATTCTCACGATGCCAAAGCAGCGCCTACTGGGTTAGTGCATGCACATTCGGCGCGATATTCAGGGGGACCCCCATGCCACTCCCCCGGCGGCTAGGCGTAGTAGTGATCGAGTGTGGTGAACCAGAACAAAGAAAAGACGACTAAAGTTGTGTTCTTCCCAAACTTGATGTGTGTTGCTACGGAAGAATGGAATGAACAAATACAGGTAGGATAAGGGATTATTCATTGAAGAATACAATGAACGACAGTGGTTACAATGGGTAAATTGAAAGACTATAACCACCCGTTGCCCGCTGCAATAGAAGTTGTGAGCATGTAGAATATTGTTGTTGTGAGTGTGTTTTTCAAGCCCTACAATGTCCAGGGAAACCTTCTGTTTTATGCCAGTAACGTCAATGTTTACAAGTGCGCAGATTCCAGTGTGACTGCAGTCGATTGCTTTATTCTGTTTTGTCTCCTGAATCGTTTACAGGGAGTTCTGTAACTGGTTGATTTGATTTATAGGACTCGGTTACAAACAAATATATCTTATTTCATGGGGGGGGGGGGTTGCTTCGTATCAACCTGTCTATGTTGAGTTCGTTTCACTGTTTTCTAATCATTATCACACACGACACGATCATTTTCTGGTGGACCCAATCTTGAGGACTTCCTTGAAGATGGGTGTGATGTGGTGGCTTTGGTCTGGTCCACTCTGCCGTAAACATGTGTTGGGTAGATTGAGGCGAACCAGGACAAACTGGGCAGACGCTGCATGACCAGTAGAGACGCTGGTTGCAAGATGACATCTTTCACATAAAGTTTCTGCGTGGTGGGGAGGTACAGCGTGGAGGGGGTCATGCAGTCTGCTCTGCTCCTCGACCACAGAAGCACGGGGGAAGAAAGATATCAAGCTGCAGGTGTCCCATAGCGCAACTTGAGACAGAATATGGAGAAGCAGAAAAGAGAAGAGCACTATATGAAGACGTGTGCTATCCAGATGAAGTGAACGATGCCGAACGTAATCTACGAACTGCCAAAGTAACTCGTGAAGGCAGTGCTTTAAAATATAGAAGAATGAAAAGTAACAAGCCACCATAAAAGACTTCAAGGACATTTGAAGAAGGAATCAGAAAGCTGCAATCAGACATTTTGCTTTCGGTGTTTTCTCGATGATCAACGGCAAACGATGACAAACCACACAATCCGTTATTGTTATTGAAACCATTGGGAGTAGATGTAAGCCGTCGGACAGTAAATGCTTTAACATGTACTCTTCTTTAACCATCAGCTCATCTGGTTTTTCCGCACCCTCCGCTGCAACAGACCACAAAAGCAGTGCCAACAGGATGACAAATACTGAATCTACACCCCACCTCTACTCTGCAGAGGATTTGATTGTATTATTGTATTTGTATAATTTATCCAGCCTCATTGTGTGCGCACTCTGCATTGTGGATTTTGGCCAAAATGTTGTCACAATATAATAATAATAATCTTGCTTTCCACCAAACTGGCTGCATTGGGTCATATTTTCTTCCATATGAAATCACTTGGTCAAACGTCGTCTTTATTAGGACAACACATTGTTAAACCAACCAATACAGCAGCACTAACATTATTGAAATAAAATTCATTAGAAGTCACAATTGACAACAGTCGGTCGCTCGCTCAAATAATAATAATGCGCTCCCCGGTGAGCGCTCCCCCACCACCAGCTGAGCGCTCGCGACAACAACAATAACAAACATTCCACGTGGAGGGGCGGGCGCTAGCCAGCCGAAGAAAGTTCACACGGCCAGCTGAAGAAAGTTCTCACGGCCCGGCTCGAAAGTCGGGACGAAACGGCCTGCAGTTCAGCGGCGCGCCCGCTAGAGGACCCCGAGAAGATTGTCATCCAGAGGGGGGGGGAGGGGAAGATGGATAGTTGATGTTCCAAGTGACAGTTAAATCCCAAGTTTACGTTGAACGGGCAAGTCTGCTTGAACAGGTAAGTCGACGGGCAGTTCCAAGTAGTTTGGGGAGAGCGAGATTGGCTTAGCTCGTTTGTAGAGCGACATTGGCTCAGTCAATTAAAAGGCCACGCCCGCTCACCGGCGCTGTTGGACCGTTGAACCTAACCGGATGTAAGTGAGTGCTGTGTATGTTTGCCAACGTCTGTTTTGGGGGAAATGTGTCAGGTGTGTCTCCTAAACCTCAGCTGGTTCACTTTTGATGCACTTGTGATGGTTTGTGTATGTGACGTGCTTGTTTTATGTATGAATGTGAAAAGCTGCAGTACCGCTCTCGGCCTGAATAGTGATCATGCAAGTGGGGTGGCGCTGTTTCACCAAGGAACCAAACCGGAGGTAAACAAAGAATGATTGAATTAATTTTTCTTTTGAGCTAAAAACGTTAAAATGTGGAACGCTTCACGAATTTGCGTGTCATCCTTGCGCAGGGGCCATGCTAATCTTCTCTGTATCGTTCCAATTTTAGTATATGTGCTTCCGAAGAAACACAATGATGGAGAGAGAACTTTCACAACATGTACTGGGACCAATAATCGTCCACTCGAGGTTCTGGTAGAGACGTCTGGATCATGCCGGGGCTGGGGAACACGTTTTTAACTCAACCTGCAAACTATACCAAACATATGGCACTGATTTACCCCCCAAAAACACATGGCACTGATTTGCCACAATTGCTGTATCATGTGTACATCATATGTCTTAACAGTGACGTAAAACAGATTCTACAGTAAACGATGATGAGGCATGCCATCCAGAGTGACGTAATGTGAAACAGTCTGTACAGCGTAATAAACAACGATCATGACGCCATCCAAACCGACCAAGTCACAACAGTGATTTTAGAATAGAATTTTCTCTGACCTAACAGTTACAATACAAACATGTTAAGAATCTCGGTCCAGTCTGACCTCGCGCGCGCGCTGTGTGGGCACTGCGGGAAATCTATAATAGCCATGCGTGACGTCAGCACCGACGGTTGGACGGCTACGATGGTAGGAGACAAAATAGTGCGGATTTCTGCATTACTACGTAATTTAAACCATCGTGTGATGATTGCTTTTGGCTCTAACTCTATGCTGAGCTTAACGTGTGTTAGTGCTGAGTATGACTCCGGGACGTACAACACGCCAAAAGAAGTGGAGTTGATTCCCCTCACATCGTGCAAATCGGTCTTGGAGTGCCATCTAGCGGTGATGGCGCTGCACTACCACGGAGTGACCTACTCGAATCAGAAAGTCCACACTAAACACACAGCGTGCTGTTCACACAATTCTCACGATGCCAAAGCAGCGCCTACTGGGTTAGTGCATGCACATTCGGCGCGATATTCAGGGGGACCCCCATGCCACTCCCCCGGCGGCTAGGCGTAGTAGTGATCGAGTGTGGTGAACCAGAACAAAGAAAAGACGACTAAAGTTGTGTTCTTCCCAAACTTGATGTGTGTTGCTACGGAAGAATGGAATGAACAAATACAGGTAGGATAAGGGATTATTCATTGAAGAATACAATGAACGACAGTGGTTACAATGGGTAAATTGAAAGACTATAACCACCCGTTGCCCGCTGCAATAGAAGTTGTGAGCATGTAGAATATTGTTGTTGTGAGTGTGTTTTTCAAGCCCTACAATGTCCAGGGAAACCTTCTGTTTTATGCCAGTAACGTCAATGTTTACAAGTGCGCAGATTCCAGTGTGACTGCAGTCGATTGCTTTATTCTGTTTTGTCTCCTGAATCGTTTACAGGGAGTTCTGTAACTGGTTGATTTGATTTATAGGACTCGGTTACAAACAAATATATCTTATTTCATGGGGGGGGGGGGTTGCTTCGTATCAACCTGTCTATGTTGAGTTCGTTTCACTGTTTTCTAATCATTATCACACACGACACGATCATTTTCTGGTGGACCCAATCTTGAGGACTTCCTTGAAGATGGGTGTGATGTGGTGGCTTTGGTCTGGTCCACTCTGCCGTAAACATGTGTTGGGTAGATTGAGGCGAACCAGGACAAACTGGGCAGACGCTGCATGACCAGTAGAGACGCTGGTTGCAAGATGACATCTTTCACATAAAGTTTCTGCGTGGTGGGGAGGTACAGCGTGGAGGGGGTCATGCAGTCTGCTCTGCTCCTCGACCACAGAAGCACGGGGGAAGAAAGATATCAAGCTGCAGGTGTCCCATAGCGCAACTTGAGACAGAATATGGAGAAGCAGAAAAGAGAAGAGCACTATATGAAGACGTGTGCTATCCAGATGAAGTGAACGATGCCGAACGTAATCTACGAACTGCCAAAGTAACTCGTGAAGGCAGTGCTTTAAAATATAGAAGAATGAAAAGTAACAAGCCACCATAAAAGACTTCAAGGACATTTGAAGAAGGAATCAGAAAGCTGCAATCAGACATTTTGCTTTCGGTGTTTTCTCGATGATCAACGGCAAACGATGACAAACCACACAATCCGTTATTGTTATTGAAACCATTGGGAGTAGATGTAAGCCGTCGGACAGTAAATGCTTTAACATGTACTCTTCTTTAACCATCAGCTCATCTGGTTTTTCCGCACCCTCCGCTGCAACAGACCACAAAAGCAGTGCCAACAGGATGACAAATACTGAATCTACACCCCACCTCTACTCTGCAGAGGATTTGATTGTATTATTGTATTTGTATAATTTATCCAGCCTCATTGTGTGCGCACTCTGCATTGTGGATTTTGGCCAAAATGTTGTCACAATATAATAATAATAATCTTGCTTTCCACCAAACTGGCTGCATTGGGTCATATTTTCTTCCATATGAAATCACTTGGTCAAACGTCGTCTTTATTAGGACAACACATTGTTAAACCAACCAATACAGCAGCACTAACATTATTGAAATAAAATTCATTAGAAGTCACAATTGACAACAGTCGGTCGCTCGCTCAAATAATAATAATGCGCTCCCCGGTGAGCGCTCCCCCACCACCAGCTGAGCGCTCGCGACAACAACAATAACAAACATTCCACGTGGAGGGGCGGGCGCTAGCCAGCCGAAGAAAGTTCACACGGCCAGCTGAAGAAAGTTCTCACGGCCCGGCTCGAAAGTCGGGACGAAACGGCCTGCAGTTCAGCGGCGCGCCCGCTAGAGGACCCCGAGAAGATTGTCATCCAGAGGGGGGGGGAGGGGAAGATGGATAGTTGATGTTCCAAGTGACAGTTAAATCCCAAGTTTACGTTGAACGGGCAAGTCTGCTTGAACAGGTAAGTCGACGGGCAGTTCCAAGTAGTTTGGGGAGAGCGAGATTGGCTTAGCTCGTTTGTAGAGCGACATTGGCTCAGTCAATTAAAAGGCCGCGCCCGCTCACCGGCGCTGTTGGACCGTTGAACCTAACCGGATGTAAGTGAGTGCTGTGTATGTTTGCCAACGTCTGTTTTGGGGGAAATGTGTCAGGTGTGTCTCCTAAACCTCAGCTGGTTCACTTTTGATGCACTTGTGATGGTTTGTGTATGTGACGTGCTTGTTTTATGTATGAATGTGAAAAGCTGCAGTACCGCTCTCGGCCTGAATAGTGATCATGCAAGTGGGGTGGCGCTGTTTCACCAAGGAACCAAACCGGAGGTAAACAAAGAATGATTGAATTAATTTTTCTTTTGAGCTAAAAACGTTAAAATGTGGAACGCTTCACGAATTTGCGTGTCATCCTTGCGCAGGGGCCATGCTAATCTTCTCTGTATCGTTCCAATTTTAGTATATGTGCTTCCGAAGAAACACAATAATGAGAACTTTCACAACATGTACTGGGACCAATAATCGTCCACTCGAGGTTCTGGTAGAGACGTCTGGATCATGCCGGGGCTGGGGAACACGTTTTTAACTCAACCTGCAAACTATACCAAACATATGGCACTGATTTACCCCCCAAAAACACATGGCACTGATTTGCCACAATTGCTGTATCATGTGTACATCATATGTCTTAACAGTGACGTAAAACAGATTCTACAGTAAACGATGATGAGGCATGCCATCCAGAGTGACGTAATGTGAAACAGTCTGTACAGCGTAATAAACAACGATCATGACGCCATCCAAACCGACCAAGTCACAACAGTGATTTTAGAATAGAATTTTCTCTGACCTAACAGTTACAATACAAACATGTTAAGAATCTCGGTCCAGTCTGACCTCGCGCGCGCGCTGTGTGGGCACTGCGGGAAATCTATAATAGCCATGCGTGACGTCAGCACCGACGGTTGGACGGCTACGATGGTAGGAGACAAAATAGTGCGGATTTCTGCATTACTACGTAATTTAAACCATCGTGTGATGATTGCTTTTGGCTCTAACTCTATGCTGAGCTTAACGTGTGTTAGTGCTGAGTATGACTCCGGGACGTACAACACGCCAAAAGAAGTGGAGTTGATTCCCCTCACATCGTGCAAATCGGTCTTGGAGTGCCATCTAGCGGTGATGGCGCTGCACTACCACGGAGTGACCTACTCGAATCAGAAAGTCCACACTAAACACACAGCGTGCTGTTCACACAATTCTCACGATGCCAAAGCAGCGCCTACTGGGTTAGTGCATGCACATTCGGCGCGATATTCAGGGGGACCCCCATGCCACTCCCCCGGCGGCTAGGCGTAGTAGTGATCGAGTGTGGTGAACCAGAACAAAGAAAAGACGACTAAAGTTGTGTTCTTCCCAAACTTGATGTGTGTTGCTACGGAAGAATGGAATGAACAAATACAGGTAGGATAAGGGATTATTCATTGAAGAATACAATGAACGACAGTGGTTACAATGGGTAAATTGAAAGACTATAACCACCCGTTGCCCGCTGCAATAGAAGTTGTGAGCATGTAGAATATTGTTGTTGTGAGTGTGTTTTTCAAGCCCTACAATGTCCAGGGAAACCTTCTGTTTTATGCCAGTAACGTCAATGTTTACAAGTGCGCAGATTCCAGTGTGACTGCAGTCGATTGCTTTATTCTGTTTTGTCTCCTGAATCGTTTACAGGGAGTTCTGTAACTGGTTGATTTGATTTATAGGACTCGGTTACAAACAAATATATCTTATTTCATGGGGGGGGGGGGTTGCTTCGTATCAACCTGTCTATGTTGAGTTCGTTTCACTGTTTTCTAATCATTATCACCCACGACACGATCATTTTCTGGTGGACCCAATCTTGAGGACTTCCTTGAAGATGGGTGTGATGTGGTGGCTTTGGTCTGGTCCACTCTGCCGTAAACATGTGTTGGGTAGATTGAGGCGAACCAGGACAAACTGGGCAGACGCTGCATGACCAGTAGAGACGCTGGTTGCAAGATGACATCTTTCACATAAAGTTTCTGCGTGGTGGGGAGGTACAGCGTGGAGGGGGTCATGCAGTCTGCTCTGCTCCTCGACCACAGAAGCACGGGGGAAGAAAGATACCAAGCTGCAGGTGTCCCATAGCGCAACTTGAGACAGAATATGGAGAAGCAGAAAAGAGAAGAGCACTATATGAAGACGTGTGCTATCCAGATGAAGTGAACGATGCCGAACGTAATCTACGAACTGCCAAAGTAACTCGTGAAGGCAGTGCTTTAAAATATAGAAGAATGAAAAGTAACAAGCCACCATAAAAGACTTCAAGGACATTTGAAGAAGGAATCAGAAAGCTGCAATCAGACATTTTGCTTTCGGTGTTTTCTCGATGATCAACGGCAAACGATGACAAACCACACAATCCGTTATTGTTATTGAAACCATTGGGAGTAGATGTAAGCCGTCGGACAGTAAATGCTTTAACATGTACTCTTCTTTAACCATCAGCTCATCTGGTTTTTCCGCACCCTCCGCTGCAACAGACCACAAAAGCAGTGCCAACAGGATGACAAATACTGAATCTACACCCCACCTCTACTCTGCAGAGGATTTGATTGTATTATTGTATTTGTATAATTTATCCAGCCTCATTGTGTGCGCACTCTGCATTGTGGATTTTGGCCAAAATGTTGTCACAATATAATAATAATAATCTTGCTTTCCACCAAACTGGCTGCATTGGGTCATATTTTCTTCCATATGAAATCACTTGGTCAAACGTCGTCTTTATTAGGACAACACATTGTTAAACCAACCAATACAGCAGCACTAACATTATTGAAATAAAATTCATTAGAAGTCACAATTGACAACAGTCGGTCGCTCGCTCAAATAATAATAATGCGCTCCCCGGTGAGCGCTCCCCCACCACCAGCTGAGCGCTCGCGACAACAACAATAACAAACATTCCACGTGGAGGGGCGGGCGCTAGCCAGCCGAAGAAAGTTCACACGGCCAGCTGAAGAAAGTTCTCACGGCCCGGCTCGAAAGTCGGGACGAAACGGCCTGCAGTTCAGCGGCGCGCCCGCTAGAGGACCCCGAGAAGATTGTCATCCAGAGGGGGGGGGAGGGGAAGATGGATAGTTGATGTTCCAAGTGACAGTTAAATCCCAAGTTTACGTTGAACGGGCAAGTCTGCTTGAACAGGTAAGTCGACGGGCAGTTCCAAGTAGTTTGGGGAGAGCGAGATTGGCTTAGCTCGTTTGTAGAGCGACATTGGCTCAGTCAATTAAAAGGCCGCGCCCGCTCACCGGCGCTGTTGGACCGTTGAACCTAACCGGATGTAAGTGAGTGCTGTGTATGTTTGCCAACGTCTGTTTTGGGGGAAATGTGTCAGGTGTGTCTCCTAAACCTCAGCTGGTTCACTTTTGATGCACTTGTGATGGTTTGTGTATGTGACGTGCTTGTTTTATGTATGAATGTGAAAAGCTGCAGTACCGCTCTCGGCCTGAATAGTGATCATGCAAGTGGGGTGGCGCTGTTTCACCAAGGAACCAAACCGGAGGTAAACAAAGAATGATTGAATTAATTTTTCTTTTGAGCTAAAAACGTTAAAATGTGGAACGCTTCACGAATTTGCGTGTCATCCTTGCGCAGGGGCCATGCTAATCTTCTCTGTATCGTTCCAATTTTAGTATATGTGCTTCCGAAGAAACACAATGATGGAGAGAGAACTTTCACAACATGTACTGGGACCAATAATCGTCCACTCGAGGTTCTGGTAGAGACGTCTGGATCATGCCGGGGCTGGGGAACACGTTTTTAACTCAACCTGCAAACTATACCAAACATATGGCACTGATTTACCCCCCAAAAACACATGGCACTGATTTGCCACAATTGCTGTATCATGTGTACATCATATGTCTTAACAGTGACGTAAAACAGATTCTACAGTAAACGATGATGAGGCATGCCATCCAGAGTGACGTAATGTGAAACAGTCTGTACAGCGTAATAAACAACGATCATGACGCCATCCAAACCGACCAAGTCACAACAGTGATTTTAGAATAGAATAGAGGTTAGAATAGAATTTTCTCTGACCTAACAGTTACAATACATACATGTTAAGAATCTCGGTCCAGTCTGACCTCGCGCGCGCGCTGTGTGGGCACTGCGGGAAATCTATAATAGCCATGCGTGACGTCAGCACCGACGGTTGGACGG
This sequence comes from Genypterus blacodes, assembly GCF_046128005.1. Classification (NCBI taxonomy): domain Eukaryota; kingdom Metazoa; phylum Chordata; class Actinopteri; order Ophidiiformes; family Ophidiidae; genus Genypterus; species Genypterus blacodes. The sequence goes on along the minus strand of NW_027466992.1, from coordinate 7,019 downwards.
CTACGATGGTAGGAGACAAAATAGTGCGGATTTCTGCATTACTACGTAATTTAAACCATCGTGTGATGATTGCTTTTGACTCTAACTCTATGCTGAGCTTAACGTGTGTTAGTGCTGAGTATGACTCCGGGACGTACAACACGCCAAAAGAAGTGGAGTTGATTCCCCTCACATCGTGCAAATCGGTCTTGGAGTGCCATCTAGCGGTGATGGCGCTGCACTACCACGGAGTGACCTACTCGAATCAGAAAGTCCACACTAAACACACAGCGTGCTGTTCACACAATTCTCACGATGCCAAAGCAGCGCCTACTGGGTTAGTGCATGCACATTCGGCGCGATATTCAGGGGGACCCCCATGCCACTCCCCCGGCGGCTAGGCGTAGTAGTGATCGAGTGTGGTGAACCAGAACAAAGAAAAGACGACTAAAGTTGTGTTCTTCCCAAACTTGATGTGTGTTGCTACGGAAGAATGGAATGAACAAATACAGGTAGGATAAGGGATTATTCATTGAAGAATACAATGAACGACAGTGGTTACAATGGGTAAATTGAAAGACTATAACCACCCGTTGCCCGCTGCAATAGAAGTTGTGAGCATGTAGAATATTGTTGTTGTGAGTGTGTTTTTCAAGCCCTACAATGTCCAGGGAAACCTTCTGTTTTATGCCAGTAACGTCAATGTTTACAAGTGCGCAGATTCCAGTGTGACTGCAGTCGATTGCTTTATTCTGTTTTGTCTCCTGAATCGTTTACAGGGAGTTCTGTAACTGGTTGATTTGATTTATAGGACTCGGTTACAAACAAATATATCTTATTTCATGGGGGGGGGGGTTGCTTCGTATCAACCTGTCTATGTTGAGTTCGTTTCACTGTTTTCTAATCATTATCACCCACGACACGATCATTTTCTGGTGGACCCAATCTTGAGGACTTCCTTGAAGATGGGTGTGATGTGGTGGCTTTGGTCTGGTCCACTCTGCCGTAAACATGTGTTGGGTAGATTGAGGCGAACCAGGACAAACTGGGCAGACGCTGCATGACCAGTAGAGACGCTGGTTGCAAGATGACATCTTTCACATAAAGTTTCTGCGTGGTGGGGAGGTACAGCGTGGAGGGGGTCATGCAGTCTGCTCTGCTCCTCGACCACAGAAGCACGGGGGAAGAAAGATACCAAGCTGCAGGTGTCCCATAGCGCAACTTGAGACAGAATATGGAGAAGCAGAAAAGAGAAGAGCACTATATGAAGACGTGTGCTATCCAGATGAAGTGAACGATGCCGAACGTAATCTACGAACTGCCAAAGTAACTCGTGAAGGCAGTGCTTTAAAATATAGAAGAATGAAAAGTAACAAGCCACCATAAAAGACTTCAAGGACATTTGAAGAAGGAATCAGAAAGCTGCAATCAGACATTTTGCTTTCGGTGTTTTCTCGATGATCAACGGCAAACGATGACAAACCACACAATCCGTTATTGTTATTGAAACCATTGGGAGTAGATGTAAGCCGTCGGACAGTAAATGCTTTAACATGTACTCTTCTTTAACCATCAGCTCATCTGGTTTTTCCGCACCCTCCGCTGCAACAGACCACAAAAGCAGTGCCAACAGGATGACAAATACTGAATCTACACCCCACCTCTACTCTGCAGAGGATTTGATTGTATTATTGTATTTGTATAATTTATCCAGCCTCATTGTGTGCGCACTCTGCATTGTGGATTTTGGCCAAAATGTTGTCACAATATAATAATAATAATCTTGCTTTCCACCAAACTGGCTGCATTGGGTCATATTTTCTTCCATATGAAATCACTTGGTCAAACGTCGTCTTTATTAGGACAACACATTGTTAAACCAACCAATACAGCAGCACTAACATTATTGAAATAAAATTCATTAGAAGTCACAATTGACAACAGTCGGTCGCTCGCTCAAATAATAATAATGCGCTCCCCGGTGAGCGCTCCCCCACCACCAGCTGAGCGCTCGCGACAACAACAATAACAAACATTCCACGTGGAGGGGCGGGCGCTAGCCAGCCGAAGAAAGTTCACACGGCCAGCTGAAGAAAGTTCTCACGGCCCGGCTCGAAAGTCGGGACGAAACGGCCTGCAGTTCAGCGGCGCGCCCGCTAGAGGACCCCGAGAAGATTGTCATCCAGAGGGGGGGGGAGGGGAAGATGGATAGTTGATGTTCCAAGTGACAGTTAAATCCCAAGTTTACGTTGAACGGGCAAGTCTGCTTAAACAGGTAAGTGGGGTGGCGCTGTTTCACCAAGGCACCAAACCGGAGGTAAACCAAGAATGATTGAATTCATTTTTCTTTTGAGCTAAAAACGTTAAAATGTGGAACGCTTCACGAATTTGCGTGTCATCCTTGCGCAAGGATGACTCGCAAATTCGTACCAATAATCGTCCACTCGAAGTTCTGGTAGAGACGTCTGGATCACGCCGGGGCTGGGGAACACGTTTTTAACTCAACCTGCAAACTATACCAAACATATGGCACTGATTTACCCCCCAAAAACACATGGCACTGATTTGCCACAATTGCTGTATCATGTGTACATCATATGTCTTAACAGTGACGTAAAACAGATTCTACAGTAAACGATGATGAGGCATGCCATCCAGAGTGACGTAACGTGAAACAGTCTGTACAGCGTACTAAACAACGATCATGACGCCATCCAAACTGACCAACTCACAACAGTGATTTTAGAATAGAATAGAGATTAGAATAGAATTTTCTCTAACCTAACAGTTACAATACATACATGTTAAGAATCTCGGTCCAGTCTGACTTCGCGCGCGCTGTGTGAGCACTGCGGGAAATCTATAATAGCCATGCGTGACGTCAGCACCGACGGTTGGACGGCTACGATGGTAGGAGACAAAATAGTATGGATTTTTGCATTACTACGTAATTTAAACCATCGTGTGATGATTGCTTTTGACTCTAACTCTATGCTGAGCTTAACGTGTGTTAGTGCTGAGTATGACTCCGGGACGTACAACACGCCAAAAGAAGTGGAGTTGATTCCCCTCACATCGTGCAAATCGGTCTTGGAGTGCCATCTAGCGGTGATGGCGTTGCACTACCACGGAGTGACCTACTCGAATCAGAAAGTCCACACTAAACACATAGCGTGCTGTTAACACAATTCTCACAATGCCAAAGCAGCGCCTACTGGGTTAGTGCATGCACATTCGGCGCGATATTCAGGGGGACCCCCATGGAACGCTTCACGAATTTGCGTGTCATCCTTGCGCAAGGATGACAGTCTGTACAGCGTACTAAACAACGATCATGACGCCATCCAAACTGACCAACTCACAACAGTGATTTTAGAATAGAATAGAGATTAGAATAGAATTTTCTCTAACCTAACAGTTACAATACATACATGTTAAGAATCTCGGTCCAGTCTGACCTCGCGCGTGCTGTAAATTAAAAGAGTATAACCACCTGTTGTCCGCTGCAATAGAAGTTGTGAGCATGTAGAATATTGTTGTTGTTATTGTTGCTTCGTATCAACCTGTTTTCTAATCATTATCCCCGCTGATATCACTGAGACGCTGGTTGCAAGATGACATCCTTCACACGCAGCTTCTGGATGGTGGAGGGGTACAGCGTGGAGGGGATCATCCAGTCTGCCGTGTTTGAACTTGGTCATTGTCTTTATTTGACTGTTTTTTTAAGGGTTGAAGTGTGTTTTTTAAGTTTCCGCGAACGGACAAATGACGTTGTGAATGCTGGCGAGCTTGAAATGATGACTGTGTGTGTGTATGTGTGTGTGTGTGTGTGTGTGTGTGGGGGTGTGTCTGTGTCTGTGTCTGTGTCTGTGTCTGTCTGTCCGTCTGTGTGAGAGGCTGTGTGAGAGACTGTGTGTGTGTGAGACTGTTTGTCTGTGTCTGTGTGTCCATCTGTGTGTCTGTGTGTCTGTGTGTCTGTCTGTGTTAGACTGTCAGTGTGACTGTGTGTGAGAGAGACTGTTTAAGTATAATTGTGTGCGTGTCCCTCAAGTACTTTGTGTTTCACCGTGGGTGACCACGGTCAAGTGCAGCCACTACCCGTGTCTGAAAAGAGGTAGTTTGGTGTCTTTTTTTGTCTTTTTTTCCCACATAATTGACATTACCTTGCTTGTATCCTGACAGTGTGTGTAAGACTGCAGCAGTATTGGTGGAGGAGGTAAAAGTCCTGAGTGAGCTGGACCTTTTTGCCATTGAAATCACAGCACCTCTTCATCCTTCCTGTGTCATGAGAGTGTTATGTTCTGTTATTATGATTTGTCAATGAAGGGCTTTGTTTTTCCTTTCCTTCCTTTCTAGCAGTCTGGACCATAGGCCAAGGTTTGTGTTGAAGGCGGTCTCTGCCAACATCAGGCTCCACGCCACGCCAGAGGCCCTGGATTATTTGGATTACAATTTAACCAATGTTGTATGACTCCATAGGCACAACCGGGGTGTGACTGCCCTGTTAACAGCCGAGGTGGTGGACGCCATCCCCGCCACGAGTGCTGCTCCCCAAGCCCGACAGCCCATCGTCCACACTGATCTGCTCCCTCCGTCGGCGCCTCTGCCAGAGGATCCCCTCCCCTGTCCTTCTGGGCCGAGTGCGCCGGCAGCCAGCGGATCTTCTTCTTCTTCTGTTGCCACTGCCACTGCCACTGACACAGACGCCCCTGTGTTGGCGAGAACACTGGCGTGGAACAGAAAGAAACTACAACAGAGGAAATCGTTCCCCAGCCCCGGCATGATCCAGACGTCTCTACCTCTACCACTTTGAGTGGACGATTATTGGTCCCAGTACATCCGGTGAAAGTTCTCTCCTGTTGATTGTCTTTCTTCTGAAGCACATACACTAAAATTGGAACGATATGGCATGGCCCCCCTGCAGCCATGCCATATCGTGGCCATCGTGGCCACGTGGAGGGGCGGGCCCTAGCCAGCCGAAGAAAGTTCACACTGCCAGCTGAAGAAAGTTCTCAGGGCCGCCTCGAAAGACAGGAACAAAACGGCCCCAAAACGGCCCGCCGGCGCGGCCGCGAGAGGACCCCGAGAAGATTGCTCTGGTTCCTCGCAGACCAGAAGGGAGGGAAATTCTCTGTTCCGATCTACAGTTTGTCCCGACTTTTCTTTAACAGGCAAGTCTACAGGAGCAGTGTCCCTAGTTTTCGACATACGCGATTGACTTAGAGATTTTGCCAGATAGCTACATTGGCGGGTGGGTAGAGCTTCCGCTTGGGAACCGGAGGGTTGCCGGTTCGAGCCCCTGCCGAGGTGCCCCTGAGCAAGGCACCGAACCCTCAATTGCTCCCCCCTCTGCGAAAGGTGGTAAATGTAATGTAAGTCGCTTTGGATAAAAGCGTCTGCCAAATGATCGTAATGTAATGTGATGTAATGTAACCGTGACCTGGATGAGTTAGACAGCAGCAAGGAACAAACTGCTGAGGATGAACAACTGGAGGACAACATTGGAGAGATGGAGGAGCTGGTGGGCGACAATTTCTGGAACACTTGAGATTTGAGGCCTCCTCACAGCCGACATCTATCCCGCTGACCCCCGCAACCTCAGCTGCTAATTAGAAGGAGAAACTGGACAGTCAGTGCTGTGACACTTGGAGACACAGCTGTTTCATAGGGCATTTGGTTGCTTCAATTACAATCTCTTTGTAACGTGAATTATCAAGTAATTTGTGACCGACTGTGACTTCTGTGTTATTTTGTTTTATAAAGTTACTGTTTGAGTGTTCCCACTGAAAATAAAGCTGGTTTCTTGAGTTATTCATTTGTTTTGATTTCATGACTCTTTGGTTTACAATTATTTACATTAATAAATCAAAATGGAATCAGCTGCGCATGTAAACATTGACGTTACTGGCATAAAACAGAAGGTTTCCCTGTACATAAGGACTTGAAAAATGCACTCACAACAACAATATTCTACATGCTCACAACTTCTATTGCAGCGGACAACAAGTGGTAATACTCTCTTAATTTACCCATTGTAACCACTGTCATTCATTTTATTCTTCAATGAATAACCCCTTATCCTACCTGTATTTGTTCATTCCATCCTTCTTCAACAACACACATCAAGTTTCGGAAGAACACAACTTCAGTCGTCTTGTCTTTGTTCTGGTTCACCACACTCGATCACTACTACGCCTAGCCGCCGGGGGAGTGGCATGGGGGTCCCCCTGAATATCGCGCCGAATGTGCATGCACTAACCCAGTATGCGCCGCTTTGGCATTGTGAGAATTGTGTGAACAGCACGCTGTGTGTTTAGTGTGGACTTTCTGATTCGAGTAGGTCACTCCGTGGTAGTGCAGCGCCATCACCGCTAGATGGCACTCCAAGACCGATTTGCACGATGTGAGGGGAATCAACTCCACTTCTTTTGGCGTATTGTACGCAGTAACGTGTTACTAAGTAAAGCTAATCTGACCTCTTTTTTGCTAACGCGTAATCTAACGCATTACTATTTCCAAACCAGTAATTAGGCAACACTGTCCTTGCGCTACCTTCCATGCGTTTCAATACATTTACCGTAATGATGAAAATACGCGTGCGCTTCGAATGTACGGTTGGCCCAAAAGTGAGGGTGATGTGCATAGAGGAGGAGGAGGAGGAGGAGGAGATAATAAATAGGGATGAAGGCCGTTTGTGAGCCCAGCACCTCCGTCAATCAGAGACCGGACGATAGGCTTTCTGCAGAGACTTTGCGAGGTATGTGCTTTATGTTTCACGTGTGTGTGTGGATCGCGCATGGTTAATTTCGTTAAAGTTCATTTCATATACCTTTTGCGTAGCACTCCAACAGTGTAAAAGGCGCCAGACACGAAGATGGAAGAAATCGACTTGACCACACCCGAACAAAATGAAGATGAAAGGTAAACAAACTTTAAAGTGTTAAAGTTTGAGCCGTGAACACTGTTTAAACAAGTCTCGTGTTTTTAATAACATTTCAAAGTATTTAAAAACATGTCAGTCACATTTTGTACATAGCTGC